>NW_028263383.1:0-332083 GCF_051168715.1 Poecilia mexicana | reverse complement strand
AGGGAAGCGCCGTTCCTGGATCTTTGAGGGATGTTTTAGTTTATTGACCAATCTGTTGCGGCTGATTATTTGGTGATAAGCACCGGCCCATTTCGCCTGATGTTTCCCTTCATGAGGTCTATTAAGGCTGCTGCTGCGGCTGACCTGGATGTGAGATGGCTGGCTTAACCGCAGTCTCTCACTCAGCGAGCTACAGATGCTGGACAACTGGCTCATTTCAAGTGAGAGATAACACTAAACACAGATAATGTGTTTAATTTTACAAATAAAAATCCTCATACAGAAAACGTTTGATATGGTCAGAATTAGCAGAGTTTCCTTATAAACGCATAAAAACATGTCCATGATGGTGGGAATTTGATTTGATCACTTGAAAATTTAGCAAACAGTTAAAACAACAAACATTTTAATACAGAGAATATATATGTATATATATATATACTGCTCAAAAAAATAAAGGGAACATTTCACTTTAATTTTGTGTGTGGCTCCAAATCCCTCCATTGGTTAATAAATTTGATTTCCATTGATGATTTTTGTGTGATTTTGTTGTCAGCACATTCAACTTTGTACAGAACAAAGTATTCAATGAGAATATTTCATTCATTCAGATCTAGGATGTGTTATTTGAGTGTTCCCTTTATTTTTTTTGAGCAGTGTGTGTGTGTATGTATGTATGTATGTATATATATATATATATATATATATATTTTTTTTTTTTTTTTTTTTTTGAAAAATCCAGAAGTTAGCTTATAAAATGAAACTAAAAAACTGGTGGGTAGGAAAACCTGCCCTAGCCATTTTCTTCTACTGACCCAAATCCTGCAGACTCCTGCTTTTAAAAAGGTGCATGAAAAATCCCATTTGAAGTTTATCAGTGAACATCTACAAAATGCTGAGTAAGACTTGAAGAACACCATCCCCACAGGCTAGCAACATTGTACTTTTTGAATAGTTCTTTTCTTGATATTCTGACTTTATTAATCAGAATAAAATACTAAAAAAAAGACTTTTTCATACTTTACTTCCAAAAACAGCTGAGGCTCACATATCTATGGCTTTTACCTTCACAGTCCCCTCTGCCTCCACAAACCAGCGCCGCAGCATCGCCTGAATCTGGCCGTCTGTCAGCTCGCTGTTGGCTGCCTGGATTTTCCTCTTCACTGTGTCCTCCAGCAGCAGGCGCCTCAGACGCCAGTAGAAGAACTGACGGGAAGTTTGCCATTCCAGGATATCCTGAATGGGGGAAAAAGGGCAAAAAGAGGGCATTTAAGTATCAAAATATGACTTTTAGATACTATGGATAGTCTCATGTGTTTACAGTTTCATAACATGTTCTGCTTTTTACATCAGAGAGGACTTGGGAAAAACTCAAAGTCTGAAAAGTGGAATATCCCAAGGTTTCTGTTGGACTATATAAGAAGACTAATAGGTAATAATTTTAAAAATGAGGTTATTCATTAGATGTTTTATATATATATATATATATATATATATAAAAAGTATATAAAACTTGCAGGAAATCTTCTAAACATTTATGGAAGAAATGCGTAGCTCTGATTTGAGTGATCACAGTCAGTCAACGACTCAATCACAGATTTCTCTAGGCAGACTAAGGTAAACATGGAGTCGAGTTCAAATAATAATCTTCTTGGGCGAATACTGTGTGTAATAAAACACTGGCAACCATCCATCTGTGAAACACCCTTCTGGTAATGTGAGCAAAGAGTGTGCGTCTGTGTGTGTGTGTGTGCGTGCGTGCGTGCGTGCGTGCGTGCGTGAGGGATGGGACTGTGGAGGTGCAGAATGAGCCGAGGCCTGCCTCAGGCTGCTCTATACTAGGTGAGGTGATTGACCAGGGTCATCAGAAGATAATTATGAAGACGAGTCGCGCAGCTTGGTAAGACCAAACATTATTCACTGGACAGGTGCGGCAGCAGCTAGACCGATGCTGCCCTGGGGGGCTTTTCAGGTGATTCACTTACTACACGCTCCCACTGACGCCACACCTGAACAAATGGATGTCTGAGCTCTCACCGTGATCACGCCCTTCTCCTGCATGCGGCCCGGCGTGTCGTGTAGGTCGGCGAACTGCACAGCCACCTGATGGTAGATGGGCAGCAGGAACTCCTCTCGCTCCTTCAGTTTGGTCTCCAACTCTTTGCGGTCAGCGGGGCTCAGCTCCGGAGTTCCTGTTCGGATCCAAATGACAACAATTTTAAGCAAAAATGGTAAAAACCCAAAGAGTCTTTGCTCGTCTGCCCAGTCAGAGTGTGGATTTTAGGATATGGACGAAATTAAATCGTAGTTCATAATTCTTGTTTTGTTTTTGTTTCTCCTTTTAAATATATGTTCTTTTAAACTGCTTAGTAACATATTAATGCAAACTGAGATGTTTGGTTTGAGTCAAAAAAAAAAAAAGTTCTTCACCACTTTTAACAAATACCAAAGGCTGCTCGATTATCAAAGTAGCTTTGAAACTCTGGACTTTGTTTTGCTTGCCTCTTTTAATAAACCAATATAGATTAAATTAGACCATAAAAATTAGAATTAGACCATCAGAATATCCATCCTCTTGACATATTAGAGTCAAATAGATTCTTGATAACTTTTAGGCTGACTCATTAACACTAATATCCTTTAATGTGGCTGATAAACACTGCATAAATCATTGTTGCCAAAGCCAATAAAGGTGAAGCTCGAGTCTAAAACACAAAAATCCTACAATCAAAAAGAACTCCCAGTGTGTATTCATCTTTCCTCATCTCCTTATCCCGTTACCATCAATTCAAGTTCCCCATGTGAATGAAGCTAAAGAATCAACAGCATTTTGTTTTGGAGCTCCCACTCCCTCCCCCTCTCCCAAACCCCTTGCTGATTTCTGTCAATTCCAATCTGTAAGCTCTCCAGCCCTCCAGAAGCCCACCTTTATTCCATCATGTTTTGCTTAAAGCGCCAAACCAGCGCAGCATTAGAGCAAACCAAAATCGATAGCCTGCACCGGGGAGCTGGTGATTGATCCGAGTGGGCTGTGATTGACACGTCTCCCGGGGGACAGCAGCGAAGATGACACAATCAACACCAAAATAAAGCAGGGTGGGGGAAAGCACCACATGGTCCCACTTGATGTACGACCAACTCAGTGAAGTGAAAAGAGGGCTACAAGTGAAAAAGCATCAGGTGTAAAGATGGCAGGGCTCACCAAGCCTCTCGGCCAAGCCCATGTAGACTGGATCTACTCTCCTCATGGTTTTCACCAGGTCCTTCTTTCTGAACTTGATCTCCACTGTTCCTTCAGGCTCCAACACGCCGCCTCTGAAAAAGAGACACAATAAAAGTTAATAATTGAGATCCATTTCAATCCAATTTAGTTCCACTTCAACCACAAACGTCAGTAGATTATGTTACAATTTCACGTGATAGACCAACATAAAGTAGAAGATGATTGTTTAATCAATAGAACATTATGTGCAGTTTTCAAGATTTTAAACATATAAGCTATAAAGATTGGGTTGGTATTTTTATGCCATCCATTTAAAGAGAGTTTTTAAGCATAAGGAAGAAAAGCGTCCTCTCCCCATTTGTCTGTCACATTAAATCCCATTAAGTCTGGTGATATTTGATTGTCCTGTAAAATTCCAAAACGTGAAAGAGTTGAAAAGGGATGAATGTTTTTGCAACCCCGTCAATAATTTATATCTCTCAGCTTTAAGAACTTACCTGCTGTCCTTGTCGGCATACATCTCCATGTGACGGGGGTTGATGGTGGGGTCTATGACCACCCAGGAGCCTCCCCTCAGCTCCGCCTGAGGGGGGATGTAAACTAGAACAGGCTGCTTGTACTCCCTCAGTCCGTCCACAATGTAGGCTCCAAACTTCAACACCTGGTCGTACATGTCTGGGAAGAATGGTTTCAACTTAGATTACAGAAAGTTTGCCCTTACTCATAGTGGCAGATGACCAAGGAGGAGAAATACCTTTCATTCCCCCAGAAAAGCCTCTCCAGTTGGAAAACACAATGAGAGGTAAACCCTCTCGGTTCAGGTCCTTGATGGCTTGAGCCGTTTTAAAAGCAGAATCTGGAAACCACACCTGTCCCGCCTGCTGAATGATCTACACATAGAAAAACAGGATATTTAGCATCAATACCACAATTAGTATCCTAATACTAATACACAGTGTCCAGCCAAGGTATTCGTATCCTTTGAGCTTTTCCACTGCACATATTTTATGTAAAGATTCCAGACATTTTCACAAGGAAGAAAACAGGAAGCAGACAAGTAAAGAAAGAATGATGGGAGAAAAAAAAAACAGAGAAGGAAAGACAGGGAAAGAGAATGAGAGCAAAACACAAACAGAAGAAGAAATAGAAAAAGACAAAAAAAAAGCCAGACAGTAAAAGAAAGACAGATAAGAAGATGTAAGGGAACAAGCAAGGAAGAAGAAAATCATAAAGGAGATGAGTGAAGGATGAAGCCAGAAAGGTGACAAGGAAGAAAGAAAGGAAGGTGACAAAGGAAGGATGGAAACATCTGGTGAGGCACTGCACCTTTTCACTCAGAGTGAATCTTACCTTTGCCTCTGAGTCCAAATTGGCTGGATCAGCCGGGATTGACAGCTCCACTGTCCTGGTTTCCACAGCAACAACACCAGTAGGTATCCCTCCCAACCTGGACAAAAAAAAAAAAAAAAAAAAAAAAAAAAAAGGAAAACAGTCACAAAGAAACTCCCAAAACGTTTCACAAAGCTAATGTTTCTGTGGGTGTTGAATATACCTGGCTCTGCCCACCACCACACTCTGAGCCCAGGGCTGCATGATCTCCATGAAGGAGCCTTGGTCAAAGAATCCACTCTGCCAGGAACCCTTTGGATCTTCACAAAGAGAAGGAGGTTCGAGCGTCAAGACAAAGCACAAAGCTTTATCAGACCTCACGTGAATGGTGCCCCAAAAGCAGCCAAATCAATCGCTACATGATTATCCCTTCTCCTTCTACTTCCTCAACTTGTTTCTGGATTCTGTCTCGCCTCATTTTGTTCCTTCTGTGTGCTTAGCGGCGGCCATGATGGATGACTGTAGAAACAGCCCAGCTCAGCGGTTTTTCTGCTTGCACACTCTGAGGAACATGCCCGGCCTTTGAGGTTACCATTCAATTAGGCCTCGCCACTCCTCGCTAACAGAGAAGTTGACAGAGTTCCCACACCGTACCTCAAATCCTCTGTAATTACACCACTGTTTAACCTGCAGAGTAAGATGTACTACACATATTCTGCTGATGACCTTGCCTCTAATACTTTATTTACTTAATAGCCCTTCTATATTCTAATGAATTGTTCCAACCTTTAACTCTTGGTCTGAAATGATGAATCTGTATGTTTGCTTCAAAAGACGCAGAGAATCAGACTGCAACTTTTTATCAGCTGCAGATAAAGCAGGATAGAGTAATTAGAGTAATTAAATTATATTTATCATCACAGTTTAGAAGCCAGAAGAGTAAATACTACCAAATTCTAAGCCTCACATGTAACAGAGCATGATTTCCACTGAAACATAAACAGGATGAGGAAAAACGGGCTGGGTGATATGGACTCAAATATATATTCCAAGTTTTGTCTGAAATATTTACTTTCTTTAGTAAGATTGGCATTTATCTGCACGGTTTCCCACAACTGCAAAGTTGTGGGAAATGTCTATAGGATGTCTATTTTTTTTTATTTCAGAGACATAAGGGACTTACTTTGACTAGGACGTCCTGCCAGCATCCAGCGAGGATCATAAGGTGTCTTGGTCGGCACAAACTCCACCAGACGATCTACGGGATCCTTTGCACTGATGATGGGTACTGGATTGGATTTACACTAAGGAACATATACATTATAAGTGTACAGAAAACAGCTCTTTAATTTCATACGTGTGAAAGTCGACAAGAATAAGATTACCTTGGGCATGTAGGACAACCACTGCAACAAGTTAAAGACTCCCTCAAAGTCATCGCAGACAGTACTGTGGGTCACACCGTTGTTGTGCATGATCTGAATTCCACCCAGTTGGTTGTTGGAGGTGTACACCTCTCTGCCTAGCACCTGAAAACACAAATGATTGTCGAATTTAAGAAGGGAAATACAACATTTTAATCGATTCAATCCCAGAATTGCAATCAGAAAGAGATTTACTGGCCAAGAAGTTTACACAAATAAGGAACTTGTTTCCGGTTTAAATCGCTCACAGGGTGAACAATATAAATATTAATATAAATGTATAAACTATAAAGGAGTTTAAACTCTTAAACTGCATTACTTTCTTAGAAAAACCTAGTTTTTCTTACAAAAGATTATGAAGTAACGATTACTTCATAATCCTGATAACAACCTCTTCCAAAAGCTCTCAAACTGAGTCAAAGAAATATCCAACATTGACAACTGAAGGTATTTTCAGCTGTGTTTAATGAGATCTGACACAGATGAAGACATTCCAAGGAACAGCATCTTTGTCAATAGAGGCGATAACCAGCCGGAGAGCACAGCATCATAGCAGGAACAGGCCAGTGGTCTCAGAAACAGATCCTGCCTCATCTTACCCCAGGATTTTCAGAGATTATGAAAAACTAATTTTGGTCTTTTGCATGGTTTTTGTTGGCAAGTTGTGAATCGTCCAGATGTAACCATCTGTAAGTTAGAAGCTTCAAACTTCTTTTCTCTCTCCACGTCACTCAGGTGAAGCCATAAAGTCTCCCCTGTCAGCCCACCCTATTTTCATAAGCAGCTCAGAACAGGTGGCTGGGCGCTGACATGCTCCCATAAAAATCAAGAGTGGAGCTCAATCCCTACCCTCAGCTCTCACCTTTTCAGCCATCATTTACTTTCTTTATTACCATTAATGGTTATGTATCTGGCTACAAATCTGGGGCACTCTCCTAAAGCTGTCAGGAGAGGCGGCAGCCCCAAGAAACATTACAGTCACCTTGACATACACAAAACCTCTGAGCCTCTGGCCATCGCCTGCTTCATTAAGATTCCGTGGCGGAGAGAGGAAGAAGAGGAGGAGGAGATATTGGATGAGGGACAGAGCGGGACGACTGGGAGGAGAAAAACTAGAGGCCAACTGGTAGCAACAGCTCACTGGGGTATTTGTGGTAGTAGTTACTATCCACTCCCCATGAAAATCGGAGCGTTTTCTAGCAGCTAATGAAATGATGATCTGCGGGTGGCTGCCTGCTGCTCCCTATTACGTTTCAGCTAATAGCCAAGAATCCACATGACGGATTAGCTGGAAGAGATTCCTCACTTTCATCAAAACTGAATGGAAATTAAATACTAAATATACAGTTTCATTAAAAAAAAAGACTACTTTACCTTTACAGATTTATTCAGGTTTGTTTTTTTTGTTGCACTTAAATGTTGCAGATTATGAAATGTATTTATCTTCAGATAGGGATGGAACAATTAATTGGAATAATCGTGATGAGTCAATTATTGAAATGACTGTCAACTCTATATGTACTATGTTTTATATATATACTATATACTCCAGTTAACAAGTGTTAACTGGAGTATGTTAACGCTTGTTAACATACAAGCGTTAACATACTCAGAGCAGTAATTAAGGCAAAACTGTTCAAACAATATTTACATTTTGCATTGAAATTAGTAAATAAACTGCTTCCATAAATATGTTCTAATTAGAAATCCTCAAGTGGAATAGCTCTAAGTTTAATTGGCTCAAATTCTGTAGTTAAAAAAAACAAACAAAGAAAAAGAACAACTCACATTAGGCACTTTTTGTCATCCAAATATGAAATGATTAATGATGTTGAGTTAAGCAGAACGGGTTGAGCTTTTCACATGTTGATCTTGGAAGATGAGTCCTTTCCAACAAATAACCAAGCATTTACTGATTTAATGCTTTATTTTTGCAATAGGCAACAAAATGTTTATTTTCTTATTTAAAAAGGGGATTGAATTAGTTATTTATTTATTTTAATGTATTTCTAATGTTGTATAAAAAATGGTGGTTAAATTAACAATCTGCAGAATGTGCCAATCTTTTATCCGATTAATCTCTGGAAAAAACAACAGAAAAATCAATTACTCGTTAGTTGCGGCCCTAATATCAGTTGACATAGATAACCTGAGTAAACCCGAACAGCAACTTTCAAATTATTTGTTTTTTCAAAGGAACATTTCTAATCTTCCTAAATAGTGAACAAACCGTGACTAAATTTAATGGCTGAATTTCCCAATCCACGCCCGACCGCCTGATGTGCAGAATAAAAAATAAGTGCACTCCAATTTCTCCCCAGTGATGCAAAAATACTCGTCGTTTACCAAAAACGCTAGGTGCTGTCACCGATGGCAACCCAAGTTATTAGGTTTCAGGTAGAACTTTTTATAAGCAGTAAATGAGATCTTCATTTGGAAACTGTCAGTCATATTCAGGTTATTCTCGTCTGTAAATGTGACAAAAAAAAAAGAAAAGGAAAATACTATTTTACAGCGCTGAATACAGATATACAGCATCTAGACTGCAAATATTTTTAAATAACAATCACTGCTCCCACAAATGGAGATAAACAGCAGGGCGATCTAATAACTGAGCTTCCAGGAATATTTGTATGCCATCATTTGGCCATTTGCATGGTTTACCATGTTGCAGCGTGTCATATAATTTGAAATGGAGTCATCCTAATGCACTGACAAGGACAGAGAATGGAAAGCAAGACAGCAGGAGGCAATGAAGCATACAGACACACACACGCACACACACATCAATTGTGTGCAGAAAAACAATCTGCATCAGCAAAACTTTTCATTTTGATTAAAAACAAATGATATGGGTGTCCTGCACTGCAGCCTCTGGCATGTCACTCTATTTCTATGCAAATACAGCTTCATGGTTCGCTTTCAATTATTCCGCTTTGAGTGGCAGGCAGGCCCGTGGCTGCCGTCGGAAAGGGAATCCTTGTAGAACAGAGCAGAGCAGAGAGGAGCGAGCCTGAAAATTGCAGGATCAGCGAGTCGGAACAAGCCACGAAAAAAAAAAAAATCAGAGCAGAATCCTTTTCTCTTTTTTGACACAAAAACCTCCTTCGTCCTCCAATCATGTCCTTCTAAAGGATTTCTTCATTATATCGCAAAACAGGTTAAAAAAAAAAGTGTTTCACTAACACTTATTTGAACTTCTCTCCTTAATGGTTTGAAATTTTAATAGTCAACTAGTAAACCCATTAAAATGCAGATTCATTATTGGTGCTAATTTAAGGAACAGCTCATTTGGTGCTCACACTGATTCCACTAACAAAAAAAAAAAAAAAAAAAAAAAAAAAGTAAATTGTCTTTGTGCTGAAGCACAGATTGTGAATTTGAGCTCATTCTACCTTGTTGAGTGCCCCAGCTCCAGTGAGGATGATGTGAGAGTTGTCCACCTGGATAGTTCTCTGTCCAAGCCTCACCAGATAGGCTCCGATGCCGATGGCTCGACATGTGACCTGTGAGACAAGCGTCCTAAAACATCAGATATTTTCAAAGTAGCAACATGCCATCTTTAATAGAGCAAGAGCATTTGTATGACTTGACCCTTTTCACATTTTGCCATGTTCGCACCACAAACTTCAAAACATTTTCTTGGGATTTTATGTGATATACCAACACAGAAACACAACAAAAGGATACATATTTTAATTTTTTTTTACCAAATAAAAATCTAAAAAGTGTGATGTGTATTTGTATTTAGACCCTCTGAGTCAATACTTTGTAGAGTCACCTTTAGATGCATACAGTTGCATCATGGGATATGTTCACTTTAAGACGTACACATGCTTTGATTTAAATTGCTCCACTGTCTCTCTGGCTGCAGGTTTAAATTACCTCGTCTCCCAAAGCATCAAGATGCCACTACTACCATTATCTTTCAACACCATTTAATTAATAATTAGTCCCTCTAGGAAGTTGAGATCGCAACTGTTAATACAAATTCAGTCATCATCACGACTCTTCCGCAAATTTGACCAGTCACAGTAGCATTTTTCTGTATTTCCGTCTTTTTTGACCAATCACTGCACCATGAATTTGGACCAGTCCCTTTAGTCCTACTCTAATTTACTTTCCTGTTTAAGGATATCTCTTGAAAGCCAAACCTGCAACATGAAATCATATATGATGCTAAACAGTTAAGAACTTTTTGAGGTGTTCTCTAGGACTTGCTTATACTGTGTGTGTACAGCTCATGTTAAGTTAAAATACCAATATTTGATTCTTCTTTTGCATGTTCACAACTGCACAGGACATGATTTTATTTGTCTTAAGGATGCCATTTCAAGAAGGAATGTGCAAATGTTAATTGTACTTTAAATTTTAGCTATGTTAAAAGCCTGCCTGTTTTTGGGAAGGTTGTGTGCAGCAATTTAAACTTTTTTGTAAGATCAAGTTATGGCAAAAATAAAGCTTTACAAATAACATTTGCAATTTTGATTGCAACATTTTGAAAAACATAACAAAATTAGTCATTTTTAGGCCACACCAATTAAAAAAAAAAAAGCATGACAATATCCTGTAGGGGCTGATTAACTAAATGACTTCTGAAAGTAATTGGCTGCACTGGATTTATTTCGGTACCAAGTGAAATGTTTGCCACACTTTTCAGATTTATACACATGGACATTTTACATCTATATACCTTGTGTTTACTATCACATGAAATGCCAATGAAACCCACAAACGTTTGAGGTAGTAGTCAAGCCTTTGCTCAAGTTAAACGTGTATGCTTTAGTCTTACCAGGTTCATGGTGATGATCTCCTCATAAGCTAAAGAAGATTCTCCAGCAATCATTCCAGATCCCCTCAGGTTCTCCACACCAAGCCCCTCCTCCTTTCCAATAATGTCAGTGATCTTGTACCTGCAATGCAGGATCTACAGTTTACATCCAAACCAAATGTGACCGGCAGACTTTGTGAATTTTACACAATTTCAACAGAACAATGCATACTTCTCGCATTCTTTAGCAGGATTTTGTTGTTATAAAAACAAAACAAAACAAAAGAAAAACAACAATAATAAATATTACCTTGATTCTCCTTCGTCTTCCACGTGTTCACAATGTACAGAATTAAGAGCCGAGACCTTTTTATAGTCCTGAGGTGTGAGGTACAGATACTTGAAACCCTGCAGAGAATATAGAACTCATAATAAATGAAACATAAATACACAGAAATGTTGATAGAAAATAATATGGATTTTTGAAATGAAGCTGTGGAAATACAGATAACTTTTCCCCTTATAAAAACAGAAAAATCTTGTAAGAAGAAGAAAACTACATTTGTTTTTGCAAATAAATAATACTTTCTGCAGATTACCCCTCGATTTTAAAAACATCCAACAACCCTGAGTTGGTTTATGATGCCTGAAACATTTCCTGACCTTGTATGGATCAGCTGGATCCTGCCAGGCCACGTGGAACATGTGTCGGATCTCCTCCGCCAGGCCGATGCGGGCGCCGCTGTTTGCTGCGATGTAGATGCGAGGGATGCCGCTCTCCCTCGCCATCTCGGAAGCTCGCAGAAACAGAACGTCCTCCTGAGGTCCAAATGAGCCTATCTTGTGAGTGATATCATTGCTTATGACTATGATCTCACGTCCTGCTGGATACTCGGGGGTTCGCAGAATCATCCGCCACGCCACCATGCCAATCTGCACAGACAAATAGACAATTTAGAGTGATAAAGGGGTAAAAAAAAAACATTTTATGAATACAAAATTTTAAGATTTGTTTTAAGACTGATTAAAAAAGAAGCTACAAGACTGGATACAGGATTTTATATAAACTGTTTATATTTGTTTTTGGTGTTTTTGCTTGATATAAATGTAATCATCTGAAAAAGTTCTGACTTTATAGACTAAAATCCTGAGCTTTGCAGGGAAGAAAGTGCGTGACAACAACTCAAACATACAGCCAAAGCAACAGAGACACCTACAGAGGAAATCATGAATTACATACTTAAAAATATATACATGTCAAAATATTGACAGAAAAGCTTCCGTTTTTATTGCATGTGTTCATCTAGGCAGCTTAACTCACTGACCTCATTTCCTCCTGGGAGTCTGTTCATCTGCACCAGCTGACCCTGTGCATCCAGAACCAGCTCGGTGAAGGTGAGGAGATCAGGAGGAGGTGGGCATTCAGGTAGGAAAGCATAGGCCTGACTAGAGTTCCACAGCTTTTTCAAAGCCTAGGCGATATCAAAAAGACAGAAATGGACGTTAAGAAATAGGCAACATGTTTTAAAACGAATCAAGTTTCTGTACAATACCTGTCTGAACATCTCAGGAAAGTCGTAGACATATGTGGTGCCCAAAGATTGAGCCTGGAAGCGCTTGGATTGTAACAGGTCCTTGGTCACATAAGGTGTATTGATTAGCATACCATGCAAGGGGCCTTGTTTGTCACCATACGCCTGGAACATAATCTGGAAAGACAAATTATAAAATTAGCCAATTTACTTATGCACTGTTGTCTTCAAATTTGGGATTAAAATAGAAAAAATAAAATAATTATTTTAATGATTATGGCATATCACAATACCACTGACATTACATTTGTAGTTAAATTCTCTTGCAACTATAAACAGTAATCCTCTTTGATTTAAAGAAAAAGTAGAGATGCACCTATCAGAAATCCGATAATTTATAATAACTGATTTGGTAAAAGGTCCAACTCGTCAATTCCAGTTAAGTGTGAACAACAAAAAGAACTTCAAAGTTTCTTGTCTCTATGCATCACTGAAAATTCACAAGGGCAGTGGAATCCTACTTATTGGACTGAAGTAACTATGGCTGGTCAATATGGCTGAAAAGTATTACGATAAGCATTTTATAGGATTTAGTAAGCTTTGTTTTCTTCCTATTCTTTTTTTAACTGGAAACTTTTGTTTCCTCAATTTATTAATTTTCTCCATTTTTCTTTTTCTTTGACATTTTACATGTTTGTAATAAATAAAGACTTTGTGTCATTTCATATCAATCGATAATTTTAGATTTTTTTTTTGTTTTAAATATCCAAAATACTTCCAAACTACTGACCATTCCTCTTATCAACAAGGTCCTCTTAAGCTGTTTTGCTCATTTTCTCCTTTCACTACACCAAGACGTTTTTGTTTTTACTATTTTTCTAAGCAGTACAGCTAGATTCAGAGCTGACGCGTTGAACCGGGCGCACGGTGTTCTGTCCGATCAGCATACATTGTCAGATAGTCATACGCTTAGCTACGCTGTCATTACCATATGATTTTATTTAATCAGCAACATAGAATCATGACGTAGATAATAATATACTTTGTTATTAACAACTGTATGGCATCCTGACTTAGCGGTTAAGTAGGTTAATGAATTTTACACGGGCGTGTGTTGTAGTTGACTGCAGCTGCAGCCAGACCTGCTTTAAATACACTTTGAAACCACGACAACGCACGTCTATCTATCTAGTTATCATACTATATCATATTATAAACAATTTAATGACTTATTTTCGTCATAACTTGTTGCGTATGCTAAACTGACAACTCCACTGACGGTCGGACTTCTCAATGCGCATGCGCGGGCATGCGTACTCGCTGCATGTATGCTACCAGACCACCTGTCTTGGCTCTCACGCGATCAACACAAACTTTCAAAAGCGCCCCACGGTGGCACAACATGAAACAACTTCCACTCCACATACTCCGCGTGCACTGTGGTGATGGTGATTTCAAGCTTACATTTTCTTTCAAGTCCTTAATTTCCCACAATTATAATAAACACTAGCAAGTTTGATGAGCTAGTCGAGCATCTGGAACCGTTTCTTCTCCACCAGGCACCGGCAAACTGTCGGTGCTGCACAGAGAGTAGCAGTCACGTAAAGCAGACTCTCAACATGGTCAGCTCGGTGTCGCAATTCTCAAACAGTTCGATGTGAACACAGTCCGACACCGAGTACACGTCCACAGTCTTAAGAAAAAAATACCTTTGAGAAAACGTTTCCGGCGGACGTTCGCTTCGGGACCTGGGGACGTTCTCTTTACGACTTCGGCTTGAGCACGTGCGGACCTCCGAGGAGTGAAGTATGCCGGAATATGTTGAGGGCAACATGAAACTGCTGCTGGCGTGTTACTTAGCAAATTGTTGCTAGGCAACCAAAGAACGAGTGAAGTCAGTTGATGCCACAAATCTTTTTTTAGCTAAGCCGTGAGAGGTTGAGCGGTTAAAGCCTTTCCTCTGGCTTCTGTCTACAACGAAGTGCGGTTCTGGATCAGAGTTTAGCGAAATTATACATTTTATCTTAGATCATATAGGTATTGATTATGTGTCTATCACCCAGCCCCACAATGCGTCTCTTATTCTGTAAAACAAAACAAACTGAGCAACTGATTGGCTGAAACAGGACAATATTCTCCTTTTTAAGGCTATGATATTCAAACTGTAAAAGACTGGTTCCTATTTAAATTTTACTGGTCTCTCTCATGAGTTTCTCCAATCTTCAATTATAAAAACAAAATAGCAACCTCTCAGTCATGTAGAAGGAATGCATGAAGAAATCAATGGATGACCTTCCCCACACCCTCCAACCCCCCTAAAAAAAAAACCAAACAAAAAATGGAAATGTGCACAAAAGTAAAAGTTCTGTAATGGTTTAATATGGATTTTGCCTTTTTCTTTGTAACATGAAGTTAATGAATGAATCACAGGGATGGAAGGATGATGACCCAATGACTGGATGAAGCAAGTCTTACCTCATCTGCTGCAGGAAGCAAAATAACACAAAAAATTGTCCACCAGGCAAAGGGCACAAAACCACAGAGGATCCCCTCTGGATTGTCACAAATCTTAAAAGTGACTTTTAAAATACATTTTTTTTAAATTCTTCACTCAAAAAGTGCAACCAGAACCAGAACTACCTAGAAATAATTTGTAGTCCCTTGCCCAAGACTGGACAATAAAAAGAGGATGAGATGGAAAATGGATGAGTGCCCCACCTGTCGATCTTTGGGCCCCACCTGTCCCGTTCGGGAGTCAGTGACCTCCTTGTACAGGCTGATATCCAGGTAGTAGCCTGACTCATTAGTTAGGAAGAGCCGGATGGGAATTTGCTTTCCCGTCGGAGTCAGGCGGATGTTGATTTTTAGTTCAGCTTGCAGGACGCGAAGCTTCCACAGACGGCTGCCATAGCGCATCACCATGGAGCGCACGGACTCCTCGATCTGATGTTTGTATGGAATTAAATTATTAAGCAGCAAACTCGCTTATGATAATCTGTGCTGTGTCAAATGTTTCACAAACCTTTGATGGGTCCATGATGACGGTAGGGACAAAGTTGAGGAAGATGTGGTTGCAGTCCGTCCTGACAGTTGTGTTGTTGAAAGCCACCTCCAGTTCATCCATGGCTTCCAGCAGAAGACGCTCTGCTTCATTGTGAAGGTATTCAAAGGAAGCTTCCTATTAAGTCAACAGAACAGCAGTTTGAATAAGATTAAGAAAAAAATCCTGTATATTGTAAAATCATTTGGGAAAAGAGATGCACCAGCATCTCATTAATGCTGATGGTAGGAATGGGATGGTTTTTACTTTGACTGGCCCTGACGTGGTGAATAGCCAGCAAGAAACTCAAAAATCAAATTATTTCCTGATTAAACAACACCCCACAACTAGATGCTACCAGGTCCACACCAACTCCCACTCTTTAGTGTGGAAGTTGTTGTGAAGGGCAGAATACAAAGTTAGATGTTATTTTTAAAGCACAAACTATTACAAATGAATGCCAAAGACAGTTAAAAATGTCAACTTCATCTTCATGTCTTCATCTTAAAATATTAATGAAACCCTGTTTTATGGTGAATATAAACAACACTTCATTATAGGTAGGCTAGAAAATTCATTCATAATTTAAATCTTGTTCTTATTATTCAGATTTTGATTATGTAGATGGGGGTGAGGGGGGGAGTATTCATCTTTTCTCACCTTTGTGACCAGATCGGAATGACGGATGATTGCCCGGACAAAGAATCGATAGTCGGTGACCTCTGTGCCCACCTCCACACGGGCTGCGCCCAGGTACAGGTGCATCTTGTGGTTGGCGCAGGGAATGGCGGTCAGTGCAAAGTTGCGCATGCGATTGAGCTCCAACTGGAAAGCCAACGCTGGCTCCAGGTGCCGATAGATCCTGTCTTCTTCAAACTGAGAGGAAAAGCAGAGAGACAAAACCAACAGTTAGCTCAAGAAAGTTTTGAAAAAGCTTCTTTCAACTCATATCTAAACACATTTTCTCTAGTTATAACATCTAACAGTCTTTTTAATAGGAGAAGTAGCAGGAGAACATATTAGGACCGAGTTGATATAAGAGTAGAGAGACGCCTTGGAGCAACACAATGTATTAAGTAAATGAAATCCCGAACAATCTTAATCTCAGGAAGCAGCTAATGGGTGTCATTTCTCTTAAATGGGGAATATAATTAAAGAGTTCATTACTGTAATGAGTTTTAGTGGAGTGCAGTTGCACAGAAACTATCAGGCGTGCTGGACAAGACGAGTCATCACAGATTCAGAAAGAAAATAACTCAGGAGAGCTGAGGGAGTGGGAATGGGTGGTAAATCCGTTTTCTTTCCAAATATAATGTAAATGGAAGACTGTTAATCAGTTTAATGTTAGCAACTGATGATATTTAGCAAAGAGTGGACACTTTTTAGGACCCGTTTTAGGCCAACACCTACCTTATCTCTCGCCCGGAATGTGAAGAATTTTGGGAATTCTCTCTGTGAATAAAATTTTTGATAAAAACATACATTAGTAGAAGCATTCAAACTTAATAGCAGGTGAAAAGGCATAGTCTGGTTCTAGCTTTCACTACTCCGCAGCGAACAAGTCTGCTGTGTTCCTAATGCGGCGCATTGATGTTTTCTCGCTATAATTTATCAGCCAAACAATCAGTGTGTTCACAAAAGCAGCAAGTTATCATTGGTGCACTGACAAGCCACATATACATGCAGCACTTGCTATGCTGATGAATAAAATATCTTCTTCCCTCAGAGACATGTGATCTTCTGAATAATGCCTGGTAGCACTGTTTGACACTATCAGATGAAGCGTCCCACTTGCCAAAACAATGCCTGGGCGACTGGAGATGTTCTTATCAACTCGCAGCCGACCTGATCATGAGAGAGCTGCAAACCTCCAAAGACATGATTTGGCGCCACGATTAAACATCGCTTCTATTTAACATTATAGATTTATAGAAAACATATATATTTTACAATGCGAGACCCAGGCATGAATATATACATCACATAGGATGGAAAACTAGCGGAATACCCTCTATGTAAGATGTGGCAGCTAGCGTGATTGGGCTCTTGTTATACCTCTACAAAAAGACAAAAAAAAAAAAAAACAGAGGTTGAAAACATGCAAATCTTTTCAAATTCAATCCAAATTGACAAACAAGAAGAGAAGGATACATGGTTTCCTTTTTATATAAATGTAGATTCATCAGCATAGATAGGAACCAACCAAAAGAGGTGGTTCTCTGCCAAGATGAAACCAAAAGTTTGGCCTACATGGAAACTTCTATACGAGACTGAAAACTTAAGACTGCATATAACCCTGAACACTACGTCCACCCCCATGAAGCACAGTGGTGGATGCATTATGCTGTGGAGATGCTTTTCATTAGCATATATATGGAAAGTGGTCAGAGTAGATGGAAAGACATAGTACTGGAAAAATGACAACTTGTCTATTACAGGAGACTATTTAATGATGAATGTTTATTAGAATCAAGTTAGATTTGACATTAACTTGATTTTTAGTACTCTCTTCCTCAATAAAGGTGAGCAAGAACAAACCAGACTTCACTTGTCTCTCAGTACTTACATGAAACCTTTGGTCCACCTCACAGTTGACTTGTTTTCTGAAATCCTACCATCAAAAATGAACAAAAGCGAGGCATGCAGAAAGATACAGAGAAAGAGAGAAGGGAAGAGAAGCTAAATTTCAAATTATTAGTGTAATTACCACAGTAATGCAGTTCAATATAATTGTTTATAAAATACAAATAATTGCAGAAAGAAACATGCAAGACTTAGTACAATTGTTATATTCTGTGAGATGCCATTAAAACTGCTCAATTGGTGACATGCGAAGAAGCAGACAATGTACTTCATGGAAAAAATCAAAATTCCTACCTTCTGAGCTACTAGGAATGTCAGTCTTCGGATGCCGTGTTCAAAGAGCAACGATTTCTGAAATAAAACAATTTCTAGTTATATTTTTTTTGGGCATTTCAAATTCTACATGCTACTTTTGAAGTTGAGACAAAGACTTGTTCGTCAACAGAGCTAACCTTTGACTGGGTGAACTCCCGAAACATGGCTGCCAGGCCATCGTCGTCGATGTCGCTGTCCGTCTTTATCGCTACGTTCAGGATGTGGATAGGCTCTTCCTGGACACTCTGCATGATAAATTAAGCGGCATTTGTTTTGGATTACACAAATACCAATGTAAAGGTCAGTTACATGGCTGTGCTGGTCTCTAGTAATCACCTTGTTGTCCTCTTCACCATACAGGACAGGGTTGCCTCCATCAGGGAACATTGGACTTGCAGGGGGCGAGTCAGAAAAGCAGCTCAGGACATCATTAATGTTCCTGCAAGGAAACAAGAATCATAAAATGTATTTTATAAATGTTTAATTTATTTTTTCTCAGTGATACCAGGGGTAGAACATTTTCTTACAAAAAAAAAAGATTCTGACCTTGTAAACTCTTGGAAGGAGCGGAAAGAAACCATGGCTCCCATACGTTGACAGGGTGGTGTAAAAGACGTGTCCAGCAGGACATCACTTACACTGGCCACATGCATCATGCCGTAGTGATTCAGGTTGGATGAGAAGGACATCCTAATATGTAGACATAAGACAATGTTGAGGAAAAACCGCCAGTTTGGCAAAATTGAGGGTGAAGGTTATCCCGGTCCACCTTAAAAACCAACTCAGTTTTGATCCCTCTGTTTTCTGGCAGGTCTGTAAACCAAGTTACCATAATTTTAGAGATGCACTGAGAAATTGACTTGTGAATGGAATACGGTGAAAATCCAATATTTTTCTGTCCAGGAAACGCACCGCACTCTGGACACATTTACTGAGTGAAGAAGACTTTAACGCTGAAACAAGTCTGTGCTTCTACATTTTTCCCCACTTATAACATGGAAAAACATGTCCTCTTATAAGTGAAAAAAAAATGTTACTGAAACCAGAATTTTTCTTTTATCCATATTAAGGAATTCTTGACAAGCTCCTATATCTGGACTAGAAATTAGACAAAAATACTTGTTAAGATTTTGTGTTTTTGCGGTGTTATCATATTTAAAACTTGGATCGGTGCATCTCTAATTTCTATTACAGAAGAAGAAAGTCTCACATATAAGATACAAGGGACTTGAGTGGAAAAAAAAAAGCAAGAACAATTATCTTTCATGTAATTAATGTAACCGATACAGGCTGTGTCAGTTACATTAAAGGCAAGAAAATATACTTCTCATGTGACAAAGAAAAGTTAGATCCACCAGAAAGACCCTTTAGATTGTTTCCTTTCATTTGGTTAGGTTGTTAGTCAGTAGGTGATAAGAATATTTCCCAGACGCTGCACCAACTGTGATCACTGAAGACATTCTTGAATCTAACCTTTCTTCAGATTCCAAATCTTTCTTCTCAGCATTCTCATCCTTAGCTTCACTATCCTGGGATTTAAGCTCCTGTGGTTTTGGTTCCTGTGCTTTAGCATCCCAGGTCTTAAGATAGTCCAGGATAGGAGTGGCCATTTTCCTGACAGGGCAGTTAGAGGTTTTAGTATTGGATATTCTTACTGGTACCTGTTATTTCTCCTATAACTTTCTTTGTTATATAACATTGCGGACCATCTAAGCAAGGACTTGAAGGATTTGCGTAATAGTTTGGATTAAACACAATCTCTAACACACAAGCGTAAAAACATTTGCACAAATAAAGGCCAACCACTCTGCACTAAAAAAAATTGCATTAGTGTGTGCAAGTTGTTTTTTTGTTTTTTTTGTTAAAATGGTATGTGGTTTCTACTTCATCATGCAGCTAGCTAATCTACAATCAGTTTATGCGATAAAAAAGAATGTTCACAATACCTGTTGAGAGTTGGGATGTTCCCTCTGCAATCAAACAACATTGATTACAATGTGGTTAGTGTCAAGCATCAGCAGAAGAAGACAGTCAAGGTTGAGAAATGTGTGTGGGAAATGTCACCTTGGGTGTATTACAATCTAATGTTAACAAAAGAATCAAAAATTGGAAAAACAAAAAACAAAAACACATATCCCACTTCCTGACTGCTCCTTTTTAAAACATGCATAATGAGATGCTAAAAACCTCCTTTTTCTCAGGAGATGATCCTTTAACACACTCATGCCGTTGTGTCATCTAAAATTAAGTGCCAAACATAAAGGTTAATTCAGCCATGTCAGGTAAATATCATGCAACAAAATGAGAATAGAATAGCATAAGCAGGACATCTACAAATACAACCAGCAAAATCAAAGGGCAAAGCACAAAAAATATAAGCAACAAGGAGGGGGAGGAGCAAGCAAAAGTGTCAAAACATACAAAGCGAAAAATCAACCATCAAACCCAAAATCCAGCAAATCAAACATCTCTGTCATTAGAGTTTTTCTGTCATGTTTAACATAAACTATAATATATTTGCTTTGGTTTCTAATTTTAATGGAAAATCAGCACGCTTAGAAGTCAAATATGTGAATTTAGTTGCTTTCAGACATCACAAAATGTAAACATTAAACCACTTTAATTTGTGAGAAAGGATGAGGATAAAGGACACAATGGATGGCACATGGATGAAATGTTCACAAATCACTAAGAAACCATTAATTATAAGAGATTATATAAATTACCAAATATACAGTGTTCTTCACAAATATTTCAACCTCTTGACCTTTTTCAATTTTATCATATTCAAAACCACAAACTCCAATATATTTTGTCAGGATTTTATGTGATAAAATCCTACACAAAATAGTCTATAAATATGAAGCGAAAGGAAAATTTACAATTGCTTCATATTTTTATACAAATAAAAATCTGATCAAATTCACACCTATTCACCCTAGATGAAATCCAGTAAAGCTAACTGCTTAAAAAGGTCACATAATAATGTCCACTTTTACATAATTTACCCAAATTATGCAAAAGATATCAGTATCTAAAAGAGCAAATCTAGCTATAACTGAAGCAAAAAACGATTGTAAGGTTCAGGGGGACTTTATCGGTGCTACTTTGTTGTATAAAAGCCCACCAAAAAAATAAATAAATAAAAAATCAAAGAACATAAGTATTTTGAAAGAAACTGTACTGTATATTTATAATCAAATACATCGTAGTGCTACTAAGTAAGAGCAAGGAAGTAGAAAAATAATCCACAACTTTTGGAGATCACACTGGCATGTGTTACCTGTTAGGATGTGAGGTGGGAAGCATGAACTGGAACTCTACCACACATGTGTTGTCCTTCAGCTGTCGATGCTGAACGCTGTTGAGTTCATAGGCGATGTACGCTCTCCGGACGTACACCTGAGTTCAACCAAGACGAAGCCACAGTATGTGAAGCGCCTGTAAGTTTGTTGCGTTACCGCTACAGGGAAACGTGCTGTCGGACTGAGCTCATTGTTCGTCTCACCTCGAGGGCAGCCATCCTGACCACCTGATTACTGTGGTAGAAGAAGTTGGGCAGAACATCAAAGATGGACGTTTCCGAAAGGATGAGTTTCTACGAAAGAAGGAAAAATGTTGTGTGTTAACCCGTTTTGTTGGTGCAACAATGGAAAGGACAACCATCTTGTTTGCTACCTACCTGCAGGTTCTCAATGCAGAACTGGTGCCCATACATATCAATGGCAGACAGGAAAATGGACTCCACCTGGTTGTGTCGTAGCTCATAGGAGGGAAGGTGGGACGCTATCAGAACCTGGGTGAGGAAGATTAATGGGGTCCTTCAGGCATGTGACACACCACAATACTTCTTTACTTATCTTATGACATCTTGCAACAGCATATACCTTCATGCAGTTTTACCCTGGGAATTTGTCTGCGGCTATAGAGTGTGAAGCATGTAATTATCCATCTATGTCTAAATTCATACTCATTAAAAACTCCTGTCACTTTGTTGTCTCTGCTGCTGTAGTAGGCCTTTAGTGACACCTAGTGGCGAAGTAAGGCAATTGAAAAGTCCTGCTTTTTGCTCTCCCACATTCAAATTCCTGTTTGCTGCTTTCAGAATTTTGCGTGCTGTTGCTGTAGAAAAAGTGGAGCTGAGGGCGACATCTGACCTGCCGAGCGCGCAGAGCCACCTTGGCGTTTGTTGTCTTGCTGAGTTGAGTGAGCTCAGTCAAAATGGTCATCAGCTCATCTGTCAGAGTGGGATCACGACCACATAGCTGATCCTAAACACACAGCGTTAAAACATAAATTAATAAAATGTACATCTCTAGCCAACCAAATTTCATGTGAATGCATTATGAAATGGTAATAAACATTTTTATGCTACTTAATTTTTCTGAAAATACACATAAGGAAATAAAATAAATAGATTATATTCCATGTTTTTGGCTCTCGACATACAAAAAAAAAATAAAAATACGGCAGATATTTATTTACAGCATTTTCCCTTTAGTATTTATTTGCATCCAGTGTTGCATTCATTTTTCCACCAAGATCTTGTTTTAGTGATGGGAGAGTCTGATCAAAGATCTTTAAAACTGCAATATGTAATTTTTAAAATTTATTTCTTAAAACTGTCACTAGTCGTGAAGGAGACAGGTAAGCTATAGGGAACAAAACAAAACAAAAAAAGAATCAAGCTCCTCCGCCTGCTTCTTGTGGTCCTATTGCCATTTGCAGAAATTTGCCGCTCCTGGTCAGAAACATCCAATCAGAGTCAGGAGTAGGGTCTTGGCACTTTTATCACACTTCTGTACTTGCTGCAGCTGTGCTAATTTTGGAAAAGCAACATACGGTAACAGGGAAGCTGATGATATGCCGTCATTGCTAGCCACGCTAACTAGCCTGCATACATACATAAAACATATTTTTGGCATTTGCATGGAAATGAAGTCTCGTGCTCCCTGAACCCAATGAATCCTGGCGTTGTCATCTTGGAATATGACCATGACATCAGGGAAGATCAATATGACAACACGCAAATCTATTCACAGAAAGGCTGGACACTTACAATCAGCATAGTCACTAGCAGGTTCTTCTTGGTTACTTGTGCGTGGGAGAAAATGTAGTTGACGACATTGACCATGTCAACTTTGTTTTCCTCGCGAAGTGTAAACACGCACTTGTCGTAGTGTCCTGCAAAGAAACCGTCACACGGGGCAAATGAGATAAAAGTACTCCACCAAATGATAAGAGAAAGCCACTGCAACTCTTCAGAGGACATGGAACAAAATTCAAATTGACTCCGTTGTGTGTCATCTCACCGTTCTGGAACTGGATCTCTACTTTCAGGTACTGTCTGAGCAAGTCCATCACCACTGCTTTCATGTGGCCTCGGATGCCACTGCGATACCTGATGGAGACGAACAAACAAGTACAGCCTTGCGTAAAAAAAACAAAAAACAAATTCAAGAGTATGTAACATATTAAGCTGTCGGATACATGGCTTACTTCTGCACCAGCTGGACGATGCTTTGAGTGTTCATGAAGAACACTTCTCTCTCTGACTTCTTGTTGAGAGTAGCAGCGTGGCTGTCCAGGATGTTTGCAATCTGGAAACGATGGAGTGAGTATTTACTGCAGGCAGCAGAGACTCAAAAACTAAAGACTTGTTTTCCTATAGATTAGGATTAATTTCAAAGCAGGAATTGCAGCAATGTGTACATAGTTAAGCTGGTGTGATAAATGTGTACCTGCTGGCTGGGAAACTGGCACAGCACAGACGTTATATTGCTGGCATACTGAGCCATCTCCTTCTTAATAGACTTCTCCACAGCAGGAGGGATCCGGCCTGAAACACTGGTCATGATGTCTTGAAGCTCAAGAAGGGGCAAGGAGGGGTCACGCATTGTTTTCATGAGCCTTTCCACCCACTCTTTCAGCTGGGAGACACACATAGCACATTTTGGTTCGAATCTACCGTTGCGACAATTAATCTGAGCGTTCACTTGCATTTCCGCAAATTCTTACTTTAGCGCTGAAGAACGGCTCAGGAAGGCAGTACCCGTTCATGATGTGAACGAGATGATCCAGAGTGTTGTGGAAGACCCTGTGAAGCTTCTCCCCTCTCAGAGCCACAGCCTGGGTTGAAGGAAGCGTCCCTGTGTAGAGCTCCGCCTGCAGGTAAGAAACGTATCAAAACGCACCCTGTTGTCATGACCACACGCAGTCTAAAAGATATTTTTGGATGCATGAATTTAAGACTCTTTAAGGATGCACGTGTTCTGCCGTTTGAACAATAATTAGTCAGAGTGGAAAAGGACCTCATGCACACATTTAAGCATGCTGGAGGGTTTGTAATTGTTATACTGTCCTGTTAGTTGTTTGCTAACCATGTTGAAAACCTGGCCAAAGTCAGGTCTGTCTTTAAGTTTTCTAAAGACACAGCAGCATATTTGGGTCCTGACACACTGACACAGGGAGACGTCTCTTTTTTTTTATCAGATAATGGAGCCGTCATCTTTGTTGGCAGCATTGATTTACTGTCTCACTGATGTTCTGACTCCGGAATGATGTGTCAACACCTCAACAACCACTGTAGAATGTCTTCAATTTGCAGCAGAGTATAAATCTACACTCTTTAATCTGGACAGTTAATACATTCTAAACAAAATTGTTGACTTTGGTTTAAAAAAAAAACAAAAAAAAAAAAAAACACACACATTAATCCAAACTAAACAGACAGGTATTGCAAGCTTTGGAATTCTAAAATGCATGCTTGGGTATATTGCATCAGTCCAACCTGTTGCACTCTGGTGGGGTCATCCAGTTGCAGTTTGGCGATGACACAGCCAGGTTCCAACGCTGCTCCGGTCCTCTTCACATAATGAATACAACCAGATTCTGCAGCAGTGAGGGTCATTACCATCTTCATCACCTGAAATTCACAGAAACATTTACAGCTTGAAGTAGCTTCAGTCTTTCTTGGTTTCCTCATGCTTTGGATGGACACTTTACCTCTATTTCTGCAAAGCACTGTCCAGCAAACACATGTCCACCATCCTCTATCGAGTACTGAATGAGTTTTCCTGCTGAGGGGGATCGCAGCAGCGACGGATCATTTTCCTTTTCAAAAACACAAGTCTTGTTCCCGATCGTAATCCGATACCTAAGTAAGAAGAGACCCTTTACTTTATCATGTTTTAAATCTATAACATGCTGTATTTTCTTAAGAAAAAAAAGAACAAGTGACCACTTAATGTCGTAAAAATAATAATTATGTACAGTCTTACCTATCCACCTCTTCCTTCATGTATGTAGTGTAGCTGCTTCCATCATAAGACAGCAAAAGACCTCCATCACTGAGACGATGAACGTCCACCTCCGCTAAAGAGCTGTTCATGATCACAACGTACGAGTTGGGAGACTGCCGTGTCACTTTCAGGACGTACTTTGTGCCTTCGTAGATCAGCTCCACGTCCACGGTGTTCTGTAGTGTGTGCGCTGGCAGCACTTGGCCCCTGATGAAAGAGGACAAAGGCTCGTCGTTTCCCCAACGAGAATGTTTCATTTCTTAAAAGTTCATTCTGGCCGTATCTATTTACCTTTCAAGAGAATGCAAAAAGTTGGAGACGCTGTTCCTCAGATTGACGTCTGCCACATGAAGAGCCCCGCTCACAATGCCAAGCATGGTATCAGGACGCTCGGCCTGCATGCAACAAGTTCTGTACTGCTCAGTCATGAAAATCTTAATCAGTGAGTGCTAAGGAGATGAGTTTGACCAATATCTACGACACTGATGTGGATTTATGTTTCAGCCCTGCGACTTGATTTATTTTCTGCACGACCAGTAGGTGGCGACGGCTTCATACCTGCATCTTCTCTGAAATGAGTCGGTCCAGCCAGCCTGTATCGATGGTGTTATGCTGAAAGCTCTCGGTCTCCAGCAGCTTAATGAGGTATTCGACTGTTGTTCTAAAGTCTCCTCTGATGGACAGCTCCTTGAGAGCAACCACCATGTTGCTGAGAAAAAATCAAAATCAGATTAGGAAGACGTTCTTTCCTTGCAATTAACCAAAACCCACCACACTTAAATGTGCTGATTAAAGGGGTCTCCCATTGCAAATAAAATAAGGTTAATTTTTCAACTGTGTGGAGACTAAACCATGTGCAATTACAGCTCCACATGTCGTAATGTTCTTTATTTTTATTAATCCAAAGGGAGCCTCTTACTAATTTGCTTAGCTAAATCCAAGTGGGGGGTGTCTTTTTAGCAGTGGTGGTGTTTTAATGTTAACTCACGAGATAGCTTCTTCACGATTCTCTCCCCAAGAGAAGCAGTGTCCAAACTGGGAGTCGGCAAACTCGTGCAGGCCTCCTGCTGCTGCGACGCTGAAGTAACCCCACACATTCTTGTTGCTCCGGAAGTTCAGCTCCTGCACCGTCCCGGAGCTTGGTTTGAAACCCTGCAATTGCACAGAGACATAAAAGACACACTATAATTTACCTTTAAAAGGCAAAATGTTCACAAACTGAAAACAACTAAAGAAGAGAAACTGCATTTATTTGGTTGTGAGAAGAGAATCAGCGTCGTACCTCATCGGGGTTTTCGCTGGTGATGCGCGCCGCGATGACATGTCCCTGTGGGCACGGTGTGTTTGACAGAGACTCAAAGTCAATAGGAGTGTCTCCCCAAGGCTGGACTCCATAGAGCATCCGGATGTCTTTGATCCGATGAAGAGGAATCCCCATCGCAATCTGAACAAAAGTTCATGTTCATGCCAAATAATTAGCTTGGAAGACTATGACAGGTTCAATAAGTGAACTTTTTACATTTTGTCATGTTACAAACACAAACTTCGTCTGAATTTTGAAATTGACAAATTATTGCATAATTGTAAAGTGGGGGGTGAGGGGAAAGAAGTCATGATTTTCAAAATGTTTGAATCGAATCCAGTGTAAACTAATACAAAGTCACATAATTGAAACATGGCATCATCATGAACATCTTCAATAGGCTTGGTCAGAGGTAATAAGAACATGGACGGTGCTAAATAAAAGGAAATCATGGAAGAGAGCAAGTTAGGAGCTGCAAAACTCTTGAGACACAGGCAGAGGTTTAAAATAGAATAGAATGAAATAGAGATACCTTTTAATGTCCCACATTGGGGAAATCAAGGTGATTCACAATCATGCCTTTCCTTGTGTTGCACATCACACCGAATCAAAATAAACTACAAGTTTGGCGTCATATGACAAAAAGTGAAATGTTTAAGAGATATGAATACTTTTCAAGGTACAGTGACCTGAATGATGCACATTAGCCTTTCCATAGCATGGATACGAGGATCAAATTTTCAGTTTACAAGACAATGTCAGTCATTTCCCAGTGGGACAGAGAGGGTGGTCACTCATCCTCCCACAAAGACACTCAATCAGCTCGACCAGAAAGCTTTCCCAGTCTTTCTGCTTCACTGCCTCTGACCTATTTATGCAGAACAGACCTCATGACCTAATGCTGCTACAACCCCTGGATCTGCCACACTGTCTCTGCAAATTGCCTCTTTTTTTTTTTTTCAGATGGTATCCAAGGAAACAAAGGGGGGGTGGGAAGGGAAGGGAGCATCAAAGCTGTGATAACAGGGGAGCATGCAAACTTGCAGGGTTTTTTGCAAGACTTACTGACCTGCATTTGAGCAGCAGGCAAGTTGACATCAGCCACCATCTCAGTGCAGGGGTGCTCCACCTGCAGACGGGGGTTGAGCTCCAGGAAGTAGAAACTGCCGTCCTGGCTGTAGAGGTACTCCACAGTTCCTGCGCTGACGTAACCGACCATCTTAGCCAGCCGCACAGCGCACTGCGGAAAACATAAATGAGCAAAACAAATAAATTGAGGCTTAAATCCAATCATATTCATGCTTAAAAATCTCACAAGTTCAACTAAACCTTTTCCATATCCTCAAACACGTCCGAGGTGGCTATGGTGGCCGGAGCCTCCTCTATGATTTTCTGGTGACGGCGCTGCACAGAACAGTCTCTGCCGAATAAGGAAATGGCATTCCCATACTGATCCGCCAAAATCTGCACCTCTAAGTGACGGGCGTGCTTGGCTAGCTGCATGACAAAGATAGGCGATCCTGGAACTTCAGCCTGGACCTAGACAGCCGGAGGGAGAGTGTGATCCTGATTAGGTGAAACAAAACACCCGTCGGCTTAAAATTAGCCATGTAAATGAATGCTTACCTGTCTGAAGAGGTTAGGGAAGTCATCAGCGCAGTTGACTTTACGGATACCTTTTCCTCCACCGCCCTCTGAGGCTTTCACCATTATTGGATAGCCAATCTTCTCTGCGGCCTGGAAATAGGAGACGGGAGTTTTAAAAAACCCTTTGACCCCGCACTACCTCTGCACAGATAAAACGACTCTTACTTTGAGACCCTCTTCTACATCCTGGATGCAGCCGCACTCATACAGCTCGTTAGGTACATTGATGATTTTCTTCTTTTGATTGTTTTCTGACCATTCCACTGTCAGCCCTTAAAATATAAAGGCAAACAGCTAACGTGAAACCATAAACAGCCTTAAAACACCAGTAAGATACAGGGAAATGAGCTGAAAGAGTAGCAGTTCTTTTCCTACAATCAGTGAAAAACATCTATAATCGTTGCAGGGTCACACTGTCAACACCCTTCAGTGTGGAAGATTTTACAAAGTGAAGAAAACTCAGTTCACTACTTTTAGAGTGAGCTAAAGAAAATCTTTTTAACAGTATAAAAAGGAATAAAATCATTTAGCTACCTGTTCCACTCCAGGGTAAAGTTGGAATTCCGGCAGTCTGAGCTACAATGGAAGAGGCAATCTTGTCTCCAAGAGCCCACATAGCTTGACTTGGAGGACCTAAAAAAGAACGTACATGTCAAGGAAATCCGAACAAACAAAAGTGGATGGAAAAATGTAGGAAAAATCAGAAACCCAAATCTCCTTTACCCATGAAAGCAATGCCATGCTTGTGAAGGAGCTCTGGGAGTTTTGGGTTCTCTGAGGCGTGACCCCATCCTGCCCACACAGCCTGCAACATGTAAATGAACAACAGTGACAAAAGAGACACAGCTAAAAGGAAAATCATTAGTTAAGTGTGAAAAAATAAAAATAAAAATCAGCACACTCATTGTACCTGAACAGGTATGCGCTTTGCAATGTCAAGAATGAGCTCGACATTGGCATAGTTGTTGTTGTTAGTTCCTCCAGGTACAGGCACGTAATGGTCAGCCATTTTGATGTATTCTGGGAAATACAAAATACCTGATTTGTGAAATAACTCAAAAGTACAAGTCAAACGAGTTGAATGCAAGCTACTTCCTGGTCGCTAACTGCACTCATTCCATTGCAAAAAGGTAACCATCAAGACTAGATGCAAAGATTACTGCTAAAACTGGATTAACATGCATGTGTAAACATGCAAATCTGGTTCTTACTGAATCATTTTGTTGGACAGACATCAAATTCAGTGTTTAAGGAATCTGTCTACTAACTTCTTAATGATTCAAGGTTATAACCTATAACTACTGGGCTTCAACTATTGACTAGCTCCATGTGAGCAAAAAAGAAAAAAAAAAACACAACTAAGAGGATGCTGACCTGCATTGGCTTTCAGGTCTTCTGGGGTCACCATGACAACAAACCGAATTGCCCTTTCATTGCGGAACATCTCGTAGGCCCAGCGGCGGATGGAGCGCATGCATTTGACTGCAGCAATGCCGTTGTTGGCAATCAGCACCTGAATGAGCAAAAATATTTTGATAACTAAGGTTTATTTTGTCTGTGAGATGAAAACAAAGAAAGTGATGGAATGAAAATGTTGTACGTTTAAGTAGATTCTTTAAAAAGTTGTCATAGTGACTGAACTTTTTCACATTACGAGCAAAAACTTTAGAAGATTTTTGTTTGGATATCTGGCAGGTATGCCTAAAGTAACTGTGAGGAAAAGAAGCAATAGGTTGTTTCTTTTGTTTTTTTATAAGAGTATCACAGTTCAGTTCTGAGAATTTGTTAGATAAGGAAAGAATGCTACATAAAGACCAGCATGCAGTTGGTTACAAACCTAGTAGGTGACACAGCAAATATACAGAAGAAAAATACACAAACTGCGGTGTTAAGCAAACACTGCACATCTCTGTGAACAGACCATCCCTACATGTTGTGGTGGCAGCATTATGTTGTAGGGATGTTTTTAAAAGTCGGACATGTATTGGGCGATATTTACTTGTCCACAGCCATTTTTTTTTCTGATTGACAATGTCTCCAACACCCCAACATACCATTAACTGTACTAGGATCTTAAAAAAAATAAATAAATCAGATTGTAGAGAGATTGAAAAAAATCTAAACACATGGTATTGAAGAGATGCAAATTATTGACTGGTGAATTTAAATGTTTCACGGCTGAGACAAAGAATTTTTAGGGGGATAATGACAAAACAAGGAGGGCTTCTGAATGAAGCTCCCTGTCAAAATAAGAACCTAAATTTTATCCCTGCACATGCATTATATGCTTTGTTTTTCTTACTTATACATGACAAACTGGAAACCAAGTGTCACATTTTCTTCCATTTCAAAACTTGGGGTTTCTTAGCATTGGTATATCAAAAAACAATCAAAACATAGTATATTACACTGAGATTTGTATAACATATGTAAAAGTTCAATTGTTCCAAGAGGCATGAAGACACTGAATAACTAGTTCTCAATTTTTTATTTTTTTAACAAGAGCACCAAATAACATGAATTACCTTTTCAATGACCTTGGTACCACCAAAGCGGGTGACAAATTCAGCAGGTGAAGCGACAGTGAAGTCCCGCTGAAGATCAATCCGCCTGCGATCTCTGCCTTGTTTCACCAAGTGGAGCCCTGACATGCTTGGTCTGTTTAAAAAAAACAAAAACGCAAGAAATACACAAAATCATAAACTAATACAGGCAAATCCTCAGTGTGCGCCTTTTGGGTACAAAAGAAATCTGCTTAAAGCCCAGCATGTAAGGGAGCACTCAGATCACCTCATTTTGATAAGAAACTTATCTGCGTTTGCAAATTGCTTGACTACTGTATCTCACACGTAATGGCTTCTAGGTGAGTTACACAAGCGCCTAGAAACGTCTGTGCTAAAAACCTGAAAAGCACTGGCAGGAAGGGAACACCAATGCGTCAGGGAAAGCATGACATGCAAAACAATAACTGGTATTCTTTTACCGGCATTAAAACACAGATGTGACAGCATGGGCTCAGCGAGATTTGTGAGTTTTAATAATCAGTCAGGCTAAGAGCTATGACAGATGCGTGGAGAATTGCTATCAGCTAGCGGGTGTGGCAGGACTGAGCTTGTACGGCTGGTTGCCTTTCTGTGGCCTGATCCTGACTGGTTGCATCACTGCAGCTGTAACGACATGAGGTGAATGGGTTTCAGCTAGTTTGACAGTTCGAGGGATCCCCATCCAGTGTTTCCAGTTGCATTTCTACAACTATTTCTAGAGTTTTCATCCTGCTGGCTGTGAGTTTGAATACTATTTAGAAATAAGTCTTGAGTGAAAAACTGTGAGAAAAAAAATTATCTCAACAAAAAAAAGATATATTCAGAAATTTTTTATTTACGTTTTTGGCACTCAACTGTGATTATTATGGTATTTGGACTTGCACAAAGTCAAAAAAAGCTTTTGTCTTTTTTTTCAGCAAATGTCCATCGGTGCTGAGCATCTCCTTCTGACTCCTGCTTAAAAGATTTCTGTGTGTGAGTACTTTACATGTTTTCCAAACCCACACTCAGAAATCTTTGTGCCGTCTCCTGAAAAACCATGCATACACACACACACAGTGTACACACAGAAACCCATGTGCAAATATGGAGACCGCATTTTTTCACATTTACTGTAAAAAGGCCTTATGCACGAATGGAAAAGTACAGCTATGCTCTAACTCACACTGGACCACACACATTCATTCCAAGGGGAGAAAGAGTTATGAATGAAGACAAACCTAAGAAAAAGTCAAACATAAATTCAGATTTTGATGCTAACCTTAAATTGTGCATGATGCCGTCAATGGAATCGAAACCCATCTCATTTGTGCTGTCGGAGCTACAGGAAGACGGTGACAGCGATCTGATCTCCTTGTCCTCCAGCGACCCGTCTACCCTCCCGTGGATTTCATCCTCGGAGTTCTCCTCCGATATGGAGCCCACCAGGAAGTGAGACTGCAAGGCCCCGACGGCCGGGTTCTTCTTGGCGGCACCGTCCTGCTCTGCCATGGCCGGCCAACGCGAGCAGGCTGCAAATACTGAAGATGGGGAGCAGCGCAGAGGCAGAATGAGTTATAAAGGAGGGTCAGAGTTCATAACATATCGCATCACATCAAGCCGGAGCATGGTGCTGTTTGTTAAATTGCAAAAGCGGATTGCATGAACGTAACTTTTATTGATATTGCAACACTTGGGTAACAGAAAGTGACCCAGATTCTAAACAGTACCTAGAATTATACATTTTATTAAACACACCACACTTGCATACAATGTATGTATAAAATGATTGCAATGCATTCAACTGTAGTTAGGAGACCAAAAATATTAGAGGCTCTAATTCAAACTAAATCAACTAAAACCTTGCCAATTAAGAATTGGCTTTTAAAACGTACAAAAGTGTGAAATGAACCTTAAAAAAATCTACAGTGGTACATATTCAAAACAGTTTTACATAAATACATAAAAAAATAAAACAAGCCCTTAATTTATGAGTTGGGTTCTACGTCACAAATACATACAAATTACCATTAAATACGCTTTTCCTCACGTGATAGTATAACCAACCACACACACACACACACACACACACACACACACACACACATACCAACATAATAGCAAACTAAACATGTGGATATCTTAACGACGCTTAATGCAAGTAAATGTAATGCTAAACTCCTCAGTAACCTTTTAGGTTTCTAAATTACCAAGTATGTCCGACTTAAAGTGAAATACCGAGCGGAGAAAACAAGCTCAACTCACTAACTGTTACCCCTCTTGTTTGTTTAAAGGGGGAAGGAACGTCTCTTAGGGCACACCTTACCTATCGATAAGTGCTTGCGGGACCAGAAAAACAAGCCGAACACAGCAGCCAGACAAACGGTAAAAGTGAGCCAGGGAAACATCACCAAATGACAACGACGGCTGCATTTAGCTTGCTATCTAACATAACTCCTCGTCAGATATAATAATATTACATAACTAAAGCTGACTCTTCATTAAAACCTCGCTTCGAGTTTACTTCACCTGGACAGCTAGCTGCTTCTACTATTACAGCAGGTAGAGACGAGAGGAGATGCTAATATGGCTAGCTCACAAGGCGACAGCTAAAGCTATTATAATGTGTTACAATGAACAGTGGTGCTGCCTGAACGCGAATCCTATAGCGTAAAACACCAGTCCCACAGCGTAGACTCTCTGTTAGAACATAATCTGGGATAATATCTAGTCGTCATGAAACCTACCGGTGGAGATAAACCGACACGTAATCCTGGAAAGGTTGACTGAATGAAATCAATAACTTAGCGGTTTCTTTCGGACATGTTTCTTCTGCAAACATTAAACAAAAAAAAAGAAGAAAGAAATCACATCATGGTGAGGTCACTCGGCTCTCGCAGCCGCTTCAACAGCAGAGAGTGGTGTGATGTGATGATGCGCAGGAAGGTTACTCCGGGACAATGACCTATGACAACTTCTTCCGCTGTAGAACTAGTTCCAACAGATAACGTTGCTCGCAACGGTTTTTCAATTTGGGGATATAATTAAAGTTCCTTTTTTTTAAAAAACCCAAAATATTTAAGCCTTATTTATTTTTTATAAGTATTTTTTAAAAGTATGACAATTAAATGTACTACTTATCAAAAACACAGAAAGAACATCAGTATTTTCATGAAGTGAGACCCTTAAAAACTAACCACAAATTAACTTACAAAAAACCTGCATCTTTGAAAATTTTTTCTCCTTTCTTGATGTCATAAAATATTGATTAATTTAAATTAAGTAAATAATCAGGGCGAACTACACTAAAATCAAGTCAAACCATAAAATATCTTAAAATATTAGCTAAAAAGTCAAACTCATCCTACCACTAATTTTAACTAAAATGCCGCTGTTTCTTGGTAAGCATCATTAAATGCAGTTTTATTTTACAAGTGTATAAAACTGTGCTTTGACTTCCCTGTCCCTGCTAAATAATTTCAGCAAACAAAATCAAACCTTCCCACAAACACTTGGAATTCTGGGACTGCTGTAACCTCAAAATTAAGAAGCAATACATCTCACAGGAAGTGCTCTAAATCTACACGGATTTTAGAAGCTAATCAAAAGTCTTATAATATAGTGGCCATTTATGTTGACAGTTTATTTTTTATTAACTTTTTGTGTAGCCCTTGGAAATTTATGTTTTGTAGTTATGGTAAATACTGTGATTTCATGCTTCATTCTTAAATCTCCTGACTGTAAATCAAACTTACTCTCTTTGGCTACGTTGCACATTTACACTAAGAACTGAAATTGTTATTGCTGATCTGAATGCCGACTTTTGAACTAAATAATGTATAATATCATCTGTGAAACTCACTTAATCTTTGCCGTTTTTGGATCCTCCAACTTATTATTGTTATTATTAATGTGAAACAGTGCAATGTTCTTAAACTGAACTGAGTTCTAAATAAGTCTGTACTTTCCATTATTCGAGTTGAGTATTTCATATCTGTTACAACTACATCTAGAAACGCTTCATCCATGGCGGACCAATCAAAATTCCAATGCTTTTGTAGGCGGGGTTAGAGCGGTGCACGAGGTGATGCACCCGGAAGAGCCGGACTGTCAACTGCCAATTGCACGTGCGTCGTGTGCCGGTGTGTTGTTATCTGGTTTCAGTCTCGAGCTAGGATCCACCGTTTTATCCTATGCTGGTTTATAAATTTACCTGCCGTTGACCAAACACGTCACAGTATTATGCCCAGGGAACCAAGTTATTTAACTTTTGTTTTTGTGAGGATCACGTCTCTAATGCCAAAAATATAAGAGAAATAAGCAAGAGAGACTATGATCAAATGCAAATAATTGTGTACGCTCCTGTTTTGTCGATAACGTAATATATGCCCTTGAGAAGGAGCAGAAGGAAATGAATCCTTGACGCAAACTACAGAATATAAAATCTTTGTCAATGCAGTTATGGGCCGCTAGATGGCAACAGAGATGTTAAGTTTGGTTTATGGGATCATCATCTGACAGGTTCAAATTTAGAACGTTTTTATTTTTCTGTTTGCGCTGTTGTTTTTGTCAGACAATTTCATGGGGTTACATTTTCACCCTAGGTTACTGTTATCCAAAAAGGGGGGTGGGGGTGGGGGGGGGGCTTTGATAAACAAGGAGAAAAGGCTGCGTCAACCTTCTGTCCTGGACTGGTGACATGTCCAATGTGTACTATGCAGATGGAAAACCTGTATTGTGCTGCAGATAGGTACCTACTCCCATATATTACCATGCACAGACAAAGCATATTTGATGGATGGATGGATGGATGGATGGATGGTGGATGGATGGATGGATGGACCTGCACACCTTTGAAATAATATTACGCTTATCTCACTTTCTTCCTCACTTTCTTCTTTACGTTGATATCAGCATTCAGCCATCTTTGATAGAAGATGATCGGCATCACACAACACAACTTGGTAATATTGCACCCACTGTAAAAACTCCCACTAAACCTAAATATCCTAAATTAGTCCTAAATGAGTGGTATTGATAGGCACTTATACCACTCAGTTCAATGAGTGGTAAACTAAGCTAAAACGAGCTTAGTTTTAAAATCACACAATCAAATTCAATTACTAAAATGACATAATTGGTACTTTTTTCACTGGAAATCCATCCCTTCCTCTGCCATTTTCTGCTCTGGTTTTATCCTGTTTGGAATCTGGGTGGCAGGAAAAAGATGCTGGGTTTTAGCCTGCTGCCACTTGTATAATATGAATTAATAATTTAGCTTGTGTCAGTATCTGTCAGTGTCTGAGACAGAGTAAAACTGTGTCACATTGTGGCTTTTCTTCACCTTTGCTGGGATAGGTACATGCCCGCTTTCCCCCCGGTTCCATGCACTTGAGATTCCTGTGACTCTTCAGATGGGTTTTAAACCTTCAATTTATCCTCTGTGTGTTCTTTAAGCACCAGCAAGCTGTTTGCAAACATGTATTTATGCAACAATCCGCCACAACGTTTAAGCCACTTAATAGTGGCTTAAATTACAGTGGCAGCCGCCCAGGGATGGATGGGACACACTGGGACGTGTGCAAACTCACAATTGGGTAAGTGGAAGCAAAACTGAGTAAGCATAAAGATTTGAGTGACAATAAAAAGTAAAAACTGTTTAACCCCTAAGTTTTACTGTAAATTTTTTACTGAACTGTGCAGGCAGGCATAAATTATATATATATAGAAGCAAAAACGGACAGCCTGCAGATTCTGGCTTGTGTCTTGTATGACTCTGAAGTCCCATTTATGCTTGCTAGACAAACTTAATGCATGAAGCTTGTGTTGGTATTTTGGGTGTCCACAGTCAGCAGATGTCCAGTTAGAGGGAGAAAAGGAGCGTCCAGCCTTATTACTACGGACACTGATCAGAGTAAAGGAAATTTCAGATTAGGTCTTAGTCTAATTAAGGCAATTAGACCAAGAATTTACTTTGCCTTAAAATGCCTCCTTTAATGCCATCACTGAGACGAAAATGGAGAGACCGGGGACACATACATCCACGTAGGATGTCCTCACTGAAAAAGTGTATGGAAGTCCTCTAATGAAACAGACAGATTAATTACCCAAATTAACTTAAAGGATTAGGCCTAACATCCAGACACATTCTGATCCGGGCTGGAAGGTGGAATCTTCCTCCCAAATCCATTTAAAACTCTTGGAACATGACTGCATGTTGACGCATTAATCTAATCGATCTTAAATGGTCAGATCTGTTACTGGCTTCTCAATTCTGTGGCGTATCACACGAATGCATCTGAAAAACTAGGTTGATAGATTAAATATTTTAAAATCTTTGTAATCACTTCCTCATGGAAAACTTTAAAGCAGCTATTTCAATCGTAGGTTTTCATCTAGAGCCTGTAAATGTGTCGTATTGACCTGGAATTGAGTGGATGCAGATATCCTCATGAGAGAGAAATAAAAACAACAGAACCGTTGTTTTTCACTGGTTATTTATTTTTAGTTGCTATTCGTGTGCAACTTGCTAATCCTGAAAGTGTGTCCATAACAATTGGGGAAACAGTCTTTTGCATGGCCTTTGCTTGGTAACTGTGGCGTCCGGATGGGAAACTCCAGTCTTTGCTTCCATATTTGGACAGCTCGGGCTGCGAAGGTGACCTACCAGGCAGGATGGTCGTTAGGAAATTTTGGCAAGAAGTGAAAGATGGTGGGATCTGATATGGACTTAATTTCAACCAAGGCTGACGGTTTCGGTGATGACGGATTCCAGAAAGTGACGGCGTGGCAGAGCTGGTTGGGAGAGCTGAAACACTCGCTCCTAATGGTGCCATACAGTGGTACGGATATGATGGCAGTCCATCGACAGATGACAGAGTGACTCCCTGTTTGGGGAAAATAAATTAATTATTAGTACAGCGTCATGACCTCAGAATGGTGCTGCAACTCAGTAAAAATCATTCTTCAGATTCCAGACTTAAGCCTTGCTTGCACCTTACGTTGATCTTAATACCAAACCAAAAATAGACCACAAGCTATCCTTGGATTCTAAAGCATAGTTCAACATTTTGAGTTCTGTTAAAAATTTTGAATCAGTGTTACCTGCAGTAGATAACCTCTCTTGGCATCCTTATTTAATGTAAATCCAAATTAGTTTGTCTCATAGGGTGAAGCTAATGGCTATTCCGAGAGGGAGCAGAACCAGTTTTTCGTCATTGACTCAAAATGCTTTTGACATTTTTTGGAGCCCTTGTTTCAAATAGGAAGGTAAGAAGTAGCGCAACACATCCTTCCTCAATTTCTTGTCTTAATAATTGTAAACTAAAGTTGAACAACCTTCAACTGCAATTGTGAGAATGGTTTAGACTAGAAGTTCATAAAGTTGTGTCTGCATAAACCATTTGAATGTTTCTGAGATTGAAGACGTTTCCAGCACAGTCCACTTCAATCTTGGTCTCTCTCGTACTAGTTGTTAACTTTATCTTCTGAGGCCAGCTAATCTGAATTTAAACTAAATGAAGTTGACTAGATTAGTACCTACTACTCGTCAGATATTTCTGGTTTGTAACCTTTTGGCATTTTGAAGTACCCCTTCAATGTCTTTCATTTAAATCTGTGTGCACATAATGATGACGGTCTTGTAGAGGAATATAATTATATTAATAGGATGTGATAAAAGTACAAAGCTGTCTTACTTATCTTGCTGGAAAAGTTAGCTAGTGATAGCTATAGAAAATATATGAGCATCTAATAACTTGAAATATCTAATTACCTCAGAGAAACATTAGAAACAGTTACGTCTGGTGCTTCTTAATCATATTTTCTCTCTCCACAAATCAACTCATCACCCCACATGAAATGACCCAGACTTTAGGTGTTCTGGTTTTCACTTTCTATCTTGTTTGATATCAGATATGTTCTATGAAGGCATCCATGACATATTCTGTTTTTTGTTGTTGTTATATTTGAGATACTTATGACTAAAACTTAGTGGGTCTGGTAGATGAAACTACCAGCATAACATAGATATAAAAGCGGGGAACCTTTTCGTTGGAGATTAAAAAAACTCCAAATTCAAACTTACGTAGTCCCATTTAGAGGTGCTAACAGGAAGGTCTAAAGAAAATTATTATACAAGGCAATACCTTCAGCTTTTATTATCCTAAGTAATTATTTTACAATATACTAGATAAGTGGGAATAAATATTGTGCAATGACAGCTTGAGTGCATTTCTGAAAGCCTACCTCAGATCCCAATGTGTGTTGTGAGAAGGGAAATGGAGCCGAAGCCTGGATGCTTTGACACGAGAGTCCTCCTTGTTCAAAATTGTTAATTCCAGTCAAGGGTGTAAATCCAGGTCCCACACACAAAGAGGAAAAGCTCTTCCCTGTCGGAGGTAGCTGCCTTTTTTCTTGAAAAGATTCTTGTAGAGTGACAAATGGTTGTTCATAGCCACTTGAGAAATCTAAAGTTGGACCGTGACAATTACTGAAGCAGCTTAGGCTTTGTGATCGAGACATTGTAGGTAGCCCTCTCTCCTTGATTATGCTCCTTTGGTTTTTAAAAGGACCTACTTTCATAATGTATTTGTTGTCATCATGTGCTCTTTGTATAATTTTCTCCATTGATCCATCCTTTTTGTTGTGGCTCTGTCTAAAATCAGGCATGTTTTGCAGAACGTCCTCATCCATCAGGTTCATAGTTAATGTTGGTGCAGTCTTGGGAAGGCCGGTTTCCAAAACGTCATCGTCTTCAGGGTAAATATCTAAATCGCTTTCAATTTCTTTTGCATCTGTAAGGAAGCACATGGAAAAAGTTTTAAAACGAGAACATTTTTGGGTAACGCGTGTCATTGTATGGTGGGGTAAGCAAGCTAAAACGTTTTGAGCCTGCTTACCCCACAACAAAATATAATGTGTGGCCAAGATATTGGAATCAGAAGATTTAATAAACACAAAGGAATATTGGGGTGACGTGGGGGGGGAAAAAAGTTTTTGGTGAATTTCTGTTACAGAATAGAGTTAAAATGTTGAAAAACTGAATGCTGAAACTTTAATTTTCTCTCCAAACAAATTTAATATGGATGCTCTCTGTGCTCACTGTGCATTTACAGCATATTTGCTAAAAGAGAAAGAATATATTTGCCATTAGTAGTTTAAAGTTACTAGTTCATCTACACAAGGCATGGCTTTTGCAGGTTGGACTTTGACTTCTCCTGTATTTTTGGTTTCTGGATTTGTGCTCATTGTCAATCTAATATGAAGCATAGTTTTGGGGATTTTGCCTGTCCCCTGCTGGCTTTTAAGTCCATCACAACATTTAATTAATTAGCTAGTTAGTTGTAAAAAAAAAAAAAAAAAAAAAAAAAAGCATGTCAATTTAAAAGCACACAGTCGCTCTGTAAGTTAACACACCTTGGCAGGTTGGCGTGGACATCAGAGGGCTGCTCACCAGTTCCAGAGGAGAATAAAATGGCTCACTAGCACTGGGTTGTCCAGATGAGTCGTCAGAATCATCACCGTCCTGGTCTGATTTACTAAGCTGTTTGCCCCTGTAAAATACAACACCCAAAACTCCATGTGTCAAGTCAAAATGTGGAAAATTTGTTGTACTAAGTTCACATAACAAAATGTTAGTATACCTACCTTTTCTCCCGTCTTCCATTTCCGGTATTTCTGAACCCTTTGGCAAAGGGATTGTTGTCAATTTTCAGCTGTGTTATCTACATAGTGAAGGAAGAAAACGTGCAACTTATTCCTTAAACAAAGACAAGCAATACTTCTACTCTCAAAATTATGAGTTACCTTTTCATTCTGATAGGCAGTGACAGCAATGAACTCAGTCTCTGGGAAAACATAGGTTCTGAAGGTGCTGTATGGGAGCTTCATAATGTCATTGGCTCTTACAATGTGAAACCTCGGTTGATACTTATGCATGGAATTTAGGATTGTCTGGAAAATCAACAACGGTCATAAGCAAAATTATCAGTACCTACAATTTTTAAATATTTAGAACTGAATGGTACTTACAAATCCATGCCTATCCGACATGTTGTTGGTGAGTTTGAGCTTGTGAAAAGCAACAGGCTTGCTCATCCACTGCTCCCCTTTGGATGGACTGTCTGGGTGGATGTACATCCGCTTCGGCATCTCCGGGTCGGCTTTTCCAGCAACTGTCCAGTGGGAGTTGTGAAACTTGTAGCGGAAGTCGTCAACTGCAACAATATCCATCAGCAGGATGTATTTTGCGCTTTCGTTCAGCCCATCCACACACACCTTGAAGGGTGGAAACATCCTCCTGTCGTTGACAATTGAGTGTGGAAAATGATGCAAGAATTAAAATAATGTGCGGTTCTTGAAAACATATTTTACCAATGAGTCAACTTGAGGGCAGGTTTCTTGTCAAAAATTCACGTCTATGAAATTGCCCCGACTTTTTTGTTTCACTACTTTTTTGAACTGTTAACTTGAAAAACTTTTTCTCTATGACAATATTTCCAACGATCTTGATATTAACTGTGCAAAAGAAAATGTGGAGGGTATTCAGTTCTTGCCTAAAAAAATATTTAAATGTAATGTAAGCCTCTATTATAGTTTTAAATCTAATGTTACTTTACTATTACATTAAAAATAGCAATCCTACCTAAACATTTTCACTAGAATATACTTCAACATTGTTCAGTTAACAGTGGTGTTCTGTATTTATCATATATTGCTAATATAATAGGCTAAGATGTTTCTATACCTGCATTTTAAATCTATAGCGTACCAATTTGCAAAATATAAACTTGCAAAATTTCAAAAATGTAAAAACTGTTATGATAGTTAAAGTAAATTCAGTTCCACCAGAAATTCAAGCTTGTTTCCAGTTTTAACTATGTTAGCAAAAGCGGTAATATTAAAGTTAAGCTTGGTAGTAAGTTGAACTTCCTGTCCTCAAGACCATTTTTATCACTTAATGATACATCTTAGCTGCAGTTATAATGGCAAAGTTGAAACTACACCTCTTTAGAATGGACTTAAAAAATGCATAACTCTTTCAGTAATATTTCATGCCTAAACTAGTTTAGCAGCTGTGCGAATGCTAAAGTCGAGCTAGCAAGCTAGGCTTCTTAACACAGAAGCTTGTTTATGATCGAAACGTCTCTGCGTGGTTATAAGGGAATAACTTTAAATTTAGTATTTTTTTTTAGAAAGAAATTAAAAAAATTTGTCACTATTTCAGTTTTGACCTAACTAGTAAAGACACAAAGGTAAAGTTGAATTTTCTAGTAAGCGAAGTTTCTTAACTGTTCCCGATATGCGCAATAATGATATGCGCAATAATGACAATAATTTATACAAACTATAAATTACACATTGTTAGAACAGATTCTAAAAAGTTATTTTTATCAGTAACATTTTATACTTTGACTGCTAGTTTAGCTATACCACAAAGGTAAAATTTGCTGACGGCCAAAATTCCTCAATAGGTAGTACTTTTCCCTGCTAAGTTGTTGGCGTTGATTTAAAAACCCTCAACATCATCAATTTTGCTAGAACTTAATTATTCAAGCAATTAGTTGTTTAAACCTATCATATTTTTTGTTTAAATACATTTCTAAACTAAAATGGCCACTGGTTTTATTGGTTAAAATCCAGCAGTTTGTTTTCTTAGTGTGTCAGATCTACTTGCCTCCCAGACTTCGTGATAACCATCTCAGTCCCCATCTTGTGAAATTCACTCCACAAATCCTTTGATTCCAGCGTGACTTTCGGATCGTCATCCAGCCATTGTTCGGGCTGTTCGTGGCGCTTCGTGGACCGCGGGTGTACTCGCCGACTCCGGAGCTCCATAGCTGCGCGCAGCCGTGCGTCCGCGGCTACGGACGGGACAAGTGAGGGCTGTGCGCTGGGAATGAACGCTGGCAGAGAAAAGGCGTCTGTTCCGTCAACTTGGAAAGGTTGGTAAGCCATGGGAACCGCAGCAGAGGACACTCTGCGAGTGCGCTTGAAACAGCAACTGTCGAGGGAGTGAATTGAATTATTTGTACCATTACCACTACATCTTGAAAGTCCGTGCACTTACACATGAATCGATCCATTAGTAAACGCCTACAGAGGGAACGGCGCATATGAGGATCATACGTAAAGCTGGTGAAAAAAGTAAATTAAAAATAAACCCAACTCGAACAGGACCACACACGGGGGAAACCTAGAGACGTGGACTGTTGCGCCTCTGCAGTGTCTTGTAAGTCGTCACTAGATAAACCCAAATTCTGAGGACAGCGCGTCACAGTCTTAGACACACTAAGGAGAGGTGGGGGCGGCATTAAGCCCTCTGGCTCATGATGGAAAGGCAAGAAACACAGCACATAAATGACCCGCGGCTGATTTCAAGCGGTCGGCCGGGAAGTGAACGACAGGACCATACAAGTGATGGAGGAGGAGACTCCAGCTAAGGTCCGGTTGGAAGTAGTCCCGGAAGGAGCTGTGTAATTTGCTTCCCTTCTTATTAAAATTCCTCGAGCCAAACTGTCATCTATGGATTACAAAAATATATGGTAACACTTTATTTGAAGGGGGTTGAATAAGACTGACATGACACTGTCATAAAAACCTGTCGTGAACATGAATAAGCCTTCATGAATATTTATGACTGTTGTCATAAAGTGTCATTCGGTAAATTATGACACTTTTAATACAAAGTTGACATTATTCAAAATGTCTTTGTTATGACAACTTGACATTAACCAATAAATCATTACTGATATAAATTTGTTATAAAAGTATTATTGATTGCACTTTAAAAATTAGGTAACTTTATGTTATTGAAGGTAAAGTTTAAACAGTAATGATTTCTTGGTTATACTGTAGTTTGTCCCAACAAACTACAGTATAGAAGATGGCTTATATCACCACCACGTCAGAAAGAGTCTCCAGGAGAACTCTATGCGCTCCAAAAGATGGAAGCCTTAGAAGTGGATGGAAAAGTCTGTCATGTAGAGGCTGAACATGGAGTAGTTCTCTCCAGAGTCTCTGTACAGCAAACCAGCCTGTCATAGACATGGCTATGGGAGCACTCTGTGACGTAATTCAGTATCCACTGGGACAGGTGGTGAGCCACCCCTGACATCTCCCATGTAACCCTCAAAAGTCTGGCTGGATAGTTTTAAAAGCACTATAGAAATCAAAGAACACGACCCTCGCAGTGCTTCCAGGCTTCTCCAGGTGGGTCAGAGCTCAGTGCAAGGCGTCGTCCACCCCAATGCCAGACTGGTAGGTAAACTGTAGCAGGTACCTCAGCGAGGGGCGAAGATGATTATCAACCAACCTCTTGAGAGGACCTGCAGCATCTCACACATGTATTTTTTGCAGTTCACTTCTTGCTTGAAGTGTCGATAGGGAAAAGATGGTGGTCGGGATGCAGTCTGGAACAGAGAGGATGGTTGACAGCTGAGAGGTGTGAAGTTCACAGAAGAAAGGAAGGCTGTCATCAAAGATGAGTGGAGTTGCAGTTGGGGAGACTAGAGTGGAGGTGAGGTGAGTGTTTGATCAAATTTGCTGAAGTTGGTTCAGATCATTCACCTGTCATCAGTTTGTGCCCAAGTTGGAGATGAACTAAGTTGTGATATTAGCTCCCCTAGAGGACGGAGAGGTGATGAACTGTATTCCTCCTTGATGATGGGATACAATAAGTTGAGTGTTTCATTGCTCACAAATGTATTTTGCATTGTAGTTTTGTAAACTTAAAAGAGAAATAACCAGATTTGCAAATAAACTGTCTCTAGTACACATGTAGCTATATTTCAAATTCATAGTAACCATATTATATTCCCAGTTTGAGCTTGCTAAGAAGCTTCCATCTTTGCCTCTCGAATCTTCCGAGGGATTTGCTGTTTGTTTATCTTCAACTCTGAATCTGGAAACTTTCAAACATGCACTGCTTATCAATGATGTTTTTTTTTCCTTCACTCTCTCCCTTTATCACAATGCACGAAAAATGGAAAAAGTCCAACTTCTGTCAACTGTTTTAAAATGTCTGAGAAATGGTCAAACTAAATCCGATCGAGACCGTTCTTACAACTGTATAATTAGGGTTAAATTGACGGAGATGATTCTGGAACAAAAAAACCTGAGCCAAGGCCTTCATTTTCCATGTGAACTTAAATTTGGGATTAGAAATAATGAGATCAGAGACATAGGAGGTTAAAATTAGGTGTCTTTGTGAAGCGGCCTTACCTTCTCCTTCTATATAGGGTGAAGACCTCAATAAACTGCCCAGTCCTTTGGGTGACATTACTGTCCATGAAGTTCGTTTGAGGATAGGTAATGGCATCTAGTCCTCAGCCTTAATCTTTTGAATGGATTCTTCAGTCAAAAAAGGGCTTTTGTAGTCTGCAGCAGGTAATTTGTGTTTTGACAAACCTGTTTTCTGTCCTGTTATGACCCTGCTTAACTTCGCTCTACATTTCAAAGGTGCATCTGTGTTCTGGGGATTGGCCATAAATGACCCTACATCCTTGACAAGATTATCTTAAGTTCAACATGAAAAACAACTGCTTATGTTCAATTAGCCGGTGTTGGGACGCTATTTTGCACAGCAGAGAATCATGCTTTAAAACGGAATACATTCGCCAAGCATTTGAAATATTAAAATTTCCTCCATGTGTTAGTTGTCAATCGACCATTGTGGCCTAATTTAACTCCCTCACAGTCTGGTCTACCCTTCTTGCTGTACTTCTAAGGTCTCCTGTGGGAAATCCAGGGCTATGCCAATGTCTGGAGCTCAATGCATGGTCCAAGTGTTTTTGACTCCTATCACAAATTCACAAAGAAGAGTTGATATGCTATGATCATTGATACTTTCACAACAAATACAATCAAAAGTGCTTTGAAAAATTTATTTTTCCATGACAGATTGCTTTTGCTTTTGATGTTTTGATGCATTTAAATCTTTAGATAACCGAGTAAATGTTAATTCCAGACAAAGATAGTCAGATTTAAAATAAAGCAGTTTTTGTATTATGATTTCATTTAAGAGACAAAGAATCCCACTTATTGAACCTACTTAAATAAGACCTGTTTGATGATAATGCCCGACTTTTTATCGTTTTTGGGGAACCAATAAGCATCCTTAAAATGACAAAGTTTAAAGACAACTCTCGCATGAAGCAAACAAAACAGAATGTGATCTAAACCAGTGGTCCCCAACCCCCGGTCCGTGGACCAATTGGTACCGGGCCGTGCAAGAAATAATTAAATATTTCCGTTTTATTTCAGTCTGGAGGATCTTTTATTTTGAAAATCCTTTAACCGGATTCTCTCGGTTACTTGCGCGCCAACGCTGAGCCCACAAGCAGCAAAATGAGTAAGAAACAGATCAGATGTCTTTGGAAAGTTTCTTTGCAAAGGGGAAAAGGCCCAGAGAAGAGACAGGAGGATGGATTTATCCCAGACTGGTAGGTTAGTCCCACATTACAAGCCCGCTCTGCGTAACATGCGGCGTCCGGCTGCTAATGAGGCAATGAAGCTTCAAACTGCTTCACCTCGTAGAGACCAAGCAGGCTGTGGAAATAAGCAACACTTTGGGTGTCATTGTCTCCCATCACTCCCAGATGGGACCGTCTCGTCGCAGAGAAACAAGCTCAGGGCTCCCATTAGTCTTTATCGTGAGTTAAAATTTTTACGAAAGTAAAATGTTCGTTTTTGTGACGCATCTGTATCTTATTTTGAAGGGATATGTAAACGTTACCATAGCAACCAGAGTCAGAGCGTTTGGGCAGTGGTCGAGACGAGATGAGTAGAGCTTGTGAGTCTTAAGTCTGGTTTAGACGGCAAGATTTAAGGATTGTCGGCCAATTCTCCAAACTTCTGTGATCACAGAGCTGATAAAAATACAACAGGTTCGATCGGTTCATGTTCAGCCACAAGGCAGGAGCAACACGAACCGATTCCAGTCAAGAACATCCCGATTCCAGAGGATAATCCAGTAAACCCCCCAATATAGCATACAGGAATTTAGAATGACCAAACACGGATGACGATGTAGAAGCAATACTTACACTTTGTGGACTCATTTTAAGAGATAAAAAAAACAAAAAGAAAAAGCGGTGGATAAAAGACAGCGGGAGTAGCCACTCTATTTGCTGCACTATGATTTGGAGGTGACTGTTTTTTCATAGTTAACATTTTTAACTGAATAAACATAATAAACATATATAATAATGACCTTTACATGTAATAATAAACATTTCCATCATCTCCGATATCCGCCAGACTCTCAGTTGCGATATGTCAGCTGTTTGGGATTCCCCTCTGTTCTTACGTCACCACGGTTTCTGATTGGCTACCTGCCACATTCAGCAGGTTGAATTCTCGTTCCCAGTCAGGGTAAACCCCACAGGCTGCAATAAAAGGGCCAAGACAACCAAATAGGGTCTATTCAGGATTTAGCTGGAACACCAACATGCAGAAGCCTTATCTGACGGTTCACGAACTGAACTGAATACTAGTTCAATACTGGATAGCATCAAGGAAATTGCCCGGGGCTAACCCGATGGAAAAAATTACGACCCGGTCCAAAGATTTTTCTCTGAGCCCGGACAGACTTCTCGGTATCCTCAGTATTCACGTTCGTCTTCTGTGGCGTGAAGCGAAACCCGTCGGCCGTCTATGCTGTGACAATCGAGAAGCTGTTTGTTAATGCAACAAAAATCTTGTGCTAAAAGTCAAATAAACCGCTTATTTCAGCGGTTTAGCAGAGGTTTTCCAAGGAGACCATACAGGGTGGTGAACCACTTAATCAAGTAAGCGAGATTACAAGAGGACCTTTTCAGCAAACACCGTAGGTGTCAAGTCTTCTTACCTTGGTTGCACTGTGATGAGCGTTAATTGCGTTATAATCCAGGATTCGCAGGTTTGATCAGAGTAAGAGTCTTACAAGGTATGGGAGGTCAGATTGAAGCCTAAAAGCAACAAAGCCCCCAAAGGACACATTAGTGGCGGATTAAAAGCAGTACTGCACCAAGGTGACACATGGCTATGGCTGCAAATGACCTCATACCTTCGGATGCCTAATTATACTACTACATTATGGATTTTGTAAACTCGTTGAGTTTGCCAAGTTTTCCTGCTAAACTTTTTATACGGTTTCCCCAATAAAAAAAATAAAACAAATGCATTCCATTGTTCTATGGAAAATCAAATTCAGAGCATCATAATTTCTACAACAATAAGTAATTTAATCCGTCAGTCGATTTTATTTGTACAGCACATTTCAGCAACAAGAGCTTTAAACCGTAAAAACACAAAATGCAAAGTCATAGACAAACAGTTGAAGCAGTACATTTTGTCAAGTGAAATCGTTACACATCAAAATACTGATTAATGTTTCATTTATGACATTTCAAAAGCAACTCTAAACAGTTGGGTTATTAGCCTAGATTTAAAGGAACTCAGCGTTTCATCTGTTTTGCAGTTTTCTGGAAGTTTGTTCCAGATTTGTGGTGCATTGAAGCTGAATTCTGCTTCTCCACATGTGGTTCCGTTTCTGGGGACGCAGAATTACTGCATTGTTCTTTAACTTGCAGCTCTTCAGTGTATTTCTGTAGCGCATTTTTATGTTATTCACCATAATTTTATGTTCTGTCACATCGCAAATATTTCTCCAGGTGGCAGTATTCATTCAAAACCATACCAGGTCATCTATTATTTTTTTTTCTGTGAGGTGAAAAGTGCTGCGAGGAAAAGGTGCAGGACTTAAAGTCGGGTAAGGATCTTAACCTCACCATACCTTTAAATCCAGCTGCATAATGAGAACATGGAATCTGGGGCCACGTTTCGCACCCTTTGTGTCAACAGGGACACAGCAACGTTCTAAAAAAGTCTAGGGTAAGTGACCGGGAACAGTGTGAAAATTCTTATGTTGGATTTTTTTGTCACAGTGATAATAATGAATAGAAACAGTTGCAGCCCCACCCAACAATTTGTTTTAGCAATTCCAAATTCTTTACTAAAAACGTGCAGCCCGACGGAGTTCCGTAACGAACAAATGGTGGGAAACCTGTACAACGATCCCTTTGTGTAAAGTTTGTTCTCTTAATGTCTCTGCATCTTTGATTCTGGCCAAATCTCTTCTGGCCATAACATGGAGGCGCATTAATGCGGCATTGCGACACCTAAGCAAGAATCCAAGCCCAGGATTAAATGGATTTAGTGATCAACACTCAAATCGTCTCTTCTCAGACAGTTTGGTTGCTCCCAGGAAGGACCACATAGCCTTTTGTAAGCGACTTGAAGCCATCTGCATCTGAGTTTTTGTGTCTCACTCTAGATTAGCGCACACATCATCAGCTTCCGAGAGCAGCTGGCTCACAGAAGCTAATCTTGTTAATTATGAGTGTTTTGTGTGTCATCATTTGCCAACCAAGAAACAGAGGCAATACTGGTCAAATCTATATTTTTTCACTTTTTGGGCAAAAATATTCCATGTTGTGGGTGAGTTAGGACTATTCAAACAAAATTCATGAAATAACAAACAAATTAAAACTGAACTTAATGTTTGATATATAGAATCAATTGGAATGTGATTACTTTTTTTGTGTGGAAAGTGGCTCCTGACCACAAAAGCTGAGTTTATTTACAGGTTTTTTTTTTTTTTTTTTTTTGTTGTTGTTGTAAATCTCAATTGATTATGTCAGTGATTGTGCTGTATGCGTTTTTGTGATGTTGGCATGTTAAGTCTACAATCTCAAAAGACTGAGAGGTTACGAAGAGAAGGTGGACATTTTTTAAGCTTTGTTGGATAACAGGAGTTGACAGTCAGGCTGCAGTCAGAGGGGGATATTGCATGTTTGGCAGGTCGACAGATGCTGGGATGACAGTCTATGAAATATTTAAGTCAAGTCGCTGCTATAACAAAGCTAATATTTGTACAGCCCAGAACCAGAGATTGTATGGACAAAAGGAAAAGCATAGAGTGTGGCGTATGAACACTGCCTTCATACAGAAAAACAAATATATGTAAGATATATGTTAGAGGCATATGTCATTTTTGTCAACAGTGTACTTTTTACTTCTTTCTTTCTCCCAGCTGCAACAAATTCTGATACTGTCATTTAAATGTGCAGCCAGAATTCCATGTTTTTTTCTGCTGTTGTCAACAAAATATGTGCTTTTCTTCTAAACAAGGACTGAACATAATGTCACCTTTGTTTGTCAGCTAAGTATATATTTTTTAATTAGCTATTGACTTGACATATTTATTAATGTCCACTTCACTCAGGCAAAAACGTTTAGTGATCTCTTTATTATTAAGAAGATATTGTGAATATTCAAACCTGCTGCTTACAGCCAATCATAATCCCCTCTTGTTAACAGATTTGGGTTAGTTACATTTACTCAATTACAATTACTTGTGTCACTGTTTTTTTTTTAACTGTACTTTTAGGAGTATTTTTTATGCTGTACTTTCTTTTACTTTTACTTGAGTAATTTTATTAGGTAGTATTGCTACTCTTACTTGAGTATAATTTCTGGATTCTCTGCCCACTGAATGAGAAACAAACTTGGGTAACACTTTATTTGAAGGGGGTTGAATAAGACTGTCATGACACTGTCATAAACATGACATAACACCTGTCATGAACATGAATAAGCCTTCATGAATATTTATGACTGTTGTCATAAAGCGTCATTCGGTAAATTATGACACTTTTAATACAAAGTTGACATTATTGAAAATGTCTTTGTTATGACTTGACATTAACCAAGAAATCATTACTGTTTAAATGTTACCTTTAGTAACATAAAGTTACCTAATTTTTAAAGTACAATCAGTAATACTTTTATAACAAATTTATACCAGTAATGATTTCTTGGTTAATGTTAAGTTGTCATAACAAAGACATTTTGAATAATGTCAACTTTGTATTAAAGGTGTCATAATTTACCGAATGACGCTTTATGACAACAGTCATAAATATTCATGAAGGCTTATTCATGTTCATGACAGGTGTTATGTCATGTTTATGACAGTGTCATGACAGTCTTATTCAACCCCCTTCAAATAAAGTGTTACCCAAACTTGTTTTAACCAAAACTTCGCCAGATGCAGACACTGCAGTTTTTGTTATAGATTCATACGTTGAAAGAAAGATTGGAATTTTTTTTCTTTTGCCTGATTTTGTTATTTTTATTTATTTATTTATTTACTGTTAATGCATGAAAATTAATATAGATATAAAAATATACCTACAATTGGCTGACTAACACACACACACACACACACACACACACACAAAACACTGTTTAGTGATAGCACTAAACAAGGTGGAGGCCATGTGCATTTATATTTCTAACACCATATTTGTTTTCCAAGTGCAACTTTCTGTTAGGCAGCTTTCCACATGTGGATTTGAAGTCGAAGATCAAAACCCTGATACCAATATTACTTGTAAAACATTGAGGTTTTTTTACGTATTTGTCAAATTTGGTTAAAAAGAATTGACAATAGAACGTTCCAAACTATTAATTTTGTTTTTTCACAGCAGGAAGAAATGCTTGGCTCAAATACATCTATTTGAAACCTTTACTTTGCTGCCATCTTCTGGACAAGGTTAAAACTTCATGAGCATCCAATTGCTTTGCCTCTTAGCAACAGTTGCTACAACCAGTAACTGGCTTTACAGACAGAGGTCCAAACAAAGGGCGATTCGATTAAAATACCAGACGTCTACTTTTCTCCAATGAGCCACGTCAGCAACTTTGAACGAACTCTACCTAACAGAACATGCTTAGTGAAAAATAGTCCATATTAGTTTCGCACATCCAGATTACTTTCTAATAACAGACATGGTCTCGTCGTTTAAAAACCTAAGAACTTCATTACAACACAGACATTTTATTTACGTCATCACTTTGAAAGTATGCAACTTGAAAATCTGCAACACTGAATATAAAGTGAGACAAAGGTATTGGTATTGTTAAAACACATCCATGAACATGCCCATTGACATTCATTATCCTCATCACACACACACACACACAAATCACAAAGTACAGCATAAATCTGAGCATGCCAAACTCCTGAAAAATCCCCACGTGTTGCATATTATAGTACTGTACAAACTGATGTTGCATATTTACTCAATGTACAAAAGAAAAAGAGGAGAACTCTGAACAGCTGAACCATGGTGACATGAATGGCTGAAACACACTGGACACACTCCATTACCTGATTTTAGATCTTAAATACAAACACAGACGCACACACAAAAGTACCTCGCTCATCTGTGCTAAGGCAGCAATGACATTTTATGCAAAATAAAAGCAGACATGTTATTTAGCTTCGTAACCGAGCTGTTGTAGTAACACAAGTTACACGCGCAATTAAGTGCCGTCTCATTGGACAAGTTATGGATTCACAAAGCATCAAATTCAAAGGAAACTGAGCTGCGGTAGTCTGATGTATGGGGGAAGTAGCTAACGTTAGCTTACATAAAACATTTCAGTCTGATGCCACCAACATCCATTTCTGCCTGGACAGCTTAAATAGATGTTTTAGTGAGCTCCAACGTTGGACAAAAACTAATTTATTTCTTAGCCCAGATGATAAAGGAGAACAAAATGAAGGCGCTTGGAATGCTACAAAGACAAATACATGTGGAGAAAGCTGCAAAGCATATTTAATGCTGACCATTCTTTAAAATGCAAACAAAAACACAACCGAGTGAAAACCGTGTCTATAAACAGTCATAATTACATATAAAACAAATAAGAAAAAAAATTACACCTCTGCTTGTGCTGAATAGTACAACCGAGGAGGTCGTCTCATCAAGTTATCAAAATATTAATATTCTTTAGACCCAAACAGATGAGCTGAGGTATTAACCACCGCTAATGAAAAACATGGCCTGTTCCCCGATTAAAATTAATCTAACGCAGTTCACTTCTTTTGATAAAAATCTAAAAATGGAAGTATATGTGTGTGTGTCCCGATTCTGTTCACACTGAAGCCACTTTAAATTAATGCTTTTTCCTTAAAATATACAGAAAATGTGAAAAGGACAAAAAACAAGGGGAGGGGAATACCAGAACAGCAACACATTTACAAGACCTCTATCTTACATATGAACATACAAATAGAGACTTTGTATAAAAGTATACATCTAAGAACCTGTGTGCAGATTTTTTTTCGAGACGGGGTTCAGCATACGCACAGGGCTGACGCGTGCTGCGGCAGGATGCCGCCGTCCTCAGACGAACCCGATTCCGCGTCGTTCGGCTGTAGGGACTGTTCGCTGTCTGTTTTCCCGTGAAGTTTCTTCTGCGAGCAGCCTTTGCCCGGAGACCCGCCGAGCCGGGTGCTAGGGCCTTTAAGTTCAGCGGTTCTGGAGGAGGACCGGCAGAGCTTTTTCGAGGGAGGAGCCGAATCGTCGCACTCCGCCTGGGTGCTGGACGGGTCTTGCTTCTCGAAAACATTCGTCGAACGGTCCGCGGGGCGCAGCGTGGAGTCGGCTTCGGGTAAGAGCTGCGTGGTGGCGCAGAAAGCCGCCTCATAAAGCCCGAAGGCCTGTTCCAATGTTCGAGAACTTTCTGTGAAAGGGGAGGGGGCTTCCAGAGGACCAATTGGCTGAAAAAAATAAAAATAAAAAGTAAAGCAGACCCAATGAGGTTTCAGAAGAGAAAATGTTATGTGTTTATGAAATGTTGTAACTTCAACCTTTTCTCATTTTGTCACCATCAAACCTCAATGTTCTTTATTGAAACTTTGTGATAGACCAACAAAAAGTAGTATAAAGTGGTAGGGGAAAAAAAAAAAGATTTCAATGTGATAATGTGCAAAAAGATTAAGCCTAATGGATTTCTCTGAAGAATTTGTAGACAAAACAAACATGGCCAACATGCGGAACAACAAACGGTGAACAAGCGGTAAACAACTAACACCATCTACATGGTGAAGCATGGTAGTGGCGGCATAGGGATATGGGGATGTTTTCATTCAGCAAGGACTGGGAAGTTGATTGTGGTTGATGGGAAAATGGGTGGGGCCGAATTCAGGATGGTCCTCAAAGAAAACCTTTTGAAAGCTTCAAAATACTTGAGGTTTTTGTCCTTCCAGTAAGACAAATACTAAAAATACAGCCAATTAAACTCACCTAATAGACACATGCACAAAAAGACTGTGATTAACCAAACACCAAATACAAATCCATAGTAGACTATTCAGATTATGCACTACTGTGTGTTAAACCGTCACATGAAATCTAGGGATACATTTTGACACCAGATCTTTTTTTTGTTGAATCGGTGCATTCCTATTAAAATCTCAATAAAAATACACAGAGGTTTGCAAGTGTAACATGACAAAATGCTTCAAAAATACTTAAAGTGCTGCACGTATGATTTAAATGGATTTGTCACTTTTAATTTGATTTCAACCAAGAACTAAAATGAGACCAACACTAATGAGAGTGAATAAAACAGTACAACAACAAAAAAACTTGAAAGTTTTCAACTCTTGGAATGAAAAATATTTAAGTATGGCTATGGATCTAGTTTTGAAATGTAGTAATAATATGGACTTCAAAAACTGTGAAAAATTAATTTAATTAATTACTTTTGGGAACGGGTGAAAAAAATGATTTCATACAGGTAAATAAAAGTTTGAAGATCTGAAAAAGTTCAATATCAGATCAACTTTGACAAGTCTGTGTATGAATTCCTGGCATATTCTGAACTAAAATGGAAAAAGTCAGCTCTATATTTCTGTAAACGTGAAATGTTTCGTATCAATGTCCAAACTCAGATCCACAAATCAGGACATTTTTCTGATTCTATTCGATTGCTTTCAAATTTGCTGCTAGACTAAACAAACCCATCTTAGATCTTAACTAATAGTTTATCTGATAATAGCAGCGATCATTTAACACATTTTCATTGCTGAGCAGTCACCTCACTACCAATCCAGGCATGTCCATCGCTCATGTTCTTCTTCAAATATCTCATCTTCTTCATAAAACATGCCATCCTCATGCTCCGCCTGTTGGCCCCGAAAACAAAGAATGATTTGGTGAACCAATGACTCTTCTTCTTCATTTGATTGGCTGCTGTTATCTTTGATGAGCGGTTTCTGGCATCTACAATACAGTTTAACTGGAGGAAGTCATAAGCTGACTGACAAATGGGTTGAAAATGTTTAAAAGGAAAACAGGAAACAGTCAAGCACAAACAAATGAACATGTATGGAAAAACAACTGCACAATCAGAGCAGCAGTGCTACATCAGGAAACAAACTTTTCTTCATGTCTGACCTTGTTTGTGACACCTAGACATTCTAGAAACACAATGCATCAAATCAGCGGCTCCTGACCTTTTGGATCTCGCACGTGTTGTACGGCGTTCCGGGGTATGGGATTTGGTCGATGCCCGTCGCCATGTCGACGACGATCTCGTCTCGGTGCATGGGGATGGGCGGGCCCCCGCGCTCCTGCAGGGCCAGGACGATGACGGTCGTGTTGTCCGCTCGGAGCATGCGCTCTTTCCAGAACAGCAGAGCCGTGCATCCCAGCCTCCTGGCGCAAGACATTCCCTTTGGTCCCTTTGAGAAAGACAAATTAACTTATTGAAACTTTCAACTTTGTTGATGTGGCGAAAAATCACAATCTACTTGGTTTAACAAATATAAAGCATTACGTACTGCCATTTTGTCGTGGCTGTAACACATATTCACCGCGTTCTTGGGCGGCATCATGTTCCACAGCCCATCACTGCCGAGAATGATGTAGCGATGCCGTTTGGGATCGAGGGTCATCACAGTGGTGTCGGGTTCAGGAGAAACGACAAACTCTCCACTGTAGAAGTCGTAGCTCCACAGATCACCTGTCCACAGACGATAAAATACGATCAGAGTTGTTACATTGACTTCCAATGGAATTTTGCTGAAGGAATAAAGAAACAAACAAGCAAGGGGTTCTTTACCGAGGGATCGAGCGACTGCGAGGAACGGGATCTGGTCTATGACGGTACTTCTCCTCACGGGGCCATTGTGCGTCAGCCTCGGCCTCTTCCACACAACACGGTTTACCCCAGACTTCTTCATTACGCTACGATTAAGTAGATGCAACACAACCACAAACATACACAAGGCTCTTGTAGAGTTAGAAATCTATTTCTAGAACAATGAAGATACAGAGGGTTATTAATGATTTCGTGACCTTAAACTGAGACTTCCTCTCAACATCTGCACGCCACTCACCTGCCACCCAGTCGCTCAATCCTTTCTTTTTCTTTCGGAAGTTCAGGTTTGTGGTCTTGCGTTATTTCAAGCGCCTGGAGCGTGATGTCAGAGTTGTCTTCTTTCACTCCGACCACTACGGCCGAGTCTCCTACATGAGCGACGTACATGTGAACTCCCCGGATCACGATGACGCTGGCCGTGGTGCCCGACGTGCTGGGCAGGCCAGTTATAGTTTTCGGCCACTCTGCTGTGAAGGGCAGGAAAGGTAAATAAAGAAAACGTTTACTGACTATTGCTGTGAAAGATTATGTAGGGTAGACATTTTCAAACAGAGTGTTTTAGATAAGAAAGAAGATAAAATCGTGAAGTTAAGTAGTCATGTTGAACTTCTGCTGAACTTGTGTGGTATATGCTATGCTTGTCTGCACACACAAAGCTATTCACGCAACTTGAAATTATTTTAGATTTTGATTTATAGTTAGAGATGCTATCCTGCTGGAAGTTGAACCTCGTAGTCAACAGGTTTGCAACTCTTTAAAAAAAAAAAAAAAAAAAAAAAAATCAAGATACCAAGAGAGATGGGGGAACGGGATGGTAAGTTCATGATGATGTATCGCAGATAACATTTCAAGCAGTTATCGTCTCCGTAAGTTTTGTTTTTTGGTCAACCTTTAATAATTACCACATCAGGTCTCACAGTCGGGAATCGAACCCAGGACGGCCGCGTCGAGAATCAGCCTCCGTGCGCGTGACACCCGCTCTGCCGTTACATCACGCGACGCTCCAGGAAACCATGCTTTCACAAGCATACAGGTGTGTCAAATTTGTTTAATATCTCTACTTTAAAAAGTATATACGACGTTATTTTTTTTGCGTAGCTTCATCTATACGACCCTATTTGCTCATTAATGTTCGTGGACAGAATTTGAATGTCACCAAAAAACTGCTGTGTGTATACTGACATTAAGTTACACGAAAGTGTACTAAAGTATAAGGTTACTTCTAAAGGTAGGACATGATTTTATTTATGGATATCAGAGTAAACAGGGGTGACCGGGGTGGGGGGTTCTTTTGCCAAAATAAATAAATTAAATCAAGAATCTTCAATTTCACGTCTACCTCAGTATCATTGCTTTGTGTCCCTCCAACTCATTAAATCCCATTTAAGAGCGTAGCAGAAGCAGAGTGTGATGCTGCAGCATGTGACATCATTATGACGCTCAGAGGTGTGGTAAACATTGACAGAAACGCAGTGAAAATGATACTCTTTTTCAGAACTTACGCAGCTCCTTCCACATTGCGTGGTGACAAGCGACGAAGCCTTTCCGTAGAGCGGCGCAAACCTCGCCGTGGTCCTTTGACCAGAAGCCCCGCTGCCTCTTCAGCAGGTCCCACAGATGCTCGCTGGCGAAATGCGCCGCTTCGCGGCCCCCGTGGCCGTCAAACACGGCGAAGAACGCCACGGACCTCCGCGTGTCAACAACAACATTCTCGCTCGACGCCGGGGTACCGATGCTGCAAACGTCCTTGTCGGATAAGCTCTCTACCCACGCAGCGGTGGCTGGACCTGGTCTGCTCAGGCCGTGTGGCTCTGTTACAGTCTGTGGGGCAGCTGCGCTCTCCGTTTTCCCCTGCCCTCCATGTCTCTGCGACTTGGGATATTCCTCGTCTGTTGACGCCGTCGGCTCGTACTCGATTCTGATCTCGATAACATCCTCCATGTATTTTCTCCCTCCTTGGTCCGAAAATGCACTCATACGAAACAATAACGAGTCGTTCATGATTGTGAACGCCTAACGGTAGCAGTTTAAGCAAGAAATACACGCATGTAGTGACCAAGTAAAGCTTCCGAGGTAAAATTTGAACCGATTTTGCCGCGATTGTCTCGCCGAAGGCTTCCTTCCTTTTTGTTTATCCTTTCCGAGGCGTCACGCTGTACGTAGTGACGTCACGTCGTCGCTGTTTCTACCCAGTGTCGTATGTTTCTACCCATCATCAGCCAAACACTTAATTTTTTATTTTTAAAAAGTAATGATGTCAACTTCTGGTGCTTTTTTCAGAACATCCTTTGGCACTTCTAAAAAAAAAACAAAAACAAAAAAAAAAAAACATGACACTTTTTTTCTTTTTTGCATACCCATAATTCGAGCTACTTTAATTTTAAATTTAGAGGAAAGAAATTCTAATGAAGATAACTTGAAGGTCGAAATGCAAAACGTTGGCACATCCTAGAAAAATTATTTTGTGTCTAGAGTGACTAAACATTTAACTTGCTGGTTTTTATTTGCCTCTGAAGTTAAACCCCAGCAGTTGGATTGTTGTGACGCTACTGCTTGTTAAAAATAAACGTCTCATTCTTTTAACTGATTAAGTGCAGAAAAAAAGTAATAACATAAAACATGCTTTGAAAAAACTAGTATTTGATCTGAACATAATTATCAACCAACTCTGACATTTCTTCAGAAACAGTGTCAGAATTAACATGGCACATCAAAAGTCAAAATGTTAAAACCCATACTTCATAAGCATAGGTTTTAATGTTTAAGTTGAAATAACTGAGAGAAACTAATTAAAAACAAAAAATAAACAGAGAAAGTCACCTAATTTTTGATTGGAAATGGAAATGTATTAACCTGTCGATATCTAACCTGCTGACAGCAAGAGCTGCATTTGTAATATTAATATAAACACCCATTAAAATAGTTTGCTATCAGTGTGGGTTTGCAGGTTATCCATATTAAGTGTTATTTTCTTCATAAATGCATGTTTTGGCAATTATAAAATTATTTTGACTAAACATTCAACATTTAATATTCCAAATAAGTTGAGATAAGATAAACTTTCTTGATCGCAGAATTGGGGGAATTATTGATAGTGATATATTCTTACACTGAAAGATACATTCTTTTCTGATATCTTTCCAAGTAATCATTTCATGTTGATGTGATGAAGTATAGAAATTGTGGCAGTGATTCTTTTAACATGTTACCTGTTTTTCAATTATTTTTTTTTTTGTTTTCATTCAGGTTTGCTAAATATTAACACCATCTTTCTAAGAACAGAATAGCACATCTAAAAGTTTTCAGAGTGGAGAAACTTCACCTACCAGGCTCCTCATTAAGCAATGCAACAGGGATACCAGGTGGAGGCAGTGTTAATCCAGCGGAAAAAACTGATTTAAAGGCTTTCCTCTCAGTTTCACATTAACATGAACAACATAACTAAACAGAAACTCATAATAGCACTGACATCATGAATCAAATGGGTTTTCCATACTTTGTTACACCAAAAGTGATTTCTCAGTGTTCTACCCCACTATTCTATGCACTTTGAACTTTAACCTTTTTATCTTTGCTGATTTCCTATTGATCTCAATGGAAAGGCTGAATCTTACCATTGTCTCATGATTTAGTCTGATTCCAAATGATGTTAATGTTGGAAGCTTTTTATTGGTACTAAACTAAAAGTTTTCAATTTAAATAAGTTTGACATGTGTTTGATAATCCCCATTTCAAAAGCAAAAATATTCCATCAAATCTGAGCTACATGATATTGGACTGAAAAGAGATTCTTTAAAACATAGTATTGTTTGTTACAACATCAAAAGGAACATGCTTTTTTTTTGGCATTTGGACTAATGTAGATAACTACAAACATGAAAATCATAGCATATATCCTGCTCCAAGTCTTGACTGGAATATTTTACTCTGATTCTGATTGACATGATTTGTAACGTTGTAAGCAGCGTTCACAGCAACATATAAGGCAATTTGGTGTGTTGAAGAATGTGATACCCAAGTCTAAACGAGGGGACATTATTTAGATTTTTTTTTTAGAATATGTTTTGACTGTCATCTTTAAGGTGTATGTGTTTGAATAGAGCATGTACATCCGGATCACTGGTGTGGAATTCTTCAACTGTCTCAGCATGGGGTACCTCAGTTGTGTTTTAATTCTTTTCAGGTTTAGTGATCAAAAGACAGTCTGGGAATTAAATTCTAAGTTTTTCATAACCTGACTGGTCAATTTATTTTGTGCTAGGCAAATCCCAAAGTGCTTTGAGTTTCACTTTCTCAAACCATTGAGAAAGCGAAATGCTGCATCTCAGCATGAGTGGATCTTCCACCCCACAGTCACAGTACTTATAGTGTTGCAAAAGACTAAATGTGATCATGTGGTCATTGCTGTGATATTTGAGTAAGAATTCGATAAATATTGTGGCACACGTGACTTGATGCTGGTAAAACAAGCTTGTTTAAAATAAATTAGGAAAGTCTTGCGATTTTCACTGGAACACAGCTTTTTGTATTCCACTCTGATACACCACAGGTTCATGTGGAAGTTCCAAATGGGGGGTGGGGGTGGGGTTCGGTTTGTCGTGACCACCCCTAACCTCAAAGAGAAAAAGCCTTTTCTGTATTCATACATTTCTCATCGCACCCTAAGAAAATCCTACAGCCATACATTATGCAGTATAAGCATTCCTCTTTTAACTCCTACTCAGCTTTGAGCTTAGCTGGAGGATTTCCTTTCTTCTTTGAGGAAAACTCTTTACATCTCTTTTTTGTTAACGTGTGTGTGTGTGTGTGTGCGTGTGCGTGTGTGTGTGTGTGGATGCATTAGTTGTGAGAATACATACGCATTTAGCTGGAGAAAAGGAATTTCCCTCATTATGCTTTCTCTTATTGTTTCCATTTCTACTTTATCCCTTAATACCCAAAGCTCTGCCCTTGACTTTAACCTGTCTTACTGTTCACTTCTTCCTTTGTTTCTTTCTTTCTTCTTTCCTTTCTTTCTTTCCTTACTTCCCTCATTTTCCCTTTCTTTTCCCCTGTCTTCTTGATGTTGTTGTTGTCCATTAATAATTCCACAGTAAGAGAGGTTCCTGCCTGCATGCACACAGACCACTATTGCAGATGAGGAGGCAAAATGATTTCCATGTAAATGGTGTCAGAATGTCATTTTGAAGTGAAGCTGTTGGGGGAAATGAATTCCTGAAAAACCAGTGAGATTATCAAGGGGCAGTGACACCTGGATTGCATTCTCGTGGATTCCCCCGTGCAGCCCTTCTCCATAATGGCAGATCCATGAAAATAGCTTTGTTTGGCTTCAGGACTGTGTCAATGCCTAAAGTGTCAGAAAGCAAATAAAAAGGCTAAAGTATTAACATGTAAATGAATGCTATTTTAAGTGCAGGTCAGCAAATTCGACTATTTGAATCACTCTATTTGAACAATTACCCTGAAGAGATTGGTTTTCTTGTCAGTGTATTGTATTGTAGTCGAGATTGATGATGTCAGAAATCTTAGATATGATTTCGGTTTAATCTGAGTGCTGGTACTAGTCAATATGGCAGGTTACTGATATGTGTGACTAAAATAAAGTTATTAAGACTAAAATGAATGTTGAATGAGTGAAGGGTAAGTTGTGATATTGTTGAAATGTTATGACTATATTTCCATAATACGATGCTTTATTCTCATTATATAAGGACTTTATTCTTGTAATTTTATTGATTTATGTAGTTATTTTTCTTAGTCTGTCCCTGATACTCCTTTGTAGATATGAGCGTAACTGTAAAGTTAGACGAAATTTATGCTTTTTTTTTTTTTTCAAACAATTACAGAAGAAATTTCAGATCTCTGGTGTGAATTTTTGTGTGAATTTTTGTATTTAACCACCTTTATTTAATACTTTGCATTGCAAGATTTTGCTACAATACTAGGTGTCGTGCAATCTTTTAGCTTATGGCTCTACCATTTTTGAACAGCAATATTATGAATTTTCCCCATTTTTCTTAGCAAAACATCTTATATTTGGCCAGATCAGATTAAAAACATCTATGAACATCAGTTTTCAGATTTTAACATAGATTCGTAATTACATTTAGGTCTGGACATTCAGGCATTCTGAGACATGAACTTGTAGTGTATCAGAGTGGAATATTGTTTATTATATATGAATAATTCAGAAGTTTTTTTCTGCTTTTAGGTTTTAGATTAAATCAATACTAACCTTTTAAAAAGTCAATAAATAACTGGATTTTTAAAAAAAATTCTATACTTTGGGATCTGAGATGAAACAGAAAAAAAATATCCATCACTCTACCAGTTTGATTTTGCTGTAGAAATTCTCTCCCCAGCCCCAAAGTTAATAAATCACACGTTAATTACAACAGCGAGGCTGACTCATGCTCGTCACTCAAAAGACAAAGAGCATAATAAAAACCGTCTGCCGGCTATTAAGATTTCAACATCCTCCTCCACTGTAATGATGATTGGCCGTCGCACGCAGCATCAGTCTTTTGTCTTTCTCACCTCAAAGTTCAGCCTGCAAGTGATTTGGTCATTCTAATCAGCGAAGCAGCATTCCTGCCAGAGGAGAGCACGTTTCCTCTCCAGATGATTATCTCTCCGATGTCGCACTCACAAGTTTGCTCCTGTCAGCATGATCGATGGCCTTGATATTGACTTGAGGTTAATTCAAAACCGAAGCGCTGACTTAGATGGAGACTCTCGATAAGAGCACTAAAGATAAGAGCGCAGCTGAAAAGAAAATTTTTTGTGTGTGTATGTGTGTGTGTTTTCCTGTTCCTCATCAGCTGTGTTTTTTTTGTTTTTTTTGTCTGAATACCCAAATGACAAACCAATAAACCTCTCTTGAATCAACCCTGTCTTGCCTTAAGTTGTTTGATTTATTGTCAGCGAAGAATAAATGTTTCAGGCTATGCGTGACTAAAGAATGATTATTCTTCTGCTACCTGCTTGAGTTGAACACTGCAAGAGAAAGGTTTTGGCTAATTAACTTTGTCCCAGCCTGACTGGTGTAATCCACTGAGTCTGTCACACTGCGCTTGGCTGAATTGAAGGAATACCTGCCGAGCAACACCGCAGATCAATTCTCTGTTTGTTTCACGCATCATTACACAGAATATGGCGCACAAATCAATCACAGTGGACACGGTTTTCAATTAATAACCAAATCAATTATTGGGGAAGCTATTAATTTAATGTGAAAGTAAATAATAATAATAGAAAAGGATGTACCGTCATACAAATAGTACCTGATTACAAAAATTAGATGTACCCAAAACCATTTTAAAGTATTAGCGGAATAGGGATGCATTGGTGCAGTTGAATCCAGTCCTGTGAGATGCATTTCTGATTGGCAACCACAACAGAAAAAAGACGTTTTAGTATATTGCAACAACACACTGACCTTTTTTTTGTTTGTTTTCTTAGGATTTCTGCAGGTAGTTTGACTTTGGTGGTTTCTTTCCAAAATAAAAAAAAAAAGCAGTAACCAACCTGAGCTGTACAGTGAATTTCAAACTCCATCCAGTCAGTGGTGATAACAGATAATAGAGATTTTATCTTCTATCGCAGGAGCACAAGCTAACGCTGACGGAAATAGTTGAAAAATGTAACCTTTAAGTACACATGCTGAACAGAGAATAAAAGTCCATTTTTAGGATTAAGTCGTTTTTGAAAATGTCCCCCGCTGGCAAAAATATTGTGCACCTGCTGTCGATACTCCAATTCCCTTTTTGTCAATAGGACAGCACAAGGTTGATGTACACACAAAGACGCGTCTTTGACCATTCCTTTGAAATGGTGACATACAAAAGGTTCAATTTTGTGTCTGTGAACCATTTGTTGATTTTGTCGTTTGCTTTGCTTCGCTGTCCTCATAAAAGACAGAATGATGATCAATTTACAATTTAACATAGATCTTTATATAAAACCTATGTTGTAAAGTTCTTGAAATTGAGCCACCTATTATGTTGAGACAAATTTGGAAACATTTTGAATCAAAACATTTTTTGACAGATAATAACACCTTTCCTTTTGTCAAATGCTCTGAAATTAATCTAAATGAGGCTTATAAACCTGAGTACAGTAATAAATATGCCAAAAACTCATTGTATATATCATACTACTTAGATTAATGCTACGAGATGTACGTTATAAGTTATGTATCATTGCAAAACAATTGCTTCATTTAAGTTTATCTTACAGGCATTTGTATAATTCTGCCTTCGTGTTTGATACGAACAAATATTTTTTGGCAGTTGATTTTTCATATGCTCTGCTGACTATTTTAAAGATTTTTAAAGATTTTATTTCAACTAGAGTTCCAGTAAATGCACTTTGCGATGCACACTGATGACAGAAAAATGCAAATTGCCTGATATATTGCTACTGTCAGTTTTTAGTTTGCATACTAAAAACTGACAGTATTCCTTATATATATATTTTTTTTAACTTTTCACAGCAACACACATTGTCATGTAATATTGAATGTGATTAATAGAGAAACACACATTTTCCTTTTATAAATGACCAGAGAATTCTATGAATATAATTTTGATTGAATAGACAATATTATTTGACTAATCTGTGGTAGTAAATCTGTCTGTGTGCAGCCTTAGGACCCTGAGGATATTGGACCTCGCTTGCTGCAGAGGAAGGTTGGTGATTTGTATGCTCCCCATCTGATAGCGCCTCCTGGATCACAGATGGATTATTTAGGCTCATCCTCCGGCATATAGGCTCTTCTTTCTTTTGACCCCCCCCCCTCCCCAGCCACTCTCACCCCCTCCACCTCCACTATTGCTCTTTTTACTACAAGTCTACAACCTGCACATTTTCCCCCCCTTTTCTCTTTCTGCTGTCATTGTTGGGTACTTGGATGCTTCAGAAAGACACAGAAAAGGCAAGATGTTTGGCTTTTTTTTTTTTTTTCCTGACCAAATGGATCAGTAACGAAGGAGATGTAACCAGGAAGGGTAAGTTGCAAAGTTGCAATAATTCCTGTGATTTTTTTTTTTAGTCATATGAGTTAGTTTGACTGAGAATGTGTAGTTATGATAAAATAAAAAAAAAGAAAAAATGTGGGAGAGGGATGTAAAGCTTCTTGCTGCTTATTGAGTCTGACATAGCAGGGGGGGAGACACTGTGCACGTGCTTTGGAGCTGAAAGTTGTTTCATGAGCAAATTGTTGAGCACGCATGTGGTCGCTGTGATTTTTGACACATTTTCTCTGATTATATAGAATTTTTATGTCTTCGTAAACTACAGAGACGAACAATAATTTGAGCTTAGTGCCTTTGCTGTTAGAAAGGATTTGTCTTATGTTGAACAGGTTAAAATATCAGAAAAATCTAAACTGTCACTTCGGTTATAATTTTCAAAATGTAGGCCATATCATAGCTTTTAATAATGCTTCTGAGATTTCAGGAGTTTTCATTTCAACAACTGTAAAACAAAAATGAAGCTTTGCAGCCCAGGAATGAAGTAATTTGACTATAAACTACAAAAATAAAAAGGAAAAAAAAATGTTTAGCTTGTAAAAATGTAACATAGTAAAAGAAATCAGTCAGAAAATGGAAGAAAAAAAATCTGAAGCTTTTTTTTAAATGAAATTATGTTATCAAATCCACATGTTAAATTAGGAGTAAAAATGTGTATAGCCACAGATTCTTTCCAGCATTCTTATTTCGCCTTCCTTCTTGCAACATGCGCAGCCAATAGTGCGATCTGCTCGGTATCGATACGTTAGGGTCATCTCGGGTCTGGGGGCCACAGTTCACCGACCTCCGAAGCCAATCCATGTGATCATCTGTCATTCCTTGAAGTCGCCCGTCTGCCCGGTCAGCTCCTCCCGGCTCATCTCAATGAACTCCGACAGACCTGCTGACATTTCCTCTTACACTTTTAATATCCTTTGTCTTGCTCTGATAGCTCCCTCAGTGCATTACAGAGTCACTGATGAAAGCCCGTGTTTGTCTCCTCATCCATTTCCCCAAAAGACACGGCTATATGTCAGCGATAACTGCCAGGCATTGATAAGAACTCCTCAGATCTCCTCAGCTTCTCTTGGTCTAATGTGAAAGTGTGTGATGTATGACTTTGCCTCGGTGACAGTAATGTATGCAGGTGTGTTTTTGAGGACATCAAATATCCACGGCTGTCTGTCTTGATGGCATGGGTTTGTTCGCTCACATGCTTCCCGCTGCGTTTCTGATTTAGATTCCAGGATTCGTCAGTGAATCATGCTTCCTGGTTGTGCCCCCTGCTTTCACGTTGCACCCTGGTGCCGTTTGTTCTGCAAACCTGCTCATGAATAATTACAGATGTGTACCGGGATGTAGATACATACTCAGGTAAGACTGGTTTCACCCATCGCCATGAATAAAAAAAACTGCCCTTATCATATGACATTTGCAGACCCGTATGGTAAAACGACGTGTTGCTCGTTCATCAGTATTCCTGAAAAAAACAAGTGAAATCAAAAGTTTGATTATTCGTTAACCAAGTGTCTCACAGCGGAAGTAAATACTGTGTACAATTTCCTTTTTTATAGGTTATAAAACTAAGTAAGTAAGTAAGTAAGTAAGTAAGTAAGTAAGTAAGTAAGTAAGTAAGTAAGTACTAAATAAGTACCACATGTGGGACCAGGTCGATGTTTTGCAGTTCACAATTACGTCTCAAGTATTGAGTAAAGGCCTAAGTACAGGCATGTACATTCCAAGTCTAGAATAAAATCAAACTGTGCAGCTCTTTGTTAAGTCTCAAATCTAAAGCTTTAAATGTCAAGTCAAACTTCAAATGTTGCATCAAAGTGGAAGCAAGTTGTGAAGGGTGTTTTGTTTACTGTTGCTATAAATCATCACTCTATGTGGTGGAATATTTTGAGTACATTAAGTAAAAAGTGTGGATGCAGAAAACAGTAAATTATTTTCGTGTAGTTCTTTTGGAAGGACTGTGAGCACATGCCTCAGCTTTCAATCCCATGGAAAGTCTGTAGGCAGAGGTGAAAAAGTGTGTGAGTGGGCAACACAGCCTATAAACCTTACTCAGTTACAGAGCAGCTTACAGCTTATTAGTAATATCAGTTCTACTGAAAAAAGGTAATCTTCTCAATTTGAAAGAAGCTTTTCAAAATCTAATTATTCTGGCATTTAACAAAAAATTGTGGCGATTTTAACTGCCCTAAAATGGAGTAAGTTTAGTCTTATATATTGTCAGATGGAGAGAGAGAGAGAGAGAGAGAGAGAGAGAGAGAGAGAGAGAGAGAGAGAAAAGGTTTATACAGTATATGTGCATGTCTGGTTTCGACTGTATGATCAAAGTGCACCTCATGCAGCAGCCATATTGGATTTATTTCACTGCATACGTTTAGAATTAGTTTGACATCTCAAACATTTCTACTTGGAAATTCGACTTCAAGGGAATTTGTCTCGAACTTTCACCTTGAAACTATATTTTGACTTCTGATTTAAAAAGAAATGCGTGACTAAACCAAAATTCTTCAGCTGAACATACAGTGCCAATAAATTCTTCCCCTCTTATTTTGAATTTTTGAAAAGACACAAACTGGTGCGGGTGCGTGCGTGTGTTACTCTTACAGACTCCACAGTTTGGGAACCACTGCTCTAGCCAGTAGTTGGTGCAAGTGAGACCCATTCCACTTCTAATTACTGCAAATGTATTTAAATGCTCCGTAAATGATGCAACAATGACCCAATGTTAACCTAACTTAATACCACGTCATGCTATGCGAGCCCTCTATCTGTGCCAACGAAGACTACCTCACCTTGTCTTTCATGAATGCTTGAAGTGGCTCCGACAACAGATGCATTTTCCAACTAATTCAGGTAAGAACTTTTTGACCTCTCGGAGGAAATCATTGACCTGCTGGTACTGAATTTTCAGCGAAAGGTGCTCAGGCCAGGAGATTTTTTATGGATAAACCACCAAATGTGTCAAAAATAATGAACACTTTGACACTAGAGAACTATGGAGTGCTCGAGTGTCAGCACTACATAGCTTGACACTTTTACTATGTTGTATTTCCTGGGCACTTTGGACGTATTGCAAATGTCTGCGTGAGTGTGTGGGATTAAATTTAGGAAGATGGTGGTGTGTTAAGTTGTGTGGGGGTGTAAGGTTGGCGATAGCTGATTCTGTTCACGGTCCAGTGCTCTCTACCGAATGTGATCAGTCTGCTCCTGTCTGCGCTGTCTTATTGACAATGTGTTCGATGGTAAGCAGTGATTATTCCCCCACAGATAGAAGAGGTACGAGGACATCAGCCTCTCCATTTCATTTTAACCACAGCCTTTTCCCGTTTGCTCAGATGGATGGCAGATGGATTTAAAGGATACTTCAGTGCTACGTCTTCCACTAAGGTCGACTGTATAACTTTTAATCACTTAGTGCACATGAGATTTTCTCAGAAGCAAGGTGCAAGTCATTTCTATTATGCAAATGAGATTGCTGAAAAGCTCTATCATTTTGCACAGTGTTTCATTTTCTGGCAACAGCTTTAAAGCACGTTATGCTTTCTGTAGCTTTTCATGTAACTGTGGCTTTCCTGCTCTTTTCCTTCTAGATTCGACTGTAGATTTCCTGGAGTGAAATAATTTCCATAAACATTTTTTTCCCCCCCGCCGCCATTATTAGCATCTCATGCATACCCCAGTGAGCATTTCCTTTTCTTCCACTCACACTATTTTTTTAAATTAAATTTCATTTTGATTATTTTCTCTTCCGTAGTCATTTTGTGCCATCCCATTTTCTGTCCTCTCTGTTGGATAGGTCTGAACAACGCAGTGGCATCGCACAACTACCCACATTCAATATTCAGTGTTGTGCAAAATGCAATCTTCCTACCTCACTGTGCGTGTAATGTTTTTATATCATATCTCAATGAAATGAAGGTTATTCATATTGCATATTATATTAGTACTGAATAATATCCGTCTCGAGGCTTTTGAAACATCAGCATGTTTGCAACTGTAAATTTGCAGAACAATGTTCTCACCGCGGGGTAGATTAGGTAATTTCATACGAATGTGCTAATCCCATGTGGACCTGCGGGATTCAGCAGATGAAACACAGGATCACACGGGAAAAGCACATAATGAACTCTGTTTTTAATAATGTGTGATCAAGGTTTGACTTTTCTTTATAGTGCTTGGCCACAGTCTTCATTAGAGGGCATATAAACACTGTGCTTGTACTGGTAAGAAAACAAAGTTTGCATAAATCTTGCATATTATTTTAGCTAATTCATAACCTGTAGTTTATAATAACAGCATATTCTTAGGTCTCACAGTGAAAGCAGCTAGAATTCAATAGGCAGACTTCACTTTTACGAGAACTACCATACTACAAAATTCTCTATTAACACTTGATAAAAATACATGTGGATTTTTTTTTTCTTCTGTTAAATAATATTCAACTGAAAACTTACTGACCACAGGGCGTCGTACGTTACATACATTTAATCTCAAAGTTAAAAGTAGAACATTTTCTAAACTACTTTTACGTTGCTGTTGCTTTTTCATCTATGTAGCTTTTGTTTTTTTCTTGGTTTGTTTATGGTAAAAAAATTTTTTTAGAGCATACGCAAGAACTCGCTACTAAAATTTCAATTAAAACATCCGATTCAGCTACCGTTTACAAGAAGACGCACAGAGAGGATCCTCATTATGTTTTTCTTTTAACAACACACTCACCAGAGGTGTGTGTTAAGTTGTTAACCGCAAGTTCTCCTTTTTTTTTTTTTGTGAACCCATGGTGTTGTAATGTTTATTAGCTCACTGAAAACTCCGTTGTCCGTGCTTTTTATATTGCGCTAAATAAATTACAATCTTGGATAAGAATTTAATTGTGGCTGCAAAAAACTTTACACTTATTTCCTTCAAACAGGAAATAAGATTTCTTTTTAATTAATTACTGCATACATTTAAACGTGTGGCATGTTGCAGCTGTTTTTCTCCTAAGCTGGCAATGCTGTCAGGTTACACAAATGTCATTGTATGGCAGAAACATCAGATGATGATATAAATAATAAGTTGACATGCACTTTAATTGGAGCCGTCACTTTGTTTCTTGCTGACCATGTTCGTCATCTTGCTTCAGGGGATCATTTTGATGGCAACGTCTTCCTCACAATCAATGAACATTTGTTTCCTTTAATCAGAAAGCGTTAGAAACCCAGAAAACGCTAAACATTTACTTACCCTAACTCATCCAGACAAAACAGAGTTTCATCAGTGTGCTTGTGGTATATTTGCTTTTTCTTTCTTTCTTTCTTTTTTTTTTTTTCTCGCGCGTTGCTCAAGTTGGCTCCTGGCAAGCTTTGCCTCTGAACAATTAAAGTGTTGCACAGAGTCGGCAGTCGCAGGGAGCCAAGATGTCCCGTGATTCTGGATATCCTTCAGACAGCTTGGACAAGCTGCAGAGCTGTTTGTGCCACAGATGGCTGATCACTAGAACTGACTTCCCTTTTTTTCTTTTCTTTTTTTTTTTTTTTTTTCCTGGCTGGCACCGTCATCGTGTCTCATCACCATAACCACTTGAGAGTGAGGGTGTGTTTCATGTTGTGTTTGCGTGTGCGAGATGGGTTGTGTGGGGCGGTTTGAGTGGAGGGTGCAGCGGGTAAGTGAGGTGATTTTGGTGGGAATGCAGCACTTGAAGATAAAGCTTTGATGGTGAATCACGTTCCGATTTAAAGTGCGGAAGTTCAATAAGCTGGTATTGTGACAAAGAAACAGCACATTGCGACTGATTGATCACGTTGAAGCCATCAAACCCAGCGAACGGCTGCTGAGGGAGGTCCATCTGTCTGACTTGTCTCATCTACAGTGGAATTTCACACAAAAACAGGCCTGCGTGTATTTGCCAGCGGGTTACATGAACACACCGTGCTCTGTTCCGTTTTTCCCTCTTGTCTGTCTTTCACCAGAGCTCACCACTGAGCAGAAATCCCTGTGAAAATGTTTAACTGTAACAACAATCCTTGAAATTATTGATGGCAATAACAGTTATGCCTAAATGGACTGGTGTGGAGTGACAGAAACACAAATTGCTGCTGTCTCTTTTCTGCAGATTTATGAGGGCTTTCCTGAAGGCAAACTGGCTCTTTTGAGACCATGCTGGCTGCTCAGCTATTCTTTCTCATCAGCCTGCTCTTTGTCATCCAGCTGGAGCAGAGCCGAGGGAAGGACGTCTCATTAGGTGAGAATCTCCAGAGTGAGTAAATGAATGAGAGAAAGGAAGAGTGAAAAGAATACTAATATTGTTGGATTTGCGGCGCTTATCTGGATGACAGAACTTCGGCTGCTTTCAGTCGCAGTTTGGCTTTCCTCTTGTGGTTAAGGAAGGCACAAAAAAAATGGCCACATTTAAACCTGTTGTGGAAAAAAAGGGAGAAGCCGAAGGATACAGTGAACAGCAAATCTGAACTCAAAAGCTTTTTTTTGTGTTTGTTTTCATATTTCTTTGCTTTCCTTTAAGATTAAACGATAGAAAATGTTCTAGGAACCACTTTATAGCTTTGAATGTAATTATTTTCTTCCTTTGCATAATTGTATTGATATTGATCTTATTTTTCATAGGTGTCTGTGTGTGTCATTGCATTACCATAAGCATTGTGAAATTCTATGAACGCTCTTGTAATACAGTTCTGACCTTAATTCAAAATAACTTATTGGCGGTATGCGACTGAATAAATATAGAAATAAATCTGCAGTACTACTTCTATTGATTAAGTCAAATATTGTAAATCAATGGCTCCCTCTAGTGGTATAGTATATAAAAACATCCATCATTTGGGAAAGAATCCTATATTACTGCTGGTGAACACTGATATATATATATATATATATATATATATATATATATATATATATATGTATATATAAACTTCTTAGCAACTAGAAGAAGTGATGTATTCTCACTTTCACCTCCAAACAACAGTTTCTAAAATGATTTTGATTCATCCCAACACAGTTCACAGAAACATACATATTTAATTCAATTCTTCATATATTGTAGAAAAGAGTAAACATTTTTTACACATGTTTACTTGTTTTTATTCTATTTTGTTTCTTTTACTACATTTTTTTCTGTGCAAGAAGGCGACTCGGTGTATTTATTATTGTTATGTTTACATGTTTTGATTATGTCGCAATGCATGTGGCTAATCTGCAGCAATATTAACCATCTCACTCTTTTTTCCCTCCTTCTCTAATAATCAATGTTATCGTACAAACAGAGGCTGAAAAACGTAGAGGAGCCAATGAGGTCATCACCTCATCTCCACTATTGGCAACAGAAGTGGATCAAGACATCAGCTTCGGATACAAAGGTACTGGCCGACATGCCGTCGTTTCTTCACAATGCATAATCGAGCCGACGTTTTAAAATTTCCTCAGCAGAAAGTTTGTTTTCAGAATCCCTCATTTAAAGGTCACTTTGATTTTCTTTTTCCACACACTGACATCAGAAAATCACACACCGCATACATCTATAAGATTTGCACCTGCGTGGAACGAGTGCAGAACTTGATCAAACTTTGTGTAAGGATGGAGGAGAGTTGACCTTAAAAGTAGAGTCCTTGTTAAGGGTTAGGACATCTGCCTTATAGAATATGAGTTTCATATTTGAGTGCTTCATCCTGATGAATGATGTTGGACACAAAATGCTCATTAAAGCATATGAATACAATAACTCTAAAAATGGTAATGCAATTTTAATGTACTGAGCAAAAACATTTTGGAGTGTTGGTTTTGTTTTTTTGTTTTTTTTTACATCTTTGTTGCCCCATCACGATGACATTACTTCTTCGTGGCCATTTCTTTTTTTTTATTTTGTTGAACCTGTTTATGTAAATTCCCTCTTTTGTCTCGACAAGATGAGTCTGAAGTGCCTTGGAAAATTAGGCTGTCTCTGCAAAACTCTTTGTCTTTTGAAGGACAGCATTGAACCCAGCAAGAAGTCTTTGTTGCCTTTTGCTGACACAGACTCTGACGCTTCATAATGCCAATTCAGCTTCCCTAAAACCACAAGTGGCACGTCCGAAGCTGCACAATTCAATCGGTTTTCCTCTTGTTTTGACATTTAATGGTAAGGGCTTTGACATGGGATGTACTGAGGTGGAACAAATGTGTTCCTGTCAGTCTAGCCCCGGTGATTTTAATCTGTGCTGACCCCTGTATGGAGGAAACATGAAACGAATATGTCTCATGTTCTTTCCTGGACACTTCAGTTGCAGTTGTGGAGCCATATTTTTAGGTACTGCTGGATTGTATTTATTAAGAGCTTCAACAAAAAGCTTTGTAGGCTTTAAAATGTTTCATATCAAACACACTTCACCATATGTTGAGCTCAAAGAGGTGCATAATTGGAAAGTAAAAGTGAAAACGATAAAAGGTTTTTAAAATGTTTTACAGGTAAAAGTCTTAAAAGCGTGGTGTTCAGAACTCTAAGTCAATGTTTTGTAGAGCTAAATTTCTTGCGATACAGCTAAAAGTGCTTGTTGCATGACTCAATCAGGTTTATAATCTACAGGTGCTGGTCATAAAATTAGAATATTGTGATAAAGTTCATTATTTTCCATAATGTCATGATAAAAATTAAATTGTCATATATTTTAGATTCATTGCACACCAACTGAAATATTTCAGGTCTTTTATTGTTTTAATTTTGATGATTTTGGCAAACAGCTCATGAAAACCCAAAATCCCTGTCTCAAAAAATTAGAATATTATGAAAAGGTTCTCTGAACGAGCAATAAAAATAATCATCTGAATCAACAAAGTAACTCTAAACACCTGAAAAAGATTCCTGAGGCCTTTAAAAACTCCCAGCCTGGTTCATTACTCAAAACCGCAATCATGGGTCAGATTGCTGACCTGACTGCTGTCCAGAAGGCCATCACTGACATCCTCAAGCAAGAGGGTGAGAAACAGAAAGAAATTTCTGAACGAATCGGCTGTTTGCAGAGTGTTATATCAAGGCACCTCAGTGGGAAGTCAGTAGGAAGGAAAAAGTGTGGCAGAAAACGCTACACAACGAGAAGAGGTGACCGGACCCTGAGGAAGATTGTGGAGAAGGGCCGATTCCAGACCAAATTAAATTTTCATCTCCATAAAACTTTTCAGCAGATGGAAGCATGAAGTGCTCCAAAATCTTCTGATAGCTGCTGCATTGATCCTGCCCTTGATTAAACCCAGTGGACCAACACCAGCAGCATGGCACCCAGACCATCACTGACTGTGGGTACTTGACACTGGACTTCTGGCATTTTGGCATTTCCTTCTCCCCAGTCTTCCTCCAGAGTCTGGCACTTTGATTTCCGAATGACATGCAAAGTTTGCTTTCATCCGAAAAAAGTACTTTGGACCACTGAACAACAGTGGTCCAAAGTGCTGCTTCTCTGTAGCCCAGGTCAGGCGCTTCTGCCGCTGTTTCTGGTTCAAAAGTGGCTTGACCTTTGACCTGGGGAATGCGGCACCTGTAGCCCATTTCCTGCACACGCCTGTGCACAGTGGCTCTGGATGTTTCTACTCCAGACTCAGTCCACTGCTTCCCCCAAGGTCTGGAATCGGCCCTTCTCCACAATCTTCCTCAGGGTCCGGTCACCTCTTCTCGTTGTGCAGCGTTTTCTGCCACACTTTTTCCTTCCTACTGACTTCCCACTGAGGTGCCTTGATATAACACTCTGCAAACAGCCGATTCGTTCAGAAATTTCTTTCTGTTTCTCACCCTCTTGCTTGAGGATGTCAGTGATGGCCTTCTGGACAGCAGTCAGGTCAGCAGTCTGACCCATGATTGCGGTTTTGAGTAATGAACCAGGCTGGGAGTTTTTAAAGGCCTCAGGAATCTTTTTCAGGTGTTTAGAGTTACTTTGTTGATTCAGATGATTATTTTTATTGCTCGTTCAGAGAACCTTTTCATAATATTCTAATTTTTTGAGACAGGGATTTTGGGTTTTCATGAGCTGTTTGCCAAAATCATCAAAATTAAAACAATAAGAGACCTGAAATATTTCAGTTGGTGTGCAATGAATCTAAAATATATGACAATTTAATTTTTATCATGACATTATGGAAAATAATGAACTTTATCACAATATTCTAATTTTATGACCAGCACCTGTAAAACCCTGATTTTTACCCGTTCTTTGCAAAATACAATAATTCTGGCTCAATTAGACTAGATGAAGAGCAAGTTTTGTCAACTGGGTTCAGATTATGTAAAAGCCATTCCACCTTAGCTGTGACTGTACGTTTTGGGTCATCATCCTGTTGGAAAATAAATCTCTGCCTCAGTCTAAAGTCTTTCGCTGAGTCGAACGGGCTTTCTTTTAGAAATGTCTGTAACTTTTTCCTCCTTCTCTTGATTTTACACCACTTTCCATGTCCCTACTGAAGCGGGGATGGTTTGTTTAGGGTGGTGTTTGGTGTTAGCTTTCTTGCACACATAGAGTTTTGGATGAAGGTCACAAAGTCCATAGAAGAGACAAGTTTACTGTCTCCTCTCTATGAGGTAAACTGCAAACAAGACCTTCTTATGGCCTTTGTTTAATCAGCCACTCTTAGGATTTGTGGAATGTATGACTTAAGTTTGTCATGTCCACATTTTCCTACCTGAACCGATGATCTCTGCCCCTTTTCCAAAGTCACCATAAGCTTCATAGCTACTTTTTTTTTAAGTAATGTTCTTCTTGCTTCACCTGTCAGTGTTGTTGGATGACCATACCTTCGTAGCTCTTGCAGTCGTTCCGTGCCCATTTTCTTTTTTGGATGATGGACGACTTCAAAGGTTGTTCTTGGCTTTCCCTTAACTTTCTCCCTGACCTCTCTGCTGTGTTTTCTTATCTTTTCTCCCTAATGCTCCCTAGCAAACCTCTGAGGTCTTAACAGAACAACAGCAAGATTACGTCTGGGTACACTTCATCAACAATAATGACACTTGGTTGCACTGGATTTTATTTTAGGGTAACAGAGTATAGGAAAATACAAAAATGTTTGACATCAAATTTGTATTTAAAAAAAAAAATCCCACGTTTTCCTTCAAGCTATGCGCTAAACACTTTGTGCTCCATCGTGGGAACAGATGACAGACGGGATTTTGCCTCTGAAATCCCTCCAAATCTCTATTCCTGATATGACCATTGAGGTTGGTGCCAGTTCATTAAGAAGCTGAACCAAAAAAAAAAAAAAAAAAACAGAAGGCACAGACATTACATCACCATTTTAGAGTGTGTTTTCAAAAGGCGAGAATTTCTTGTGATTTTGATCCAAATGCTTGGTTAACCCTTAAGCATATGCAAGGGGAGGAGCCGACAAACGAGTGAAGAAAAACGCGAGGCGAGTCCGAGCCAAAGAGCTGCCAGACGCTGATGATGTGGAGAGTGTGCATGGAAAACAGAATCTGATTCACAAAGTGAAAATCTGACACATTCCTTCCTAATGGTAGGAATGTGTCCACACATCAGACAATCTTCGTCCAGCATCCCGACGCCAGGTACAAAGAGATGACTCCGGCCACTTTACAGAGGTGCCACATGTATAATTCATGAGCAGAACCGTAAAACGGTGACTAAGGCCAAGTTTGTTGGTGTGAGAAGATTCCAAATAATCAATTTTTTTTTTATTCCATAAACATTTTTGTTTGTTTAGCTTTTTTTTTTTTTTTTTTTTTTTTTTTTGAGAGTTGGCTTTGTTCTTCTTGGACAAATTTCTCCCCTGGCTCAAAACCAACTGGATAGCTCCTCTGGAATGAAATAAATAAATAACCGATAGCTCCCAGGGCTTGGCACACGCTCCTTAACAATCCCTGCCATTTTATGTGCTCCGTTGCCATGAAGATGTGAATGCCTTTGTGCCCATACTTTTTTTATTTTCCCCAACCATCTGTTCTGAAAAAAAAAAAAATAAATTAAAAAATAAAAAAATAAATAAATAAATAAAGGTTTTTCTTTGGGGTGTGGATTGTGAAGAAGGCATTTAAATTAACCAATTTACCATACTTATGCATGTTTCACCTGGACAAGTTGAGCGAATAAAATAGCCTAAGTGCGAGCTCCACATGTGGAATCATGTCCTTTTGTGTGTGTTTATATCCCGTTGTGATGGAAAGCATTTTATCCCTTAAAATGCTCTCAAATGAGAATAATTATGTTGTTTGGGGGGATGGAGAGGCGGAGAAAAGAAAGCAGGACTTTGTTGTCTTTTGCAGAACAATAATTCAATGTCATTCACAGAACTCCCAGAGTCATGGTGAGGATAACATTTGATTTAAACGAACGCAATTCGCATTGGGAACATAGGCGTGAAAAAGACATAGAGATGTGAAGAAAATAATCAAAATGGGGGAGTGGGAGGAAATATGACACAACATTTCACATATTTGTGCACTGTTGTGTTTGCTGAAAATGCAAGAACAGAACAGAACTGAAGGGGAAAAAATTGGGGGGAAAAAAAGCAAAAAGAAAAGCAAAAGTCACTTTGGAATAGAAAAAAAAAAAGTTTTACAAAGGCAGACAGAGGCTCGTGGTGTGACTGTAATGTCCCATTTTTTCTCTCTGGCTGGTTCTGCAATGTGTTGGCTTGGAGCAGAGCTGGAAGTGGTGCACAGCAGTGCACAATGAAAAGATCTGAGAATGAACTTCAGTGAAGGTTTAGTAAGAACATGGAAAAATTCAGAGGCACCGCATCTTCCTCTGTGACATGTGGCTCGAAGAACAACTGTGAACGTTCTCATTTCTTGTTTTGCCGCGCAGCGAGCATAAATGACTTTATTGGGACTCATACAGGTCCCCACACAAGGCAATACATAATTATGACATGGAACAGAAATGGTGCATGGGTTTTCTAAAGTCATTGTGATGCAAAAATCCACAGCTTAGGTGGGAGGACATTATTTAGTTAGCGTGCCACAAAGCTGGCTGTTATGGAAAACTGGGAGAAAGGAAAACATAAGTTGCCACAATTCAGGAAGTTCAGTCAGATGATGCATAGATTAATACAGAGTGGGGATCACTATGAATTCATACAGAACATAAAACATAATGGTGGTAGTGTCATGCAATTGGGAATAATTTTATTGGTCTGAGTTAGTGGGAAAAATGGATTCAAAGACGGCATAAGACTCAAGTTTGAGACAGGAGCTTGTATCATAACTTTAGATTATGATAAAATACACAGAAGTTTGGCTTTATGGTGACAAAATGGTGAGTTTTTTTTGTTCTTATCCTACTTAACATCTGTCCTTTTTTCTGCATACTGCTTCTTTTTCAGATTGTAAAATGATACACCTGCTATTTTTAATTTCAAGAATGCAAAAGTAGTGGGGTACTCACTGGCAAACAAACTCTTAAAATTGCTTCAAAACATTTTACACCATTAAGTAGGCACTTGCCTGATTCCATTATTCTGGAAATCTACCTATTAAGACAAATCACAAGAGCAGTGGTTTATATTAGCCACAAAAAAAACTATACTGCAATTCCGGAAAACAACCAGTAGAGGGAGCTCTGACCTCCCCAGACAACAAAGAAATGTCTGAGCTCTCATTGCGCCTGAGATGTAGAAGTTTAACTTTAGAGTCTTATCCAGTTTATTGGAGTAAAAATGATTTTTATTTGAGCGATTATTACTTCAATGTGACATTTGGACATGATCTGTAAACTTCCATTGCATTTCGTTATAATTTGCGGACGGGTCAAGAGGTGAAGCTCTGCTGCCGGTGCTCTCTGGGCGGAACTCTCTTCCTGGCTCATTAAAAGCACTTTTGATGTCACACCTGAGCTCGTCACTTTTGCAGGCTTATAAAGACGCAGCGCACGTAGCTTTTTGATAGCGGGAGAACGTTATAAATCATTCATCAAGGTCACATTTCAACTGCAAGCTCACTTTAAAATATTTAATCATCTTTAGTTGGTAAATCTGCATTTCACACGAGGCTCCTTTTGATAATGATGGACACTGAAAACAAATGATTTAATTGGCCTCTAATTCATATTCAACACAGCAGTTTAGGTCGCTGCTTCTCAGTAAAAGAGAGGGGGAGGAGGGGAGAATCAGTCGCCATTTGCGCCCTTTAACTACCTCATATCCATAAAACCTCAGTTGGAGATATTTATTTAAACTTCCTACAGCAGCCTCGGTTTAATACGAGGCGAGCTTAAAGCAAAAGCCCGGCGGAGCCTTTCCCTGTCACTGTATCCGCATGTGGTTGAATGGTGCCTGACCCACAGGAATCTCCTCGGCACAACAGAAAAGCCTCTTGAGTGGGAAGGGAAACCAGAGCAGCTCCGAGCGCAGAGACGCGCGGCGCCCTCATCCAACCAGCGCCAGACCCCGAGAATCACTAAACACCACAGAGGGGAGTTTAAAACCCGTCAAAGTGCCTGAGACCGATCCGACCCGCAACCGGTCCGTCCCAAAGCGGGGGCGTCGTCACTCGGACATCCGATCACTTGATGAAGTTATCTGCGCGTGGAAGAGAGGAATTCCCCGCGGCGCACCGGGAGCAGAGCTGAGCAAACCGGCGTGGTGCTGAGAAGGATCAGCAGCGAGGATGTCTGCGAACCATCTGAACTTTGATTCACTCTTAGGGGAGCACTTCCGAACTGTTTTGCTCTTGTGATTATTTTACTTTTTTAATTGTTATTATTATTATTTATTTTTTGCCGGAAATCGAGAACTCTCCCCTCCGTGGGCTCTGCTGAAGAAGAAGTTGATTTTGAATGACAGACTTTCGGCACACTCGGACTTGGATTAGGTACCAGAGATGCCTGCTTGTTTCACAGGAATTTACTTTCTACTGACTCTGCTGCGGATTTGTTCAGGTACGCGTCACCCTTGTTCTAAAAACCCTGCGCTCATCTTTTGGGAGTAGAGGTTTTGCGGATGTCATGAGGATGTAGGTTGGCTGTGTGGCAGCTGTGACCCTGACCCGTGCTGATCGCTCCCTAGTTACTGAGACTGACCCATCTCTTCATGGCCATGCCCCGCACTGTCCGTCCTCATAAATACTTTGAGAAACAACTTTAGAAGAAGAAATTGCTGTGCATATCAATAGAAAACAAATAGATGCAACTGAAAAGCTAACAGCTTGAACCTGATCCCCAGATATATTATTTTATTTCTCTTAAGCAAGACTGTTTCTACCTTTGTGTATCTTTTACAGTATTTTTTTTATTTTTTTTACAATTTTTCATTAGAATATCAGTTGTAACTCACGATAAACTACCAGCCCCGTTTTCTCTCTCTCTCTCTCTTTCACACACAAAGGCAGGAATGTCAGTAACACTGGATGCAATCTGAAAGCAATAGATAACATTCTCAATTTTTGTTGGTTTGTATTTGATGCAGAATGAGACTAACTTCAGATTTTTGCATTTTGTTTTTGAGAGAAGATCAAAAGTCTGATTCGTTCTTTAACTAGATTCATTCATTTCAAAATACATGACATCAGCATCCAACTTAGCATTTCAGTGGGAAACGTCTCGATTTACCCTCACCTTAAACGATTTATTCATTTGTCGCAACTATACCAAGACCTCAACAAACCTTTCTAATGTGATCAAACAATTGTTTAAGAGAGAGCAGTGGGTGTTTCACAGCTTATATGAGGGATTAGTATGGTTGGCAGCCTGGGGTGTGTTTCCTGTATGGTTTGTAGGTCTTTACTTTAACTGTACGCCTGCCAACATTTCCTGACCCAGCACATACTATGACCTCTCAGAAAGATGCAACAGAGCATCACTGCTGTGATATGCTTGGCTTCTGGCTGATTTCCAACTCCCTGTTGTAGCAGCTTGAACAAACAGCCAACGTGCCCGTGTGGAAATTTCAGTTTCATTTTTAGGAGCTTATTATACTTTTGAGCTTTATTTGGCTTTTTCAAACATCTTACTGATACTGACACTCAGGCTTCTTCTCTCACTAACAACTTCCACACCAGTGACTGTTGCATCATCATTCATAAGTTCGGTGCATGGACAGATTGAAAAGTGAGTATGCCTGAGGCTGTTGAAGTTGTAAGGTTACGTTTGTGTTTGTGACATTGCTTTCAAATTCAGCGGATTCCAACTTATTTATGGTTCAGTATATGCAGATTTTGCTTGTGGAACTTGACTCCAAATTGTTCGCACAAAACGCTGCTATGCAGTCACAGATGTTTTCATAAAGCATATCCGACATATTCAAAAGAAAGCGCAGCTTTTGAAGCTGAAATACCAGAGAGCACATTGCTACTTGTTATGCTATTGGTTGGCATTTGCTGAGCAACCAGTACAGTCGTGCCATTCGTTTTCCTCGGTGCTGATTGGCTGTAACTCCAAGAGCGGCGATAAGAAAGACTTTATACATTAGATTCAACAGTAGTGTTAAGGTTTTTTTTTACTGTGCCTTTGATGTTCGAACAATTAAAATGGGCATTTGTGAGTGTTTTTAGAGGGCATCTTAAGTATTTGTGGATTTAAATTATTTGCAGGTGGTTGTGGTCCCTAAAACCCACAAACATTGGGAGTACACTCCAGCCTGTATTGTTTAACAACAAAAAGGTACTACATATTAAATTGTCCTGCATCATTTAATAAGATTTATCTGGCAGCTTCTAATACAAATCTGTAAAGTGAGCGACCTCTTCATGAGATACACTTAGTTTACAGTTTAAACTTAATTCATCTGTTATATTTGGTTGTGTTGTACAAATCGAAAAGATAGACATGCACTTGTGTTAAGATCACCTTTGACTTTTATCTTGTAACATTTTACTGATGCAGCCCCCTAAATGGTTTGTGGTTTTGTCATCAGACTGTAGAAAGAGACCTGAAATAGGTGTTCACTCTTTGTGTAAAATCTGCATTATTTCTCTGCATTGCCGATAAAGCTATGGACAAGAGCTGAAAAGTGGCAAAATAGATTGCGCTTTGCACAGCATGATAGGTCAATTTTTAAACTGGATCTTCCCTGCATTTATTCCAAACTAATAAATAGAGGATTGTTGTGCTAATTGTCCTAGCAAAGCTAATTTATAATCTAATTACATTAGCAGTAAGTAGCCAAGGTCCTCTGGGGCTAATTTTGCCTTCTCGTTCACATGTTATCAGTGGAGAAGGAGGTACCAGAGGGCCTCAGAGACCGGCAGAGCACAGTCTAATTCCATCAGCGCCGTGTTCGCGGCGGCCCTGTGGGGAAACAGTTTAACTGAGACATGTGGCTCGTCTGCTGACGTCAGATGTGCACAGGTCGGGGGTTCACATGTACTCACTCATGCTGTTCTGGCGACGGGCGCTCACGACTGCAAAGGCCGCTGTGGCTCAGACTCGAGAATGCTGCACAGCATTGCCGCACAGTGCTGGACCTCCGGTTACAGTGGCTCGATTGGGAGAAGCTGACCTGTTGTGTCGAATTCTTAAGCTTAACAAGGCACCCTGTGGTCCGGGTGACGGTGACAACGGCGAGCTGGATGCCGCTCCTAATGAGGAGACTGCTGACAGGACATCTTTGTGCGCCACTTTCTTTTATGTTCGGATGAATTTGTCAGAAATTCTTCTCGTTCTCCAGCGGGAAGCGTGCCGTTAATAAGCTTCGGGACATCGGCTCGTTTGTAAGGCATCTTAACGAGTGTGGATTTGTTTGCTACGTCGGATACTTTGTGTCATTCCACTCTCTGGGCATCAAGTGTAGAATCCATTCAGAGGAGGGGATGTTGGGTTTTGTTCAGATAACGACTGCCTTCAGGCTTTGAGGATTTTCCAGTTTCTCCAGCAATCTCATGAGTTGATTGGACTTTGTTTTTAGGTTTATAGACAGCCTCGGCGAAGATATGTGAAAAGAAATCAACTTTGATTACGTTGGCAGGCTACGAGAACATTGTTGAAAAACAATCAACTTCTAAATTGAACACAGTCATTCATTGGGAGAAAAAAAAATCCTCAGTTAATTATTTTTAATGAAACCACCGGTGGCATAAATATTTGGTGCGCCTGTTTTAATGCCCGCTTTTCCAAAAGGAACATCTTTCCCCTTAATCATTTCACAGGGTTGGACATAAAAAGTGATGTTCGGCCATTTCTCTGTAGATCATCCAGGTCCTCCGCCTCCTTTTACTCAAAGTAAAGGTTAAATCGTATAAGAAATAACCTGTTAGTATGACTTTAAAGACAGAGTTATCAACCGTGCCAAAATATTAGTTTGAATCTACATATCTACAGTCTGATTCTGAAGAGTTGTGTTCCCTCGGACAAAAATGATGCCTTCACTGTCATCCGAAGAATTAGTAGAATCATTCATTATAAGAAAGCAAACAGCAATGCCAACTGAGCAGTGTTTAATTCAATTACTTGCTTAAGAAAATGTTGCCCACCACGAACGGCTCAAGCGGAATAACCAGAACTGTATCCCATCCTCTCAAGCCCCTGCAGATGTTGCTGGAATTGCTTGGTTCTGCCTGAGTGTGCATGAATGCATACGTAATGGTGTTAGCGTAAGCTCGTTTTTTTAATGAGTGTTTTCGGATCGCCTGCCGAAAGCTGTGATTCATGATTGCTTCCCTTGTTTACTCGCCGGTTTCCTCTGGAGCTGCGAGTGTGGTTGCTAACCTGGGGAGAATTAAGTTACTGGGAGCTCTGACAAGTGCCTGTGGGCCCGGAGTTCACAGGTCATCGCATCTTCCCAGAGACACCGGCACACATATGCACAGACACGCACACATGCACACGCGCGTGCACACGCGCGCAGAGCCAAAGCGGCATTTACACACCCCAGTCTTCATTGCGAGAGGGATCGATTGGCATCTGCTTGCTCGACAGAGGTAGCAGGTTCCTTGCCTGAAGGAGACTCCCTAAATCTGCTCTTCTCCCCCTCAAGCCCTCTCCACACACGCCGGCTTAGTTCACATGGCTCGATTTCAGTGAAGCGCTTCAAACTTTTCCACAGACCGTCACTTTACAATCACAAATTTTGCGATTGTTATGAAAATGAAAGTTTGCGAAAAGGTACAAACACGGAAAACAAAAGTACGCATTCCTAACCACGGCGTGTGAACTTGTGGACGATTAGAGCAGCAGCATTGAGAGAATAGTTAAACATTTTTCTATTTTTCTATTTTCAAATGTAAAGTTTTACTCTAAATAACTCGGTGATGAGGCAGCACTGTCCCTTCACCCTCCATGCTGCCCTCCCTGTACTTCATATCCCGTTTTCGTTGTGTGTCTTTGATATTTCGAATGATGATCGGATCGGGAATGTTTCGGTTTGGTTGCCAGGGAAGCATAAAGAAGCGATTTTTAGGGAAAGGAAACATGAATTGACTCTCGGTTTGATAGGAATAAGGGAATGTCTTTTTAAAGGTCTTGATTTTTGCACCGGGCCGAATAACGAACAGAGCCGACGAGGACTTGCCGAACTTATCAGATGAATAGTGTTGGGATTGATGATCCCAACACTTAAATGATCTAAATGTGAAGATTTCGTCAGGTAGAGCAAAACTTCTTGATTTCCTTTGATACAAATAAACAGGTAAATGAGATGAAAGATTCTGTGGCACCATTTCTAAAACCAGTCAAATGTGAAATCGCCAACACCCAAAAATTATTATTTTTTAAATATCTTAAAAAAAAAAAAAAAAACTTGCATTATTTGCAAGGTATTCACAGGTCATCGCATCGTTGCCATCCAGAGATTCTACTTTCCGTGAGAGCTCCCAATGATTAGTGACATCGGATGAAGGTGGTCTGGTGACATCAGTTTTCAAGTCACACAGATTCACATTTGAATTTAGCTCTGGACTTTGACTGGGCCAATTTAACACATTGGTATTCCACATTTGTCCTGTGTCCCTGTAGCTTGTTGCAAACTCCAAACAGGTTCGTAAAGTTCTCTCTCAACAATGGGTTTGTTGTTACGACTCAGGCAGAAAGACCAGATTTGTGACGTTCTCGTTTAATAATTACTGAGCAGATTTCTAATTAATGCAATCTATACCTGACCAGTCCCCTTAAGATGAATTTTAATCGCTAATTTTGTGACCTCTAATGACGTTTGGTTACACTGCGTTTCATTCCATATTTTCTCCTGAGTAAAGCACACTGGACACATCTGGAAGCCACACTTGTTTTCACATTTTTATTTGTGTATATGTTCCTTCCATCAATAAAATGCACAAGTTTGCGGTTTTGACACGCTGAGCACTGCAGAGTTATAAAATCTTTAGCTGCGCCTCTTTTTCTCTTCACACCCACACACACACGCAGAAAAAGCCCTAAATAGTGAAGCAATGGCTGCACTCGTGGACAGATGGACAGCAAAACGGCCTAAGCTTAGAAATCCTTGTGGGCTTGTGGTTTTCTCTCACTTGTTTGTACTTCTTTCGCCTTTGTTTCCTGTTCTGAGGTCAGTGTCCAGCTACGTCTGTTTGCTAAGGCACTTGGGGTAATTGCTTGGTTAAATAAATCTGCTCTCTACAGTCTTGAGGTTTTATAAGCTACAGTGGCATTCTGCACTTGAATTATGTGTTTATTATGCAAATGCATCGCGTGCAATCCATTTAGCAAGCTGAAGCGTGGTTTTGCTCTCCCCCCCCCCCCATCTTGAAACAAAACATAGCTGCGCTTTTACTTCTCGACCTGTGCTGAAATGCTGCAGCCGCTGAAATGCGCTACCTCTCATCAATGAAGGATTCAAAGTAATCAGGAGAAAGAGTATTTGGAAAGCCGTAAAGGTCACGGTAACGCGACCTCGGAGATGCTTCCTGTGAGTCATCCCTCCTCTCCAGCCAGGCGGCTAATAATCAATTGAATCAATATGCCTCCAGATAGATCTTCAGCGGTCTCTCGGTGTTCATGCTCAGGCGCATCGGGAAAATAGATGTGTTCTCATACATATCAATTAGGCCCGCTTTGACTGTTAAACCTAAGATTAGTTAGAATAACAACAAAGAATGCACGAGTGCAGCGAGAGAACACATCAGCGGCGCGCATTATCCCTTCGCCACTTCCTCGATCCGTCTCATCTTTCTCCTTCAGTTGTCTCCTTGTCACTACTGACATGGTTCAAAGAGCTTTATGTGAAGACTGCCGCATAAAGAGCCGTTTCCCATCAGAGCATCTCTCACAGAAGAGCCCAAAACATGCATAATTTGCTTTAATTAGCACATCTATTATTAGGTAGTTTTTGAAATTCTATGCAATGGAATAGAATTAAGAAGATGAATCTGCGGGAAGGCAAGACTTGCAGGGTGGCAACATTACATTTATAGTATTTCGACACTATTGCTTTTTACTAAAATGACAAATGCTCTTCATCCACCGTTGCTTATATGAATATGATGGCCAGCTAACCAACTTGGCAATCATCTTACCAAGCAATCCTTGGGAAACGAGGTAAGTCAACTCTCTTGACGGGGTGTACATTTCCCGACATTCTTCTATCAACAGATGACTCGCATGAAGTCATAAATTGTGCTGCTTCTGTATCATCCAATGATTTCATCTCATTTGAATTTATTTTTTTATTTTATTTTTGTTAATAAAATTCAGTCTGAGGCTTTAAATTTACACCTCTTGGCTCGTAGCGTCCGAGTGAGCCTTGAGCTAACGGTGCAGGCAGGTGGATCAAAGGCAAATGTGAGAGCCGTGCCCTCAGGACTGGCCTTGTGATTACAGGGATGACCATATAATATTACCTTCATTAAGCAAAGTTTGACATTGGAATGTGGACTCTCAAGGCACTTTGAGGCCTTTGACAGTAAGCCTCATTAGCAAGTGGAAGAGCATGTATAAGATGATATGCCCCGTGCACCACTCTGCTTACAGGAACGTCCCCCACAAAGTCTTCATAGATCTTAGCCAAAAATAAATAAATAAATAATCTGAAAATATATTAAAGCTTCTGCAATAATTTGTTCTTATTTTGAATTCATTTTCTGTAGTGCTTCTGTTTGCCTCTTTAAGATCAGAATGTCAGAACTCACTCTCTCCACGCCCATCAGAAAAGGCTTTTCTTTTTTTTTTTTGAAAACCCATTCAGCGGTGGTCTTTGTGTCTCTGGAAAAGAAAGTGTGAAAGTTTGATCGCACAACAAATATTAACATGTTTTAGTCATTACACGAAGACTAAAAACAAAAATGTGTTAGGACACCCTGGCCCCTATTAGCTAGTCTTACCCCCTCAACTCACCTCTTTGTTGGAATTACTTCTTGTAGCTCTCTTCCAAGCTCTGACAGCAGCCTGAGGAAACGTCACCTGACTTTCAGCTAGATGTTGGAGGGTTTAACATCAGCCCACAGCATCTCAGTGAAATCAAGAGTCAGGCTTTAACTCAGCCCAGGATTTTCCATTTCTAAATCCTCAGGCAGACCTTGATGGATTGACACGTTTGGGTTGCTGTCATTTTGCAGGATCCAGGCCAGCTTCATGTTTAGAGTTTTTATCAATAGCATCACATTTTTCTTAAGCTTGGTTGCATGGTAGGCTTTTACTTTTTATTTATTTTTTCACGTTGGAGTCTATGATTGTGAATTGGCTTCAGCAAAGCAACCTCACACCACGATACTTCTAACTCTATGCTTGGCACCTGATAGGAGATTCCATTCCCATAACTACATGGTTTATGCCAAATTCAAAGTTTTCGTCCTTACGTACGTCAGATGAAAATTAAACTTGTGCAGTCTCTTTCTGATTCTCGAAGCATGTGTTTGCAGACTTTTTTTCAACTGCAGCAAGAGCCTGCTGTAGGTACCTCGTTGTAATTTTTGAGTTTATGGAGACTTCCAAAGGTTAAGTTTGACCAGATGTGGTTACTTTGGCAGCTGGAGACTGTTTTCCTTAAGGTGGAATCGCCGGTCACAAATTATTTTAAAAACAAGTTAATAAAAATCCATATTGTACTTCAGGGCATAAAAACAAACAATTTCCTGGAGGCCACTCTTCAGAGGTATGTTTAATTTATTAAATATATAAAAATCTGAGTTTTTCGTATATTTTCAGCTAACAAAAATATTTAAACAAATCTAGCAGCACAAGTGAATATTAGTCCATTCGTTTCTTTTATAGCCTTTTGGAAGGTCTTTATTCTCTTTTATGGATCACACATGCAAAATCACTTTCAGTGGAAAAAAAAAAAGAAAATTGATTTTAATAGATATTCAAATAAGATATCTTCACTGCTTTGCCCTCACCTTCACAAGGTTACCATGGGTGCAGCAGAGTGAACATGCATGTCACAGACAATGCCAGGATCGTTTATGTCACAAGTCAAAAGCAGCTTCTGATTTCTGCAGAGACACTTACAGAGATGGATGACTGTGTCTCAAATCATCCAGACGTTTACTGACATGCAATAATTGATTTTGATGAATATATGATAGATACAAAGTCTTATTGAGAGAAAAAAAAAACAATACAATAGAATTCTAAATAATTTCATTTACTGTCGTTGGACCTGTGCGGTCATCATTTAACCTCATTATTCAATCAGATTGCCGTCCCAACAGCTCAGTAGTGTCCATGGAAACGACATTGAACCCTCACCCCAACACAATTCCTTACAAATTATTTATCCATTTACCTTTACTAAATCATCTTATTTTACAGTCACACATTTCATTGCATTTTCCCCCTCATGCTTTATGTGATAGACCAGTACAAAGTTGTAAGAATTGTTGTGTAAAATAGCACAGGGTTTTCAAAAGTCTCTCATCCATTTGTATTCCGCTCGTAGCCACCCCGACCCCCAAGTCAATACTTTAAACTTCACAATTTACTTACTGATTTTATTTACTTTACTTACTTGGCTGGTGCAAATGGAAAATTGATGTCTGTAGGGAGGTTCAATTACTGGGAAGGTTCAAGTAATTTCAGAAGGTTCAGATGTGGTGAGACCCTCTTCAGGGGTGTGTGGGGCTTTTATGCAGGAGTCTTCCATGCTAACATATGACATAAATTGCCTGTCCAAGTTCAAGTCCTAATTAAGGCAGTCAGATTTCCCTTTTCCCTCTGTAATTTCCCAAATATAGCCTGTCAAAGTATTATGAACTGATATGCTCCACACATACATGCCCTAAAGACTCTAGTGGCTACAGTCTGCTTGCACAGATTTATCAGAGATTGTAAGCATCAGTGTTTCAAGAATAAATTCTATTTTACATTTAAAAATATGGTTGAATTGAATATTATTTATTCACACTCACACTATCAATTATATCTGTTGTAGTGAGCATAGTTTTTGACTATAGGGTAAACATTTTTCTCCCTTTTTTATCACATTGAAAGGTTTCAGATCATCAAACAAATTTGAATGCTAAACAAGATATGGCTCAAAAGCTGAAAAACATTTTTAAAAATTGCAGGTTTAAGCTCTATTAGGATGCTGTGGCATATGCTGAAATGGACAATTTACACTAAAAGAAACTTCCAGTGTGGCTGAATTATAACAATTCTGCAGAGGACAGCGGGAAGCAGTTATTACAACCAGTTAAGTTTTAATTACTTACAATTTACAGCTACAGTAAGTTTTTCACATACAGCCAGGTAAATCTGAATAGTTTTTCAGCCTTGAGAAATAAAATCGACACTGAAAAAAATGGAATTTGCGTCAAAAAAAGAGAGAAGATCAAATCTGAAAATAGGGCATGTACTTTTTCAATGCTCTGTATAGCATTAAATTCAATTATTCAATTGTGTTATATAAAATGGCTGAGAATGCTCCAATATATTGCAACAAAATATTATGAAAATTCACTGTGAGTTGAGTTACATGTAAGATATGCATTAGTTATAAAAACATGCTGAACAAAAAATTTGAGATCTTTCTGATTTTGTATTTCATTTTCACACATTTTCTCCACAGGCATTCTTAATGTTCCCGTTTTATTCCTCCCAATAGCCTAAAAGAGGCAAGCATACATTTTCCTTTTTCTTATATGAATCACAGGGTGCACCCGCCCAGCAGAATGAACTTGCAGGCTCTTTGGATTGCTCGTTTCTCAAATCTGACAACATTTGAGACTTTTACATCTGATCCTCAACCATGAAAAAATAGTATAGATGAATATATTTATGTAAAAGCCCGTAACACTGACACTGGGGTGAATGTAGTGGCAGCTTACCGCTTCTTGTTTGCGAGGCTCGCAGCATATTTGAAGTACCAGAACAGGTGATCAGATTTATTTTTGTGGAACCAAATTCTAAGCTGCTGATTATTTACAGGTCTGCTTGTTTACAGTGATGGGCTAATTTGCATGTCTCCTGGCAGACTGCTTCAGTCATTATTGAAATGAGCCGGTTGCTCCTGTGCTACCAGAACTGAGCAGCTTTAGGTCATCACCCGCAGCAGCGGACACTCCCACAGGTGTTATTTAGGATCTGCAAACAGATGCTAATTTGCAGAGCTTGATAAATCTGCCACTGCCTATCAACAGGTTTCTCTTTTTTTTATATATTCATTATTTTTATGTCAGTTTGGTGCTCAAGTTGAAGTCTCTCTCTCTTCTCTAAGTGGGTCTCATTTATTAAAATATACGATATCTGAGTGCAGAGATGATCATAGGGCAGTTTTCAAGTTAAATTTCTGAAACAGTGCAAACACCGCTCAACAATCCTCGTTTACATACCATGTGACATACCATGGTAAAAAAGAGACACATTTCTCCATATTTTTCATTTATTTTTAAGCCTTCCTGAGTGGTCATTAATATTTATGTTATGAGCAGAGGTGACATCACGCCACGTGTGAAAAAGCAGTTACTGTAAACCAGCTTTACTACCAAAACAAACTGATTATAAAGCTTGAAACTGCTTTTTAACATAGTAAATTAGCTTTAGCATGGTTAGCAGAGCTAGCCTTACAAAAACAGCAATCTCCATATTTATTCCTGAGGCAATGTAGGCCCTTACCATAACTTAGTGACTTTCAAAAGGGTTACTATATTCGCAAATCCACCGTGTGGTTTGGGAGACACAGGTTAAAAATGAAAAGCAAAAATAAAAATGAACAGCTTTCTTGTTCTGTTAGACTTCCTGTTGTTTAAAACTAGAATCAGCCGCCAAGCTATCTTGACATTTTCGTGGGAAATGCAGTTTCCAGTTTTAGTAGTATCATGCTTCTCACGCGAATCACAGGTAACATATCTTTCTTTATCTTTTTAAACTTCACCACTGCCACCTTATATCTCCAAAAATGTAACTTTTTTTTGCTTCTAAATGTAAATTTACACTGTTTAGTCAAATTCTCATGCTATTTTCATACCTTTTCAATAGATTTTTAGCAACAGAGGTATAAAAAGATGTAATGGGTGAGCTATGCTGTTGATTAACAACTAACATGTGAAAAAGAAACACATTTTATAAAATACTTCTTTTTAAAGGTGAACTAAATATGATCGTAGTAAAATGAAAGAACATCTATTAGGTTCTGCATTCTTTCTACTTAAGGTCTTTGCCGCTTTCATAATTTGACATAAACCTGTGACCGGCTTTTTAACGACTAAATACATGTGGCCAAAATCAATAAATGAAAAAGTAACTTTGCAACATTTATCGAATAACAAACCGCCGCTTGGCAAATTCAGTATCTGTTCTTTTTCTGTGAAGTTTCAGCGCCAAGCTCTGCCTGAGCCATAATCAATGCCGTGTACAACCACTTTTCTTTTCGCTGAACGTTTAATGGAGTGAAAATAAACCCCTTGGATTGTCTGCTGGCCTTTCCAGGGCACTTGTGCTCTCAGGTTCTTCTCATCACAAATAGAGGAGGTAAGCTTCAGACTATCACCCACCTCAGGTCATTCGCTCACCGCGCCAAAGTGATATAACGCACAGCATATGGCAGATGGGGATTATTCTTCGCAAGAGTATTTCACTGTTAGAAATAAAATGGGATTAGCCATAAAAGGCATGGGCATGTTTTTGTAATACGCTGAGCACGCCGCCTTTTAGTTCACTGTACTGAGCTAAAAACATTTTCAAGAGCTGCAATGAAATATTCTTCAATTCATAAAAAACTGGAGTGATAATAGCTGAAGGGTCCAATATGTTTGGTCCTCACTTTCTGTCACAGACAGCTTGATGGATTTGCTCTCTGGTTAAAGTGTCCCGATGACCTACTTGGCTCAGATGTTTATCATGCACCAGCAATGTTCCGGTTCGAGAGCACCCCGGGGACTTCTCGCTTGTTACCTTTCCAGTGAGCATTTAACAGATGGCCAACTATTTTTTTTTTCTCATGGCATTGTAAAAAAAAAAAAAGAAAAAAGAAAAAATCTGTTAGAACAAATGTGCTATTTAATTCAGAGACTAAGTCAATTATTCAGACTTCTACTCAGTAATAGTAAGTAACTTCTGGCCATCAAATCTGACGTTCCATAATTCGGTATTACTTCTGCATACGACAAGACCAATAATCAATAGTCGCTTCTACGTCTGGTGAAATCAGTTGCCGAGCCTGTGGCTAAGCTTATAAGCATATTTCTTGGAGTTTACATTTCCCCGTAGCCTCATATCTTGCCCTAAACATCTGGGTGCTGCAGTCGGGAGGTGTTATCATGCACATGACCTTGGCTCGCCTCCCCAAAGACTTGCCTCATTTTGCTGCATTGTGCTGCTGGAAGGGCAGCGGGCAGAACGGACTGCCTTACAGTATGGTCTAGTAGTGTAACTAGAGTTATTCATAACTCGGGATTGGAAACACATGTTCAAACTCGGCTTAATGACCAAAATACAAGCGAAAGCGTGATTTCAGACACCTCGCTCCGGCCCTGAGACACTCGCATTCCTTCCCCCGCATTCTTGACTGAATGACAGTGTTCTATGTTTCCACCTAATTGCAGTTTATTACAGCTTGAGAAAGAATGCGTGGTATTTATTGGTTCATTGTATTTCATGTTACAAATGAGTAAGTGTGTATATTTAGAGTACGTGTCTGCAGGAAATGAGAAAGAGAAATGGTTGACATTTAGTTAAATTGGCTTATTTGTTTTGCAATGTTATGAGATGTTTAGGAAGATGGATGTTACCTTCAAATGTAATGAACAAAATCAGGCAGCGAGGGTTCTGGTCCTGGAAATAACTTTGAACCTTTGAAAGTCACATGTATAAAAGTTTAAAAAGAGGGTAACGTCCTCAAAGGAGCATTTTTTAAATGTATTTCTTTATTTTTTCTGGCTGTAACTACTGATTTTATGCTTCATGACATCGATAAAGGCTATGTTTTGCGAAAGCTGTGAGCCTAATACACCCCAATAAAATCCATTTTTGTACATATTTGTTTGTGATCTTTAAGTACCAAAAATACGGAGCGCTGTGTGGCTCAATAGGTAGAGCTGGAGCACTGAATGCAAAGACTGTTGTTCTCAATGTCCTGGATTTGATTCCAGGTCTGTGACTGTTTGCTGCATCCCTTCCTCTTCTCTCTTCACTCTTGTTCCTGTCAAATTGCTGCTCAATCAGGACCACAAGTGCCAAAAAACAAAAAGCTCAAAGTGCTCAGTTCCAAAAGCAATGAAAAAGCCCCTAATACTTTTTAAATTGCTAGTGTTGCAACAAGTTATTTTCTCAGTAAAAGAAAAAAAAAGAAGAAAAATAGTAAAACTGACAGACAAGATACTGACTGTTGTGAGCCCTTTGAGAAATACGACAGTCTGTTAGCTATTAATGACACAGAAGATGGCATCTGGTTTTAAGCTTTCTCGCTGCTTTAAATTAAAAAGCAATTTACATTTTTCTGGAATCACGCAATTTGTAGTTCCAATCTTAATTTCTGATCCAACCAGAACTGAGTAGTTCTGCACAAAAGCGACCGTGCAATACTCGGTATCAAATTCGCAAGACATCTGCTATATAATGTGAATGTTGTTTTGATATTAGAACTGCAGTAGATGAAGACAAGCATGAAAATCAGAAGGAGACGAATAGTCAAACCTACAATGGAACATTCTGCGCCTCTGTGGGAAACAGTTTCTTAGATTTCCCAAAATGTTGTGACTTGTCGTTTTCACAAGCCAGGCGTTGCGTACGGTTTAGTGAGCTGTGTGTGTTTTCACACCCCTAAGTGTATGTCATCAAATTGGCTTATGATATTTAAATTTAAATCTAATGTGTGACATGTTACAGCTTTCTAATTTTTTAAATTCAGTTTCTTAGAAGGAAGACACAATTTGCATCAGCTGTTTAGTACCTGAGATTGAATCACAGGGAAAGTGATTTAAGTGTAGAGGAACTCAAATAAATAAAATGTTTGGTATTATCGCTACAAATGATAATATCCATTCAGATTGACTTTTTTTTTTTTTATTATGTTGCACATCACCAGGGCTGTACAAGTTTCTTAGAGATAAGTGTAGATTAAAAAAAATATATATAGTTTAGCCATTTGTCTGAACACAAGATGTCACAAAGTGCCAGATGTGAGGAAGTGTGGTGAAGCCCAAAGATCTTACGTAACTACTAACAAAATCTGAAAACTCTCCACTTTGGGTCTTAGGGATTTATTGTTGTTAGTCATAATGATAACGATAAATGGAAATTCTGTCAGCATACAGACAGTATATTATTCAGACAGGTTATTCTTAAAAACACCCATTTAAAGTCTTATTTATTTATTTTTTTGAGTTAGAGTTTTTCTAAAGTGGATGACCAAAATCATAAAAAAGAGTCAGTGGTGTGAAAATGTTTTCGTTCCGGTGCCTATCTCTCTCTTACACCAACACTTTTTGATGTCGTTGGGTTCAGTTGTTTTTACATGTCACTGGTGTCTCTGAAATGCTCTTTCAGCTCAAATCTCTCATGTGTCATTTTTTCTTCTCTCGTTATCCTCCGTGGATGGTCATTTGTTCCGGCGTGGTGCAACTCGACTTACAAAACCACAGCTGTAACCACCGGAGCTTCTGGAAATCTCTGCTTGCTATTAAAAGTTTGGACTTTGATCAACGATGTAACCCTTGGGTCTCAAAGAAGAACGACTAAATGACCTTTGCGGCTTGAAAAAGAAAAAAAAGGGTTGCTTTAACAAGACGTTCTATTTATTGCTCTTCCCTAAGCCGCACAGAAAATCTCCATTCCTTTATTAGCTGATTCAGGCCCCTGCTTCTCGAAAGAAAAACCCGGCGCTTACACTAAGGCATACGATCTCTCAAAGCATAGCCGGTTGAAATCTAACCACCGCTGCGGCTCTCGTCGTCTCAACAAAGCAGTCTGATTGTGTCAGTCAGCTTTTAGCAGCATCAAAGGGTGACAATATGTCTGGAGCATTCTAGCTTCATAAATGTCACCAACTGCTTTTCAATGACTGTCTTGTTTGGATAAACCACAAAGAGACAATTATGCGCGTTCTTTGAGAATTGCATCTATGAATCTGAGCAGATTTCTGAAACCCGGCTCTTCGTCTGTGCGTTCAGATCAATGCGAGTATGTGTGTGTGTCTTCCACAAAGGAGGTTAATGAGACAGTGAAGTGAAATTCTGTTTCTGAATGTGTCTTTGGTTTGAATCTAGGCCGTCACATTGGTTGTCTTCAATGCGTTCTAAATATTATGTTTTAAATTTCACCTGGGTGGGCCCGTGTACGACCACCAGGACTGAGGAAAATTGCATTTGCAGTGTGTTATTATACTGAGTGGGGTGATCATTTGTTTTTTTCCAAAAGCTGCCTTCTTCCTCTTCCTTTAATGCATGCCCTTATACTTTCTTTTCTGCGTTCCACTTTTACGGTTTGAATACCTAGACTCAAAGGAATGCATGTCTGTAATTTATTTTTACTCCTGTCTCATGCAGTTTTATTGTATTTGTTGATCATATCGAAAATAGGCGTGAGCTTGTATGGCAGAGGCGAGTGCAAGATTTACAAACCTCCCTGAATACTTGACATTTATGTGTCTAAAAATAGAATGATATTGAGAAACCAGCCGCTGATTACAGTTGGTTGTTGTCTAGCTTGGTTCTGACTGTTGACCAGACAACCGGAAGCTAAAACGTTCAATCTTTTTATGATCAGTGAATGCACCGTAAGCGTTACTAGATAATTCTGACAAAGGCACTTCTCTGTGTGAATGCTGTCACTGAGTGAAGCAGGTTCAAAGTTAATATTGTATTTTGTACAGCATAACGCATGTTATGTTCATAAATTGGGGGAGGAAGAGAGCAATACTATAAATGGATAATAAGAAGGTTGATTGGGGTACACAAAAGATGGCTGGTTTTATCCTTAAGATCTTGTAACCTCTGTTGGTAGCAGAACATGGATTTGAAAATGTTTTCTTTTTAGCCAAAAAGTAAGAATCTACTTAATATATATACAGAGACTACTTTTTGTTGCTCTTTTCACACAGTGGCATTCATCTTAGTGATTATTAATTCTGGACTACACATAGGAGGAAGGCAGGAAAAAAAATATTTTTATGCTTTTCTTGCATCTGTTGATGTTCTAGTTCTTAAAACGGAATCAGCATTTATTAAAACGGGTGTAGGCAAGTCAAAGCTTTGCAAAAATGTATAAGTCGCATATATCAGCCACTAAATCAGTGCATCACTACATAAAACCTTTGGTTATTGCAACTGCATATGCGCAATCACATTGAATATAACAATGATGAATTGTGGTATTTGTGTAGGAGCATCCAGTTTTGTTATGAAAAACTGAAATTAAGCTCATTATTCTCCAATTCGCCACATAAAAATAAGTTTCCTTCATACTTTACTTGGTTTTATGAAGACAAAAGATTTTGCTAAGCTCCTTTCTCGCTGTCTTTTTCCAACCCACTCCGTCGGTTCCACAAAACAACAGAACTGCATCAAACTGAAAAAAATAAACAAAAAAAACTGAGACTTGTTCTGTTGTTGCAAATGTGCAACAAATTGCCTTTGGTTTGGAAGCATGTACCTCACTGTGCACCTGTGTGCATGTTTTTGCATACTGATTTCATGCTGGCTGCTGGCCCTTTGCAGATAAAGCCTGGTCTTTTGGGGGCCCACTTGTGGCAGACTGATATTGCCTCTCAGTAATGCCAAGGAGCTTAGGGACGTGTGCGGACCCCCAGGCGTCAGTCCAACACAATTAAGAACAAGGAAAGCAGCATGTGTGCTGTAAACATGGACCAAAGGCCACAGTCTCTGTCTTGTTTGTATTGTTCTGATACCTCTTTACTCGTCTAGACAGTGTGGAGAATTGTTCTGATATTAAATATTTACACTTCTTCCCTGCAGCTCTGTGGGCAATATTGACTGTCCTTGCTTTACTTTGGTGTCCAGAAAGGAGTTTTAATTTTCTTGAGGTATTTTAAAGTTATCTTGTACACCTATGTGATAGGATTCCTCGTTTTCTCCTTTGTCACTAAGCTAATATCACCTACAGTGTGCAGAGTAGTTATCAATTCTACCTGGCGAATATTTACTTTAAGAATTAATACGAGTACCTGTAATTTTGGAGGTCTCTGTATAGAAAACAGCAAGTTTACATTTTTTTCCCAAAATTATGTTATGTGCGTTACATCTACTATACCCATTTTAAAACAAATATCTTACCCGTGATTGTATTCAAGGGTTCCAGAACAATGCAGTGGACTGCGATATTCGTGGGAGCTATACCTGAGACCCCCTCTAAAAACACAAAATTGCCTTTTTTAATAGTTCAATCCAAATATATATATATATATATATATATATATATATATATATATATATATATATATATATATCAGTATGCCTTAAAATGCTCAGTAGAAACCATTTAAGCACTACATCAGAAGCTAACATCTACAGTTTTTATCTCTTCTATTTAGGGGCGCAGCCAATCAGCGCCAAGGAAAATGAATTGCACTCCTGGGTTGGCTGTTTCACAGACGCCAGTCAAAAGCATATGGCTCTAAGTAGCGTTGCGCCCAGATATTTCAGCTACCTTAGCTGCATTATATTTTGAATGTTTTAGCAAAAATCTGCAACTGTGTGAATTTTGAGCGAATAATTTGGAGTTACGTTCCTCGTAAAAATCAACGAACGGTTAAATCCACAAACACTGGCCTACAACTAGCCTGATGTCCACTGTATATATTTTTTGGATGCCTTTGCTTAAAAAAGCTTTTGTTAAACTTCGATTTTCATAAGAATGCAAATTTTGTGTTAAGTCAACCACTTATTGCATTGAAAAAGAAAGAACGCAAAAAATGATTAGTTATTTCAGATTCACGCAGGATCTTTCCTCAGCGGTCACACTGAGGAATGCCCCCTTAAACCACCTTAATATTTAGACGAGTTTACAAATTACGAACATTCGACTTGCCGTACCAGAAATATTATATTTACATATAAATATTTTGGTTGCAAAAACTGAGAATTTCTAATAATGAGCTCATGCATGTATCTTATGCTCTTATTTTTTTTTGTACTTGCGGTATGACGTCGTAGAAGGCTGCACGTAAGATCCTGTTTTCTTTTATCAGCTTCTGGAAAGCAGCAAGTACACATGTGAAAACACACAAGTGATTAAACTGCACCACAAACCTTCCTCTCAGTTTGTAAGGCGTTATCAGTGTGGCTAAATGCCTGCGTGTGGGTATTACTGGGTGCAAAGGGAATGTAGGATTTCACCACCAGAGCATGGGGGGGATTATCTGCTTTCCAAGGCCACTGACACATTACAGTCAGGCCCTGCTAAAAGCTGTGGAAGCTTCTGTTGTCAGCCCCATGAAAAAGAACCAACATGTGTCCCAACAGTATTACATCAGATAAACAGCAAAAGCTCTGCTGACATGGAATTACAATGCAGTAAGATGTGGAAGCATGACATCTACAGAAATATTTTCCTACGTGTCGTATTGTATTTTGATTCGAACAACACATTTCTGTATTCAGAACTCGGTGGTTACTAAAAGTGCAATGATTAGACTTTTCCTGACCAATTCTTACTTCCAATACGCTTTTAATAAGGGTTCTTTGTTCAGTTAGATTTTCTCAAAGATTAACAAAAAAAAAAAGGTGCAAGAATATCAGGTAATCTTAGTGTTGCTGCATCTAATTAAAAGAAAAAATGATACTTTTTTTTTTCCATTTGACCTTATGAATGCCACTCAGGACTGGCCACTGGATGTATACTAACTTGCTGGTTTAATAAATACACCTATCCCATGGATTATTAACAGAAATAGAAAATCTATGACTCACATGGCAGCAACTCAATGCATTTAGGCATCTCAACATGCTGAAGTCGACTTCCTGAAGCTCAAACTGAGCATCAGAACGGGAAAACAAAAAAAAGGAGATTTAAGGGATTTTGGCTGTTGATGCCTGACATCCTGGTCTGACTGTTTGTTTTCATCTGCTGGGATCTTCACACACAACTGTCTCTTTTGTTAACTTTCTTTACACACAATAAAGAGTGGTTTATTACCCCGTATTGCTGTTTGTCCACAATACATTGATTCTCAAAGCAGATGAGCAACTGCATGAGAAGAAAACACCAGGTCAGACTCAAGTCATCTAAAATCAAATAAAATGAGGCTGCACTTCACCAAAATGGGGATATTTCTTGTCACAGTTTGGGCTTCTTAGAACCAATGTAACCTTGTTTAATTGCCCTATTCTGAGTATTGTTGGTGACCATACCCATCCCTTTATGAACCCAGTGCACCATCAACTAATTAGCTATTTCCAGCAGAAAAACAAGCCACGTTACAAAGCACAAATCGTCTCTCTGTTCTCGACCATAATGTGGGTTTTGCAATACTCTAGCTCCCTCCTTAGTCTCTTGATCTTAATCGAACAGAGCCTCTTTTGGGATTTTGTGGAATGAGAGATTTGCATTACGGACGTGCAGCCAACAAAATCTGCTAGAACTGAGTGATGCTATCATCTCTGGAGAATGTTTTCAACATCTTGTTGACTCCATGCCACAAAAAAAAAAAAAATGAAAGCAGCTTCAAAGGCAAAAGGTGGTCAAATCTGGTCTGAGCTATTTGTACTTAACAAATGAAAAATGAGTTTCTGTCATTCGTTTTTAGCACTCCGTAGCACTTTTTAGCTTTGTTTGGATTGCAGTGAATCAAGGAAATTCCCGGCTTTAGGTGATGTTACAGAAAAATGAGAGGAAGAGATGGGTTGTGGGTGTTTACAGGATAGGAAGTGGCACAGTGTGAGAGGTTAACTGTGCTGGGGTGGGCTGGAAAGAGATGAATGCAATGTTAGATGTGCAGAGGCATCAGAGTTGTGTACCTGGAAGTCATTAGGGGGGTTTGTTTGTCCTCAGCCTCAGTGGGAATCCGCCTTGCACAGCTTCGTGGAGGGAGCGGATTGATTGACATCTCAGCAGTGAATCAGGGATTAAAGGGGATTTTGTGGTTGTTAGTGTTTGTGTGGTTGGAAGTATCGATTCATATTTCTATGTCTTATTTACAGGCTGTGGTGGAGTTGGGTTCATATGGTGAAGGGGTATCGTGAGTGATAGATAGAAGTGCATGAAAAATTTAGAGTTTAAGTTTACACAGGCGTGCAAAAATGAAACAAAGGAAAACATCATTCCGTCAGAACAGTCATGCGTGATGCTTTTATCTTATTTAAATTCAGCCTTGGAGCTTTTCCAAAGCGGTATAAAGTTATACCATTATTGTTTTTCAAAGACATCTGTCTCATATTTTGAGACATATTGCTTCCTGAAAGATTCCACACATCATTGCTTTTGTTGTTGGATTTTTTTTTTTTTTACTATAATTTACATTATCTGATGAGATTGTAGCTGCTAAAACAAAAGATTTACATTCTGTTACATTTCTGGTATTAATTGCCTGTTTCTCTTGGTCAACTTTACCAGGGGGATTATTTGGTATATTTCTTTATGGCTCTAAGTTGTGACATATTCAGTGTTCTACTTTAACATACAGAATTAATATACAGCTAATTTCCCCACTTCCCTTCCCAGGGTCTCGTCTCCGACAGGAAGACTTCCCACCCCGGATTGTAGAGCACCCGTCTGATTTGATTGTGTCCAAAGGGGAACCAGCCACGCTCAACTGTAAGGCAGAGGGCCGTCCAACCCCGACAGTGGAATGGTACAAAGATGGCGAGCGCGTTGAGACGGACCGAGACAACCCGCGCTCCCACCGCATGCTGCTGCCCAGCGGATCCCTCTTCTTCCTGCGCATCGTCCACGGACGTCGGAGCAAGCCAGACGACGGCAGCTACGTCTGTGTGGCCCGAAATTATCTGGGCCAGGCGATCAGTCACAATGCATCCCTGGAAGTAGCTAGTAAGTGCCCCTGTTCTTCCCCCCCCCGACCCCGATTGTGTTGATATCCACCAGTTTCGTTAGAACACGTTGCCTGAAAATAGTCCTATAGAATAAATCTGCACAAAAAAACATTAAACATACGGTAGCATAGCGAGAACGTGCGAAAAATATCCTTGATATGTCTGGGCCACTGGTCACGGATGTAACAGTCAGGGGGGGGTTAATCCTTAACCTCGAGGTTCCTGCTGCATGTCCATCTCTTCCTCTCCATTTTCTACTGGATAGCTTTGACTAATGGCCACTGGTGCTACAAAATCTAAAAAAAGGAAAACAAATTATGTTTATCCCCTTTACTCTGACAGCCCCCGATAAAATTCAGTACATCCAATTGCCCTCAGAAGTTATTCAGTTTCAAAATAAACATGTCAGGACATGCTAGAGATTAAAACAGTGAAACATAAAACATACGACAAACATACAACAAGGGGATCCGTACAGTCCTCTCATGCTGTGATTTATCAGTGGTAATGAATGACCTCCTCTGTCTATTTTTACATTGTGTTTTGGAAACTGGCACTGCTATTGCCATCTCAATAGCGGCAAGAAACCTTCCATTGTTAAAAGAACGCCCTGTCTGAAGTTTGCCACAGGCCATACATGTAAAAGAAGGTTCTCTGTTATTATGACAATAATATTAAACGTTTTGCCGAGATGCGAAATGCTGTGAGGATGCTTTTCTTCTGAAGAGATACGGACCTGGTCAAAATTCATGGGGAAACTAACATGCAGGACAATCCTGAAAAAAAAAAAAGTTTGAGGCTATAAAAGACTTTCCTTGTTATCCAGCAGGACAACATGACAGCTTTCCTTCACAGTTATGAACTGATTTGTTTATACATGGCACAGACTTTAAAACTATCCAGCCTTGTTGAGTCATGCATGTGTAAAAGTGTTGATGTGCTTCCAGTTGAACGGGTTTATCTCAAGCAGGAATCCATCAGGTTGCTTACAGCTATAATAAATGTCTGTATGTTAAATGCAGTGATGGAAGGATGCCCTTAGAAAGGGCAAAGAGCAAAAGGTCAGTATATGCAACCTTTGGAGAAATATCTTCAGCAAAGAAGGCCACATGGGGATGAAGTCCCATTGGAGCAAAGGTTTTCCAAATCCGAAAACACTGGGTAATAACACGCATAAAGAAGGCATTGATTGAGGGAGGTGTTGGTGACAAGGGTTAACGACCAGAGACGTGCCCGCACACACAGCACACTTCTCCATCGTTTACTGTCAAGCCTCCGCTTTGCTTAGCTGTGTCAGCTTTCACAGCTTCAACCTCTAGGGTTTGCACCAAGGTTTTACAATAATGACGGCCCTCCAGTGTAAGTTTTACCTTCTGCATCATAATGAAGGCAATGGTCAAAGTGTATCACAGTAATGCTAGATCAGCAGTCCGACCTCGGAAAGCCAAGGCCTCTCAGAGGCGGGTGGAGGTCGGGGGGGGGGGGGGGTGCGGAGAGTTTATTACTTGTAGTTCACAAAATTTACTGCAAGGCTTTAGGGTCGAGGTGGAACACAGAGAAGACTTGTTGAAGCTGCTCGGATGAATTATATTTCCTTACTTCATCCTTCAGAGGTCACACAGATTCATGGCTCACCCTGGGGCTAGGTGGTTAAACAGACCTGCCTTTTGGAAAAAGCTGCTGAGACAAAGAGATCCCATGACGGAGAAAATGGAAAAGAAGAACTTACCTTGCGCATTGGTTGAGTTTCTCTTACGTATTTTGTTTTTTAGATTAGTTTTCATGCAGTGCTGAAATCGCTCACCAAAGTTAGCAACTACTGCGGAACTAGGGAGAAGCTCTTGTGCTGGCAGTCATCTTACAAAGATGTCTAATTGTGCGAGATGACAGCATAAACAATTAAGAAACATTTATCACTTTTGCGGCTGCCTTTTCTGTATGCGGTAAAAGGAGTAAACAGTGACAGTTCAGAAGATGGATAGTTTATTAGCCATCTGTGAATACCACAAAAAGCTGTTAGCCACTAACAGTTTTTTAAAGACTCTTAGCCGGTCAAAACTGAACTCTTGAGATTTATAAAACTGGTAATTGTGAAAGCTGTGGGAACATTAATTGTTGCTCTTAGCCCCTAAAACCACCTTAATATTTAGACGAGTTTACAAATTACGAACATTTGACTGGCCGTGCCAGAACTGGAGCATTGTATGCTGATTACTCGGGAAGTGAAGAGCTCTTGTGGTATGAGAGATCATCGCAATTAAAAGCTGTGGTATTTCTTGTCAAAGTGAAGTATGTCTCACAACGTTCCTATCAGCATGTGATTTCGTCTGACGTAGAAAATAAAAGCTCTAATTATGTGGCTCTGATATGGTTTAAGGGCTTAAAGTTTGACATCATGTTGCATCCATATTTAAGATTTTTACTTTGAAATAAGACGATAGTTCCTGTTTTGTCCCATTGTGACGTCTGCTCTCACGTGCCTCATTGAACTGGCTTAAGACGCTCTGCTACAAACACCTCGGAGAAACCCCCACCATGTTTAAATAGTTTATGAGACAGTCTTTTGGATACTCTGTAGTAAAATAAAATGTGACAGGCAGGAAACGGTATGAATGAATTGACATCTATTAGTCATGCACTCCACAAATCTGGCTTGCCTGGAAAAAGTGGCACAAATATAGTCAGTTTTAAGCTAAAGACATAAAAAAAGTCTTCCATAAAGTTTGTCACAAGCCATGTAGGCAAATTAAAGTAAGTGGGGAAAAAAATGTACGCTCCCTGAACATAACATCCCCACAGTGAAGCATAGCATAGGCTGCATCGTGCTGGAGGGGATGCTTTTCTTCCGCAGAGAAATGGAAGCCGTTCAGAAATCCTGTGAAGATAAATGGAGCTAAACGCAGAGCAAGCCTAGAGAAGAAAAACGGTTAGCAGCTACAACACACATAGATGTTAGACGTTTCATTTTTTTTATGTTTCCGAAATGTTTTGAAAACAATTTTGTTTCCACTTTGCACTTTTGCACTACTTTGTGTTGGTCAATTAAATACAATCCCAGTAAAATACATTATGCAACATAAAATGTACAAATATTTAAATAGAATGAGTACTTTTGCATCATGACAATCCTTACTGTGAGGTCAACTTGTTTTACTAAGGTTAATATTATCTCCTCAAGATTTTTAAAACAATTTCACATGATTTGATGTTTTTTCCTTAAAATAACAACTAAAAAAAGTAGAGCAAGCAAGACCCGATGACCTCAATTTACTGAGTGAATTTTCTGATTTCCAACCTCTTTCTAAAAATAAACGTGACAGGTCATAATAATAAATTTTACGTGACTCGTTGTCACAAATATCCTGTCACTTTAAATAACTTGATGGGTTCATCGAGTCAGCTACCCAGGCAGGCGGAGAAACAGCAGAACATCATCAAGAATCCCCCCGAGAATTAATCATTTGATCACTCAGGAATGGAGTAAATGTGAAAATTAGAGTGGAAAAATTGGTACTTAAGAAAAAAAAAAAAAACTCAGCTCGATTCCACATTAATTATCTGAATGACTTTTACGACTCTTCCCGCCGCTGTTCCGATTTAACCGAAGTAAGGCGGAGATGATGAAACGTGAAGGAGGGGGCTGACAAAAGACGGCGCTGAAAGCTGACAGATGCAAAGTGATGCGAGGAGGAAAGCAGTGACAGAGACAGACGGCGATCGAATACAGAGAGGAAAGAAGTATCTGTCCTTCAAGGCACACTAGTAAGACTTGTTGGCAGAAAATTGAGGTGACGCCGTTGAGACACTGACAGATGTAGTATGTGCCGGTGCCAGAAGCGTGACCACAGGGTGGAAATACTGTGTAACTATACACAACACGCACACAGTGCCCACTTCCACGCATGCACACCCGTACACTGCACTGGAAGTCCATCTTGAAAGCAAAAGAGAAATAGGAAAAAAGGCAAAAGAGAGATATAACTTGGTTCCTGTCCAATAAATGTCACAGAAGACACTCAGCATATTTTTTCTGCCGGCAGGGACCCTGGAGGACCCGGGGAAATGAACATATGTCCTATTGACCTCAGCCACTTGATTCAATCATGGAGCGCTTTATTGAGGTGAAGGCAAAGTCACCGCCCGTGTACTCTAAAGGTTATTGGATACTAGGACAGTTTTTAGGTTCAGTAAGAGGAAGGAGTAAATGTTAGTCTTAAACTAATTGGACATTGCCATTTGCTGGAGGAAAGTGAGGTTTATGGTTGGGACTGGAGGTTAAACCATAACACTGCGCTGATGAAGTAACGAGCCACAAGACAGGACTGACAACCACACAGCCATGCCGCTTCTGAGAAAATGGGAACAAAATGAGGGAAGAAAAGGTTGGCCTCTTAAAGTAAATAACTGTGATTGTCAAATTGCTGTTTGCCAAAAGGTGACAGCAAGAACATTGGAAGTTAAAATCCAAATTGGGCTTAATTTTTTTTTTTTTTGCTTTCTTACAACTGTGTATCGTCACAATGATGTAATAGCACCGTGGGTGGAAACGTGTTTAGAAATGACAACAAAAATGGTCTTGAAACACATCCCTGAGTGACTCCATTAAAACGCTTTGAATGTGAGAAAAACATCCTCCCCTATTTTCTAAAAACAGGTTGTTTCAGTGCTGCAATCATGATGTGTTGTCCTTTTCTGACAAACTGTAACTAATTGGGAGTGTTTTGGAAGAAGGAAGAAATCAGCCCCATTTTTTTTTAAATATATTTCAAAAAATGAGGTTACAAAGACGTTCCACTGACATAATCTGGAGCTCAATCAGTGGAAAGTAAACAAACCTCCAAATTCAAAGCCGTATAGATTCAGAGACCTTGATTATACTGTACTTTGGATAACTCAGAAAATAAAGTGGGGGAAAATGATTAAAGGTGTTCCAGGAAGAGAAGTGAATGTTAAAGTTTGGATTATGCATGCTAAATGTAGCTCTGGTTAAATCCACTTAATAACTGGGATAAAAACAATTACATATCTGGTGCAATGGGGAGGGCAAGGTTGACTTTAAGTCTTAGACTATGTTACGCAAAAGAAAATTAAAACAGCATTCATGAAGTCACCATTACCAAGTCAGTGCAGCAGCAGAGGCTACTTCATGAACATAAAAGTGTAGTTTTAATTTCTACATGCTGATGTACAATCACAAAGTTTGCTGTTTCTCCGAGACACGTTACATTTTGTCAGCGCTTGACCTCAGGCTGGAACGATGATTCATTTTTCAGCAGGGCAACGACCCAAAGTACATGGCCAAGATCTGAAGAGTGGCTTTAAAACCACTCCGTGGATGTCCTGGAGCGGCCACGCCAGAGTTCAGACTTGAATCTGACTGACTGTCCCTGCAGAGATCTAAAAATGGCCGCCCAGACATCTCCTATCCAGCTTGATGGAGCTTGAGAAGAATTGCAAAGGACGACGGGCAAAACTGCCCCGAGATAGAAGAGCTGAGCCTGGGGCGTCATGTTCAAAAAGACTTGAAGGTGGATCAACAAAAATAATCAAAGGCTGTGAATACTTATGTAAAAGGGATTTCTTGAGTTTTTTTTAAATTTTTTATAAATTTGCCAAAATCTCAAAAGCATTTCTCCACATTGTCATAATGAGGTGCTTATGTGCCAAATTTTGATGCAAGAGATTAATTTAATACAATTTGGAATAATGACACAATGCGAGAAAAAAAAAAAAACAGAAACAGAAAGAGAAGCGCTGTGAACGCTTTCCGGATGTACTGCAAGCTTGCTTCTCCAAGCCCAGTCTTATTATAATCACATACTGAAAATGCGAGGCTACGAGAGATGCACAAAGCGGCGTATATAGACTGTTGCGGCTTCTCGGAGGTCCGATACCTTTTCTTCCTGCCCCTATCCATTAGCTAATGGCTCCTCTCTTGAAATGCCTGTCACCTGCTGCTGACAGCATCCAGTCAGCAGTCACTCAGGATAAACACGTTAAAGCAGTGCAAGTGGCAGTAGACCTGCATATACATCAAAAACAAAAAAAAAAACAAAAAACATTGTCATTTTCACTTCATATAGACAATGGGTGATACTGTTTGATAGACAAGCACTGACACACTAGAAATCCTCTCTTGTCAGGAAGACATAAATGTCTAGTTGTAGTCATTTCCAATTGTCTGTAACAGTATGTGAGGCCGGCTGTTTCTCATCCCGTTTTCCGCTTCCTTGTTCTCCCCGAAGTTGGCCCGTGGTTAGAGCCGTCTGTGAATAAGCATCACACTTTGGGGACAGCTGGTTTGTGTTTACAGTCTGGATACCAGGGCGAGTGCGCTGCAAGTATTGTCTAAACAATTTTAGTTGCTATATTCCCTTTGGCTCAGCGTTTCCACAAGATAGATTTGCGGCGGAGCGTCGGGACGGAGGGGGAAGAGCTCGCTTGGCTTGCGGCGGCACTGTGAGAAAAGGAGGGGAGAAGCAGTCGAGAGCTTCTGATATGGAGCATATGGCTCCGAAATGTGAGGCAGTAAAAGCAGAAGACAGAATCTTGCTTTTTTTCGTGCGTCTCCCTGTCTGAAGCACACTTTACCAGAATTTTTCTGCACCCATATGCAGCCTGTATTTCTGATTGAAACGACAGCTGTTGTTTATTTGGAAGGGCTTTCCTTCAAATCTGCATGTTCATTTGCAGAACTATATACCCCTCTACCCACTGAGTAGAGTTGGAGGAAGTTTGACAATAAAATCTTCTAAATGAACTATTAGGTGTGGCATTTGGCAGTCGTACATGTACAAATGCACATTTGGCTGTATTATAGGACTAAACACATTGGAGGTAAAACAGCAATTGAGGCATCTTTGGATTCAAACTGTCTGTAGGGGAAATATTCATTAAAGTACAAGCCTAAGAAGCATACAAGCAAGTGTTTCACCATTTTAATAAGTTATAAAACCCCTAAAATGGAGATGTTTTTTTTTTATTTCATCCCCTTTTAAAACATTTTAGAGATGCTCCTTCCCAGCTTGTCAGTTTACATGGATAGCCACGTTTCGATGAGTGAGATGATCAATTCAAAAGATGCTCAGATCTTAAGTTTTGATTTATAACCTAATCATAAGCTAAGCTTCCTCCCTGATCTGTTTGATTTCTTTGCTTTTATTTTATTGGGGAGAAGGGGTCTGGATAAAAACTTCTCAGATTAATACGTGAAAATTTTTTGTAAAAAAACCCCATAAAAAATCAATCACTTTCCAAGTAGGCACTACTTTGGTTTAGATACATTCCAGATGAAATACTTTGTAAGGGTGTGACGGCATCCCGACGATGCATGAACGTGTTTTCGAGGGATGATTGTTTATGCAAGTCGCTGAACGCCACCTGGCATAAACCACTGCAATCTGCTGGAGTTTTCCTGGTTTAGCTGACTAATTATGTGGCATGCAGCCAATTAAACCAGAATACAGCCTATTTGTAAGGCATGTGTTAGCTTAAAAACACATAAATAAAACTAGGAATGAACTGAAACTGATAACCAGAGCTCAAGCATCAACACATTTGTAGCTTGTGATAGAAAGAGATGAAGAGAAAAAGAACAGCAGCAAGATTTAAATGAACAAAACTCTTCTTTTGCATACACTTCTGTGTGATGTATGTCTCTGGTGGTACAGTTTCAGTGATTTTACACACATGGCTTTTGGCGTCTCACTCCAAAAGCCACGGATGGAGGGGGAGCCTCCCCTCCCCCTCCATCCGTATCATGCCAGGTATCATTTTGCTGTAATATATTCAGCTCCGACTGTTTCCCCTTTAAAAGAAACAGCCGAAAATGATCCCCCTCCTTGTTTCCTGCTCGGATTCGAACTTCGGTGCCAGTCGCGTTTCCCCCCAGATTAGTAAAGCTGCCTGATCTCTATCTGTTTCCCAGTGAAACTCCACGCCCGTTGTGTCGGTTTACCATGACATCATGCGTGATTTGTGTCAGCGCAACAGAAACTTCCCAGAGGGAGAGGTAATCAACAGTGATGTGCTCATAGCTGCAAAACTGTTTCTAACAACTGAAAATTAATTAATAGGGAAAACCCGTTGTCGTCGAGTCACAACATGCAACGAGCCATGAGTTCAGGAAAAGCAAGATGCGTCTAACGTCCGCCGCACCGCACGCTTGCGGGTTTGTCAGCGCCGAGGCTTATTGGAGTTAACGGCTTACAGCAGTTGACTAATCCTGCTGTCGCTAAGAAAAGAGGGATGGCTTAGCCTTTTGTGAGATATTAGAGCTATCCATCCTCTGCCCATCACTACATAATGTCACAGGCTACAACTTCATCCACGCTTGTGGCTGATTCTTACTTCCTTGGGGGAGGTCAAAGGTTGCAACTTTGTTTCAGTGTTTTGTCCATCAGAGATTTTTTTATTTATTTATTTTTTTTGTCTTAGCTGATCTGAGCTGCTGTATCGCATCATCCAAGAAAAAGCAAAAACAAAAAAATAAATAAATAAATCTGTCAAACGCTGACAGTGCCTTCAAGGCATGAAAATGAAAAATGAGCGCTCTTCCAGATGGTGCGCTGTGTAATTGTGGTTCGATGATTGTTTGTGATTAAAATGCCAACTTTTCTGACTATCATTAAACTAATCAGAATTCTTATGCAATCTACTGGATGCGGATGCTTCGTTTTGTTTCCCTGCCTTGCATACATAATATATTTGAAACACGGGACAACTGCAGAGCTTTGAAATTCAATTGACTGTTTTTTTTTGTTTTTTCCAGATAGGCAGCACACTTTGGACTATCGGTTTCTGTTTCACTTCATCCTTAAATAGAACTGGGATATCAGATTTGCTGCACAGTGTACATTTGTATCAGAGCAGACACACAGTGTTTGTAGCATCATGTACAAGGCAATATTGTATTTTGGAATAACAGAGATTATTATGTAGTTATGCTTAGCATGTAATAACATAGAAAACTACAAAAATTAATATAAAAATCATGCTGTGTCTTATTAAGGAGCTGAACAACGTCAGCGGCACAGACACAGAATGGAAATCTGAGATTGTTCCTACCGCTTGTCCACCACAACCAAATAAGCTGCTGTATTTTCTAACAGCCTGCGGACGTAATTTATAACATCCAGCACACTAAAGGGCTAAGAAGGGCTGAAAAGAAGAATAATGAGAGGAACAATTCCAACACAGCGTTCCCTGAGACTGCCTGGGTTGTCAGTTCTGCATCCCCTGTTTTTTTGCCATCTTTGCCCTCCTCCTCTCCCTTCTGGAGCATCTCTCTCTCTCTCTCTCTTTTCCCTTGGGAATACATTTATATGTGCAGACAGGCTTATAAAGGAGCTGCTGTTGTTGAATCTCCTTACTGGCAGCTTTAATGACCAATAATGTGCTCAACATTACAAAAAAAAGTTCCACACACTGTTGTATGTGCAAATTTCATGTACACAGTTGAGGCAATGAATTCTGCCCTACATTGCAAAAGTGTTTTTGTCACTTGAAAGTCTTTCCTGCTAGAGCATATTCAGCTGTTGCTGTATTTTGCAAGCATAATGATATAAAAACGTCACGCTCCTTGCACAGTTTGACTAACGGCAAAGCGTAAATATGTTGTAGTTTCATCACTATTATTTGATTATCTCATCACAAAAACTACACAAATAATCAGTTTGAAAAGACATGGGTTAGCTTCACTTCAATTGGAAATCAGATAGACTGTGCCAAAAACACAAAAACATTACGATCAAATCAGTTTGAGTAAGAATGATGCAAATAGAATAAGGCGTATCTTACAGTGCTGAGTGTTTACCAGTCCATCACTTTCTGGCTCTTTCTTTTAGAGATCAGCTGACAGATACTCCATGCAGCTTAATCAATAACTGATCACCCAACAAATGCAAATCCTTCCTGTGTATGTAGAAGACAACTGGATCTATTATTTTGTTTCTTGAAAACAGTTCACCTTTCATTCAGAAGACGACCTCTTTTCTGAACATGGGTGCCAATTAACATGCTTGCAATTTTTAGTAAGAAGAGTCACAATGGTAGACCCAGAAATGTCACTAATTGACCCAATAATGTCACGCGAGTCACTAGGGCAGCCCTCAGTTCAGTTCATCGTTTAGGTTATTGTCAATTTACAATCCAGCCGTGTCCCTAATGGGGACTTGTGGGTTGTTCTGGTCATGTGTTTTAAGGTTTCAAGGCCACTAAAGCTCCCTGATGTAGCCGGGTCAAGGGTGAAGAGCAGATATTGGAAAGATGACAAAAACAAGCTACTTCTTGTTTGTAATGTTCGCTTTTCATTCCTCTCTCAACCACCTTCCAAAGAATGTCCCTCCACCTTGAGATTTACATGAATTATTTGAGTCTCGGAGGTCAAAAACTCAAAGTATTCATCGCTTGACACTTTGTTGCCCTCACCGAAAAGCATCACTGCTCATTAATCCGCTAATGGTAGGGTAGAAAAGCATTTACTTTATGCATCCCTTAATTTTTTTGAATAAATGTGTTTTTTGCCTGTACAGTGTGAGGCTATAGAAGCTAAGTTTTTCTCCAGGTCACTCCTTTTTTTGAACCATCTGCTCTGTTTTTCACTATATGCACAATATGGTTCACGGTTTAAATTATTTGCAGTAATATCCCACAAATATAAACAGCATGAAATGAGGCACCGGGAACTGAATAAGACGATAAGCCTGAGGCACAGAGGGAAGCACAAAAAAAAGGAAAGATAATTAAAATGATCTTAAGAGTTATATACCCTTAAGCACTGGGAATCCTTATTTATTTGCACACTTATAAACCATTTCCTGTATACAAACACATTTTGAGCCGGATAATATACCTGCTGTTAGTTTGGGGGGCATAAATCTCTGTCTCCGCCACGTTCGTATATTTAATATAAGTTATGCGGAACACGTCAGGATTTGGCTCATTTACATAACGGCAATCTACAGGCAATTTATAACAATCAGGCCTGAAAAATGTGGCATTATGCAGCTGAAATTAACTTTTTGGGTTTAATATGCTTCATTGTGCTGTTCAAGTAAAATGCTGCGATCCTATTCAGATTAAATTTGATGTCAGATGAACATTCGTGTACAACAAGCGACGTTTTCTTTTTTTTTGTGCGATTTTACCCGCTTCTACAGGTTCGGTAACACTTTATTTGAAGGGGGGTGAATAAGACTGATATGACACTGTCATAAACATGACATAACACCTGTCATGAACATCAATAAGTCTTCATGAATATTTATTTATGACTGTTGTCATAAAGTGTCATTCGGTAAATCATGACACTTTTAATACAAAGTTGACATTATTCAAAATGTCTTTGTTATGACAACTTCACATTAATCTAGACAAAATTGTTTTCGTTATGACAACTTATTAACCTAGACAAAATTGTCTTCATTATGACAACTTGTCATTTACCAAGAAATCATGATCTGACATAAATTTGTCATAATAGTCATAATGATTTAATTATTACACTAGCAAAAGCTTTAACAAAACAATGATTAATATTTCCACTCCCTGAAATAAAGCAAAACAAGTAGGACAAGCAATAGATTTCATTAAGCTTTATTACACTGTCAAATGATTTAATAACAGACTCATTAACATTTTTTTTACATCAACTAAAGTGTAACACATAGCAGCAGTTATAAAAATGTCATTAAGTGTTATTACAGTGTCATTAAGTAAAGTGAAACAAGTAACAGTTATGAAGATGTCATTAAGTGTCATTACAATGTCATTAATATTAACTTTTACCTCAAGTAAAGTGAAACAAGTAGCAACAATTATAAAGATATAATTTAGTGTTATTACAGCGTCAAATGCTATGCTAACAGAGTCATTGATATTAAGTCTTACCTCAAGTGACGTGAAACACACTGGAGAACTTATAACTACCATCATAGCTGTAGAACAAACCCTTTGTACATTGGAATAAAACAAAAGATAACTTGTTCTAAGATAACAGAGGGTTTAACATCTGGTCAGTATATTGTTATTCTTGAAATACTGATTGAAAAACTAAAACAGAATTGCTTATTCTTTAACTTAAGAAAATAGGTTCTTTCAACAGTAACATTTTTTGTTTTGATTATGTCAGCCATCTCCTTCATAATAGCCTTCGTAGTTTTAGGCACATGAGTATATCTTTTTACTTAATGAGCATTCTAAATTATTTCTAACCAGATACTCTGACTTATGGTTGTTTGCAAGAAGCTTATTAATAAATAAATAGATTTAACACCAGTTTTTAGTTGTCTAAAACGTAACTTATTAACTCAACTGGTGAATTTTGACTCCTGCTCCCCCTTCCGCACTTACCTGGCCCTTCCCACCCCACTTCACCTGGAGAAAATATTAACACAAAAACGACTTACCTAATTTTCTTGGGGAATATTTCATCTGCTTCTTTCTCTTTGGTCAAACAGGAACTTCTTTCTCTGGTGGCTGGTCCTTATTACATCCTCCACACTCGTAGCATGTCTTCATTAGCCAACTTTGTCCCCCGCACCATGTGTCCTAGGCTAACATGGGTCTTCATGTGGCTAAAGTTTCCAAAGCAAAGAACACAAGCACTGTGTCACATCAGCCAAGTCGCTAAATAATGCACATAAAGGATAACGTTGACTAACATATTAGCTTTTAATTTGCTAGATTAAAATTGGAGGGGAAAAACTAATTTGCCTGTCTTTAAAATATATTTAAAATTCAGGGCTAACGTTACAGTAATGGAGTTTAATAACTTTAGCTAACATTAACGTAAAGCAAGGTAGGACTGGCTTGAATTACTCATAGCTAACATTACAAAGAAAGAGAACATAGTCAATGTTATTTTCTCGAAGAAAATGTAAAGTTAATAAGACACATACCTCATATGTATTAGGTGTCAAACTTTGGCTTCTTTTTAAACAGGAGGTCTGGCCGTTATAACTTGTGTTAGGTTGGCCCTACAATGTGGAAGATTTCTTCTTCACCAACACACTTCACGCCTGTTCGTGCACTGCTGCCTCTCACTGGTGGAGATGGTGTATTGCACTTCTTAACACAAAGCGGCACAGGTTATTATGAAAACCCGATTTAAAACAGTTTTCATAATTATTCGTACAAACATGATTCCGCTTCGATCTGTATTTGCACATAAAGACGTACTGGTGCACCTAAATATGAATTACCGGTGAATTAAATAAGACAAAGCAGCCCCTGTATCTCACTGAATATTAAGGAGCCCTATTTCCTTTCTGAGGCGAAGCACAAAGTATGAAGCACCAATATCTATGCAAAAGTGAAAGCAATGAAAAGCTGCTTTTTAAGCGTCATGCTTGATGGCACCGCCATTTCCTCCAGCTGTATTATGTTTGACTGAAGATGATTGAGAGGTATGATTTACCTTAATGCTCTGCCTCAACCTGGCTTTGGTTTGCTTTTAGCCAAAACTCCAAACATAAAACAGGGTTAGGATTCATAGTCACTGGATCGTCTCCCAAAGTGGGAGTGAATATAGATTGGACGGCTTCTTGTTTTACATGTTGGAATACTGAAATATGAGGGGAGGATTTAATCTTTGATCAGACCTCGTATTGACACATTTTGCATCTAAATAGGTCTCGGGGTGCGTCTTGAGTCAGATTTTCCTCCAATTGGCTTATTGACCGTATACAAACTTCTCATCTCTGTTTTTTTTTTTTAATTCATTAAAAATTCTCAGTCGAATGAGAAGCATAGCTTTTCCAGTCTCTCTGTATCTATATTTTCTCCTTCTCGCCTTCAAGCTAAATTGGCTAATTATAGGCTCTCTTCAAACATTGACTGACAGTTGCATGAAGGAGGGAGCAAATCTTTTTTTCATCGACGCTCCCTCGCAAATGATTTTCAGAGTGTTTCAACATTTTTCACATTTTGACACGCAATATTACAGCCTGTAACTTCATTTTTTTTTTTGCGACAGACCCAACACAAAATATTGCTTAATTGCAAATTTTAAGGAAAAGGACACATTTGTTTACAAATAAAAACATGAAAATCGCGGCATGCTTTTGCATGCGGCCCCCCTGTAATCAGTGCTTAGTAGAACAGCCTCTCACTGCAATTATAGTGGCAATTTTCTTTGCTCTTCAGATCAAAAAGCTGAATATTTTTGTTCATTCTTGTTTGTCGCGTAGTTAGTCCCATCCCTCTTCTTATTATCTCTGAGTAGCTTCCCTGTCCCTGCAAAAAGCAAAGCGACTCTAGCATAATTTTTCAGAGTTGGTGGATGTGGGCTTCTGCTGCACACAGCGTAGAAACGGGAAGTTCGGCTCTTTTCAGCGACCCGGCTCTTTTGGCACAGTTTGGCTCTTTCGGCTCCAAAACGGCAGTGAATTTATCATGTTAAGCCTCATATTATGACTTACCTAGGAAAATATTAATATTTCATCCTTTTGCTTTTATTTCTTTATTTTTTTATGTATTTTTTTTGTACTTATTTTTTTTGTTGTTGTTGAAAAGATTAGAATCCATGTACCCTATATTCCACTTTACATTTATGTTCTTTTTACTGTTGGTATTACCAAAAATCCCAGTAAAACACAATAATTGTTCTAGTTGGAACTTAACCAAATATACATAAACAAAATGTTTAAGAGGTTTTAATGCTTTTGCAAGTTGACATTTACAGTAGCGCCTCAACCTTTATACACTATGAAGACATTTGTATTACATACTCTCGTTTTAATAAACTTCTAAATCTTGTCCGTAGCTTTAAATCCATACCGGGAATCTCATGAACAGCAAAGTAGTTCTTCCCCAACATTATTTACCCTTTTGTTTTTATTGCCAGCTGCCATTTTGGTACAGCCTGTGTTTTTTTTTATTTTATTTTCATATAAGGCTTTACCCAGTACTGTATGAGTACATCATATGCCATAAGAAATGCCTCGCTAAAGGTCTCCTATCAAAATGTCAAGAGGAAATAATGTGAACAGATCCAGACACACACATGCCCGCTTTTTTTGGCCCTGTCTGTACTTTGAGTGTAGAAAAGCTTCCCAGGATGAGTGGCTGTTTAATTGACAGCTCGCTCTCTAACTGCTGCCATTCACTGACAGATGAGGAAGTTTTTGCACTAATAGCCATTGGACATCTGCGCCTCTTGTCAGTCTTTTTTTGAGTTTTTTTTTTTTTTTTAACTGTGTGCTGAAACAAGGAGTGTGATGTAGGAGTGTTGTCAGTGTGATGTCTTGCATTCTGGCTGTCACCCGTTCTCGCTCAAGCAAAGTTCCGTGTTAAAAATAGAGATTGCCACGTTTTTGTTGCACACTTTTTTTTTTTTTTTTTAGCATTGATGTATCTAGAAAGCAAAAGAAAAAATAAAACACATACAGTCTTTTCAAAAATTTGTTCTTGGGGCACCTTTGATTTACAGTGAAATCATTTGAGTAACCTGCCATTATATTTCTAAAACACAAAATACCCAGAAAGCATTTTTGTAGATATTTTTAGCTCTCTTCGGTCTCAGATTTCTCTTCTTAGAGTAACTGCTCTCTGGGTTTGCTTGAGACAAATCAACCCACCTCCAGCCTCTGTATCTGCTGTTTTGCTGTTGCTCTGTTGGCATTGATTATCTCTGACCAGAGGTGTCCAAGTGCGTGTGTGTTGCTGACATGTACACAGATTCACACTATTTGTCTGTGGCTCTCCTGCTTGCTGGGAAGGCAGATACCTCAGGAGGTTCTGTAATAGAGCGGATTCTGTTGCTCACCTCAGACTCCCACGAGGAATGGAGGTAGCGTTGGGAAGGGGGGGGGTAGAGGAGAAGAAATAGGGGAAAGGGCAAAGGAAGAGTGTCTGTTGGTAACTTGCGGCTATGTATGAAGTCCTGACTGCTTGATTTGCCCTGAGACTCCACAGGTCAGAGGCCTGCAGATGTACAGCTGTATGCACTGTACGTATTTTGTGTCAAAACATCCTGGATGTAGCCCATATCTGTGTGCGTATGGGTATATCCATCCATCCATCCATCCATCCATCCATCCATCCATCCATCCATCCATCCATCCATCCATCCATCCATCCATCCATCCATCCATCCATCCATCCATCCATCCATCCATCCATCCATCCATCCATCCATCCATCCATCCATCCATCCATCCAGGGCAACACAGAGACCCACAGGACAAACAATCATGCACACACACACTCACTCCTAGGGAGAATTTAAAGAGATCATTTAACCTGACAGTCGTGTTTTTGGACTATGGGAGGAAGTCAGAGTGCCCGGAGAGAACCACAGGGAAAACATGCAAACTCCATGCATAAAGAACCCACCCTGGGAATCGAACCCAAGACCACAACGAAAACATACGAAGCAGAATTCATAGTGAGCTGACAACAACCATGAGAGAGATTGGAAAGGTAAATCCAGCGCATCTCTTAATATCTGCAAATTGGTTCTGAAATATGTTTCATGTCAGATGTGGAGGTCAATGGCGGCGTGTTTTTAGAACATATTTTTAACTCTGTGTTTTCCCTCACTGCTCTGATTGTATCCTACCCAACTGCAGACAAGCAGTGGCTGTTTGTGGGCATTAACTGGGAATACACACACACACACACGCACACACACGGCAGCTTTAATAAATAATCAATGGCTTCTCACAGAGAATGTATAGTGAAGACAAGCAACAAAGCACTGCCCGATAACTCTAAAAACTACCACCTAAATTGCTTCTGGGAGAGAGAAGTAGGAGAAGCTTCACACGCTCATGAACACACAGTGGGCATTGCGCTATACGTTGTTCAGGGTATAAACAGTCTGCCATGTTTAATAGGCCTCCCTCTTCGCTCCTGCTTAGTTTCTGAGCAAGCATCAGGACTTTAACAGCCTGTGCATGTCAGCCTGTGTGCTGTTAAGCTTGGGTTACCTTCAGCACAGACACCCACTGGGTCTAATCAAGGGCTTCACTCCCAGTAAAACTCATTGTACTTTACCTTGTAAAGTGCTAAAAGGTGTGTTTCCCTCCTTCTATTCTTCCGAACCCCCGAGCAGTTGCATATTTACATCAAGCGGCGTCGAAGACAACTGCAAGTCCTGCAACGAGCCAATTAATCTGGACACATGCTGCCCTGCGATCCACTGGAGATTATCAAAACGAACGTCAAGCCTAGCTGGATCAAAAGCCTCAGTAGATGTGAAACTTGTTGGTTTGTATTTGTGTGCACTACTGAAGCATCGACGGAAAGAACTCAACCAAGGTGATCTTCTTTTTCCCTCCTTCACCCAATAAAGGCTCAAACAAGTCTTTGTCCTCAAGAATTACGAAGGACATCTCCTAACTTTGTCCCATAATATTTACGGCGTTTTCCAATAGGCCATGCTATCCCTGGATCTCCCTGACTCACTTTTTTTCCCCTCTGCGAATCCAGAGAGTACCGAGCCAGCTAATACTCAAGCTGCTGCAGGGATTACAGTGAGCTAATTAAAAGCTATCTATCCATATTTGCAGCAGATTACAATATTATTCATACAGAGCTTAGGCAGTGTGAAATGCCTCAGCCACCCTCACACTACTTAGCACACATCACTGTGTATTACAGAGCTGGAAGTTAATATCATACTACAGTTTAAAATAGTCATGTTAAAAGTGCAGCGACGACTCTATTGCTACTCCTCTGTCTGTCGGCGATGGACCATTGAAAACTCCATTATCCATTAAGGGTATTGTTGGACAGAAATGGAGAAATGGCATTTCCATTCAGGAAGTAGATCAATCAGTGGAAGCAATGTTAACAGAGGTGCAGGATTTGATTGAAGATACCCTTGAAATAACAAAAGAAGGCATTTCCGTTGATCTGCACAGCGTTTTCCCCATTAAATCCCATTAATTCCATTACTTGAGTAAAATATTTGAGGAAATTACTGAAAAAAAAGTCATTTTGGAAGACAGACAAGATTTCACTAATATTTAGAGGGAAAACAGTAATCCGTATTTTTCACAAAGAAAGGTGTCAAAAATCACAAATGTATGAGTCTCTGACTAGTCCATATTTAGCTGTTTTTATATTTGTCTCATTCCAAGATAATCCCAATTCAAGATATTCAAGGATGGATAGATAGTTCATGTTTTTATTCCTTTTAGGGATTTTTTTTTACCACTTTCAGGCCTGTTGAGTAATAAAGCACCCTGATCCAATCAAATCCATTCATCCAGCCGATATCTACCTTTGACACTCGCAAGTATGCAAGCTAAAATTAGCATGTAAATTAGTGGGGCTGTGGAGTCAGATAGAGCCTGCAGTCGACTGATTCATAGAGAAATCATAGCAAACGCTGTTTCAAAAACAGTGAAGGCTTTGTAAAAGTGGCCCTGCTTTAGTTTTGTGTCCTTCTTCAGGCCAGCTGACCTTCACTGTGGCATAGCAATCCTAGGGAAAACACAAGTAACTCTGGCTCTTATACAATAAACAGGCCTTGACTAGCACAAATCAATTGACACAAGTAGGTAAATGTCTCATACAAAAGATGCCGAGTGGTAAATTGGCAAAAATGACAAAGGATCAAAATGACCAAGATGAGTTAGGAGTACACCAAGCGTTCAGTTTGAGATCATTTATCCCATATATGCAAATTTATTGCTGAGTATTTCTTTTTTTTTTTTTTTGTCACTCCTTCACAAGAGAAACAGAATGGCTCCAGTGGAGGTGAATGTGATCAATCTGAACAAGTGTTTGCATATCCCTCCATCCATCTGCATCTCGGTGCAGCCAGGATGACAGTATGCTGTTTATCAACCTGGTTGCTTTTTATTTTTTATTTTTTAAATAATCTATTTAGCAGTATGCTCACTGTGCTCCCTCCCCGCCCCCCCTGCCCATCGGAGCAGCTGTCTCCACGCACATGTTGAAGCAAGCCAACCTTAACATTTTCTTTGCACTGCTGCTGAAACCAATTAAATGTACGGCAAACGGAATGCCGTGATTATAAAGCCTGCTTGGTCCCCAGCCATCTTTGTTTGCCCCCCCCCCCCTCCCTCCCCACACACACACGGGAGGGGGATGGGGGGTGTATTCATGTGTGCATCTGTGTTTGGATGCCACCAAGGGCAATGTTGAGAGCCGATCAGGTGGGAATGTGACATACTTGCTGCTGTCACTCGTGTCTGTCTGGCTGCTAATCCATATGGGTGCAGCACTAATTAAATCCAGCAGCTCAACCATTCACACCACTGCCTACTTGGCACCGAGCAAAGAAATCTGTTGGTGTTCTGTTCGGTAACGTGACAATACCAGCTGGGAGAGTGGTTTTTCTTGGGGTTCATGTTAGCTTCAGTGAGAAGTAAAGAGGATGCCACTGGTGCCTACAAACCCTAAATATGTTTTTTTTTTTTTTTTTTTTTTTTAATAAATATTAATTCTGGGTTATTTGAGGCAGCCCTGATGGCTGCTAATAATATGGATGAGACACAACCTTTATCTGTCGGGGTCGTGTGACACCTTCTCTCTCAGCCAACCCTGTTGGAGATATTAAGACAGACTGGCAGCCTGCTTGTCCCTTTGCAGAAGCTGGTACCTCACTCAGCAATTTTCAGGCGTTATCACGTCTAAACAGTATAAATGTGGTGCCTTTCCCTCCCCCTCTGGCCCCAGTGCTCCCCCAAAAGCTTTTTCCAGCCCCACTCCATCTGCACAGTAGAAACCTATTACCATGTAACGAGGGAGGCAGATTTTTTTTTTGTCCCCAGATTTATCCCCTGAGTGCACCCCTTTGGGATTTTATTTATTTATTTTGCTTTTCCAGATTTGTCTTGTAGGAAATGCAGCTTTTGGCACTTTGCGTATGCAGATGTCCGCGAGTGAGGGAATTCACCTGCACGGGTTTAGAAATATTCCTGCCGACATGCACTGGGCTTGTAATTTCACCGCAAAGGTTTTTTGCGTTCTTTGCCCATCATGCGTTGGTATGCCTGATCAGTCTGTGCTTGTTGGGAGGGCTAATGTGTCGGGGTTTATTGCTGTTGTGTTAACAGGATAAAGATTTATAGGGGAGCAGGTCAGCATGTGTTTTGCAGTCCATGCAACACATAGATAAATAAATGGAAATTGGTTCCATTTGTCACTGTCCGGACTTGGCTTCGGCGACGTGTACCTGTGGAGCGGAGGCGGGGGGGGCATCCAGCAGAGATGTGTCAGTTCGTCGCCCTGTCGGTCCCTTATCGGGTCGTCTATCACGCGTGTCCCCGTGAGCTCCCGGCGCGCACCACTGCGACTTCTACCAGCCCAGTTCCCGACCTGTGGGAGAGAGCAAGGCAAAGACAGATAGCGACGTTTGAATCCCCGCTGTTTGCTTTCACACCTTTTGAGAAAACCAATCCCTGGCAGGAGTCGGTGCTGTAATGAAACGCTACATGAGGCTTTGGTTTCGCATTACGACAGACAGTGGAAATAATTTTTATTTTTTTTATTTCTTGCTTTTTTGACAAAAAAAAAATTTACAAACTTTAATGCTAGAAGGAAAATTGACTTCTATAAAACAATGACATTTAAATAAACGTGTAAAAGTAAAGTGATTGTATAAACACTCTTCCCCTTTAAATCAGTGTTTAGTATATATGCCTCTATGCCTGTAATCACAGCAAGCAGTCTGTGTGGATAGGTCGAAGTCAGGCTTCCACTTCTGGAGGAGACAATTTTACCCCATTCTTCCTTGCAGAACTCTTTAAGCTCTGTTAGGTTGCATGGGGACTGGCTGAACATCCCTTTTCAAGTCCTGCCACAGGGTTGAGGTCTGGGGTTTAACTCGGGCACTTTAGAGCATCCACCTTGCCGCCTTCAAACCATTTCTGTGTAGCTTTAGCTGGGGACTTTGGATCGTTGTCTTGCTGGAAAATGGATGTTCTCTGAAGTGATAGTTCTCTCGCAGAATGGAACAGCAAAAAAATTCTCTTGCAACAAACTGTGCTTCGAGATTTGTCTATATTTTGCTGCATTCGTCTGCCAAGCATCTTATCTGATGGCCAAAAAGCTCAGTTTTGCTGTAATGTTAGCCAGGAATACAGGTGTCTTTATATTACAATTTCTTGAGACTGATTCACTGCACTCAGGTGATTTCCATTCTACTCATTGTGAGACTGCTAGCACCAATTGCTTGGACCTCTGATGACTTAGGTCAGCCACTTTAACTGGGGGTGAACATTTATGCAAGAACTTAGTTATGTTTTTTCTTTTGTCGTTATTTTGTAAAAATCTATTTTCCGGGTTTTTTAAATTCTTTTTTTGTCATATTATTATTATAATTTGTTTTACATGTTCATTTGTAAAAGAAATTAAACAGGTTAAACACCCAAAGCTTTTTATAGACACTGCAAAAGAATTGGTCCCCATGTGACCTAGCTTACCAAAATAATTAATTAAAACAGGATTGTGCTGCTAGTGTGGATTTGCTTGCGGCATTTATAATAAAGCATTTTTTTTATTATTTGTAAAAAAAAAAATGTGCTGCTTAAATTGCTTCAATTTGAATTAATTCATTATTCACACTAGACCCCAATCATGTATTAACACCTTGAATCTTTCTTTTCATCATCAGGTTTAATCACACCTGAATATTTTGAAGCAACGCTCGATTGCTTGCAAACGGGTAACTTTGATTAGCACTTGCTCCTTATTTGATTTTTAAATATAATTTAGATTGCAGCTTGTCTCAGAAACGTTCACTGCTTGTGATATTTAAGCATCTTATCTGCAAGACAGCATTGTCCACTAAGCAGATTCTTCCAGTGATTTCCTCCAGGATAAAAGTTATTATGCTAAAATTAGGTACATTAAAAAACCTTATTCAGTTAGTAAGTGCTGAGTCTAACAGAAGTGGCAGCAGTTAAGTTGGAACAGAGAGCACTTGGTAATTACCATGTTTAATAATAGCTTTCATGGACAAGGGAAAGTAAAACTTCAGCAATTTCTTAAACAATAAGATTAAAAAAAATCCTATAGCCACATTAAAATAGAATAATTAGCTAAGCTATTGTCTCACAGGTGATAACAGTGTTTTTACAGTGCTTAGCCGGTAGATTTTCCTCTTAGTAGTTTTCGGAGGCCGTTATTTTATTTTTTGAAATAAGGAAGAGGGAGATGTGAAGGCAGAGACAGACATGAAGCCGCAGTGCAGTTGTGTGGTTTCTCTGGTATTCTGCTGACATGGGATCCATTAGGCGGGTTTGAGGAAAGGGGGGCAAGGGTGGGAGGCAAAAGAGTTCGGGTGTTGGAGGTGGGGGTAGAAAATAGACAGCAGTTCTGGTTAAAAAAAAAAGAGAGAGAGAGAGAGAGATAAATAGAGGGAGAGAGATGGAGAATCTCAGGTCTCAAAAAAAAAACCAGTGAGGAAACTGTAGGGTGAAAGACTTTAGAGCAGGTTTTGAAGCAGAGGAGCGAGGGAAGAAGATTGGGAGGAGCAAAGCCCAGAGAGATGGTGCATGGCTTGCAGGAAACAAAGGAGATGAGAGCAAGCAGAGATTGAAGTTGGAAGACAGGAAAACACAAGGGGCTACGAGAAGTGATGAGGGTGTACGGCGTATGCAAGGGGAAACAGAGATGAGAGGGGGAGAGTTGGCGGGGGGCTGATTCAGCTTACTTTGCGGTGATGAACGATCAACGTTGCATGGAGTCTTCCAGAAAAAAATGCGAAGACTTCAGGGGTTTTCAACATGTTGTCCCTGTATGTTCTAGCAGAGCATCCGCCGGAATTCCTAAACGACGCACGGTCGACTTTTCAAAAAGCGATGCGCCAATTAAGACTATTTACATTTTAACTTTTAAAATATCACATTTCAAAATTAAAGTACGCTGTATTAGCGACTAGCGTGGTTTGCTTTACTAATTGTAAACGTTGGGCTCTGAGCCTCTGAGATCTTCAAATCTGGTGTGTTACGCGACAGGCAGAGGTTAAAGCTAAAACACGTAAAGCAGAGCAACTTTGCAGCCAAGCAACCTGGTAGCACTTAGGTGTGTTGTGTTTACTGACCAGAAAAAAAAAAAAAAAAAAAAAAAAAGCTTTTTAAGTTTCCCTCTGGCAATTCGGGGTCAGTTAGTGAGGCTGGCATTACGAACTGTAAACATTAAGTCTCTTTGTTTATTCTCCAGAGAATGCCGATTTTTATCTCGACTGATTTCTAACATATGGAAATCCAGCATTCTCTATAGCAAAGGTTGAAAGCTCGCGAGGATGAAACTGAGGAACTTTGCTGTAATATGTTCAGCCTTTCTCTCCGTTGTGTCTCTGTAATACTATTCCAGCCACATTCATGTCTCAACATTCTGTGGAAACAGTAAAACTGTTAAAATGCTACTTATTAACACCTGTTTTTTTTTTGTTATCTTTTTTTTCGTCATTGTTAAACTTCTTGCTGATCCTACAATATAAAAAGCATTTTTCTTTCAGAATCAACTTCCTCACAGAAGATTGTTGTAGTTAGGACGACTAAGTGTGCTTATGTTGTGAGAATTTAGCTTTCTCTTTAAAAAAAAGCAACTTAAGTAAAAGAACTGAACAAGATCAAACAAAGACATACTTGAAATGTCGAGCAAATGCAGCCGGGTAGCTTAGATCCGGTGCGTTCAACGGCTGAGAAAAAACGATCAACTTTTGAGTTTCAAGCAGCCAGTCAGGGCTTGTCAAGCTGAAAAACTCCAATTACAGTCACAAGCAGATGACTCTGTGTATTTCTACTCACAAACTAATTTGCTCCAATCAGATGAGTCACGTAATATTCAAAGCACGGTGTAGGTGGAAGTATTTCAATTGAGCTTATTTGTGAAACACCTCAAGGTAATGACAAGGCAAGGTGTCTACAAACACACACACACGCGTACACACACACACTTAGTGGCCATTCATGTAGTCCCAAAATTATACCTTTGCTTCCCAGTCATCGTCTCCAGCCTTCTCGGCAACAAACAGGAGACAAACAGTGACACAGACTGGAAACACCTGGAGGCTCGCATCATGCAGCCAGTCATATTTACATGGAATCAAAACACTGACAGACGAATGTTTGTAGCCAAGGCTGCAGGAGTATTTATGACAGGCGTTCACAGAAAGACCAGCAGGAGGGAGAGGGGAGGATGAAAGCCTCTGGAATTCGCTGCATTTTCCAAGGTGCTTCGTATAATTATAGATGCTTCTCCTACTTTTCTGCGGACATTAACGCATGCAAATGTCCACTTTTCCTCCCCCCCTTGATTGTGCCTCTGACCAAAAACTTCAAACAGAATGAGCTATCAGATGAGAAGCACTATCAGTTTTTTTTTCATATCATAATTTTTTTTTCACTTTGCGTTAGCCTATCATTTTAAGTCTTGTGGTTTTTCTCCCCATCCCTCCCTCCCCCATGGCACAGACCGCAATCGGCCGAAAGACAAATTACCCACCGCGTTGCTCTTTTAGCTTTGCTTTCTATACAATAATCAATTTAAAGACCAGAGACAGAGCTAGCTGGAAAAAAAAACGTGAAATTATTCATCAGGCTCTCTCCATAGCAGAGGCGTGGAGGTGCAAGAGAGTGTTGGGTAGGTGGGGGGGGGGGGGGATGGTATGGACTACCTTGTCCTTCGCGAGAGATAATTAGGGAGAAGACCAACAAGCAGGAATGAAAAGTGGGGAAATGGAGCCCAGCAGCGAGAAAGATAAAAAAGACCGTAGGATGGAGAGCAGTGGCTGAAGAGTCATAGGGATCGCAGCTACTTTGAGCTCGGTTGTTATGTTTGGAAACCATGTGGAGAGGGTGTTTAGTTTGTCGTCCCGGCAACAGACAGATACACAGGAGAGGATGGAGGACAGACAGCTGCGGCTGGTGACAAGTAAAGAGGCGGGGAGGAGAGGGAAGAAGAACTCGGAGATAACTTCGGTCGGGTCCTCAGGGGGAAACGTATAGCGCGGTTTGAGTAAAAATGAGCCCGCGCTCTGTCTTGTGACAAGTTTTTATTCGGAGACCTCCTGCTTCATACCAATTAAAGGGGCTGGGAGCTGCTTCACCTCACTCCTCAAGGTCTTCCCTCCTGCCCGACTCAATCTATTCTCAGCCTCTTCTCTCTGCAGCCTTAGCAATGTCTCTCTAACAGTTTTGTGTATTTTACCAACTCGCTCCGGCCAAGTCCATTTGCCTTTTTTTCTTCTCTGCCCTTCTGACATTTCCATTTAATTAGACAGATCGACTTATGCACTTCCCTTTAATGTGTTTATCTTGCGTTAATTACTTGTATCATCTAGAAACTTGCATTTGCTCTGCTCTTATCAGCGCTCTTCCCTGTGGTGCTGCAGTGGACCAATTTCCCTAGAGGGATCATTAAAGTTTCATCTTTCACCCCTCATTTGTTTCTCTCCCCATTCACTCCTCTCTGGTGCGGCTCGGTCCAAACTAAACATGCTCGCCGTTACACCGCATTTCTGTTCCCCATTCCGTCCTTAAATCACGGGTGTTTAGCCACATCATGACTCGAATTGGGAGGGAATGCCAAAGACTACTGTTCATGGGCTAGTTCACAATGTGAAATGCTGCATAATTTGCTGCTGTGAATACATTTACAATTTTATCCTAGGCTCTTTTTTTTCCTTGAACGTCCCTTGGGTTGATACCCTTGCAAAGGTTTTTATATTCAAACTTTCACTGCAAATAAAGTTGCAAGTTTTCGCCATGTTCGTCTGCCAGCTTTGCACTTCCAGAAACGTTGACCATTTTTTGCAATCAATCGCTGTCAGACTGGATGGAGAACACAGAACAATGAAACGTAATGTTTTATATTTGTCACAAGTTCTCATTTGAATTTTAGGTCTGGAGTTTGACTAGGCCAATCTTTAAGGTTAACAGGTTTATGATTTAATCTAAACCTTCTGGATTCGGGGCTCTCATCCAAACCCTTTAACGATGGTCTCCATTTGTTTTGCCGCCTTTACGTGATTTTCTTAAAAGCTGACTTTTCTGACATTCTACACGGATCCCAAGAAGTTCAGGTTTGCTCCTACCTGACCAGAACATCTTCAGTCACAAGCTTTCTGTTTCCATTTTGTTTAGAGATGGCTTTCTTCTTGCCACCTTCTAAATGCCTTTTTAAAAAGCCACGCTTATGATGTCCAGGACCAATAGTTGTCCTGTCAGTAGATTGTCCTACTTGTGCTGTGATTCTGTAACTTTAGGTGGATGATGGTCACGTCTTGGTCGATTTGAAGTTGTGTCTTACACTTTAAGTTTTCGGATGATGGATTAAACACGTTGGTTTATAACTTACTTTCACTTTAAATTCCTTCTGGCCTTCGTGCTTTCTTCACAAAGACAGATTAGTAACAAACCTTCCAGCTCCGCTTATATTCAGACCACAGATGGACTCTATTTATAAATTAGGTAATTGAGTTTTAATAGGAGTACTCAGAACTGAAAACGAATCTGCCCCCCAGCTATCGGGTTTGTTTTGTAATAGGATCTCAAGTAGCTTAAGTAGAGTCTCTCTTGAAGAAAATGTACCACAAGTCACAGCTGATGCCGTGAGTTTTGCAACGTGTTGAACACCTTGTTACTCTGGCACAAAGCTTCCAAACACAGCAGAACCACCGATCATTACGGTATTTTTTATATATCTTTTTACCTCGGTCGTATTTCCCCTATTGCTCGACAGTGCCTTTGCAGCATTTGCCGTGAGGATCTGCCTAAATGTCACGTCATTTCTGCTATCTGCACCTGCACTGTCAGCATGTTTTCTCGTCACAAAAAAAGTAATTTCCCCTTGCTTGAATAAAAAAAAATAAAAACATTGTTATGCTGTGTATCTGGCAGTAAAATCTGTATCTATAAGCCAACATATTATGGCGTAGAATACATTCAGTCCAACCGCTCATGACATTTTGGTATCTTTGCCCGATTTATGAATGTCTTTTCTTCCGCCCTATAGGCGGATGTTACATGTTTGCACACGGCTGCTCTCTCTCTCTCTCTCTCTCTCTCTCTCTCTTTTTTTTTTTTTTTTCTCCTGGGCCCTGAGTTGTCTCTCAGATTGATGATGGGGGGAAAGACTTTGGCACCTCGGGGTGCATTAAGATGCAGAACACAGCCGTAACTACAAGTGCGTGCGCAGCGTGTGTTTCTGTTCAGCCGCGATCCTGTGTGTTTTGGCACCAGGCTCACCTTTAAGCAAACACCGCCTGTTACGTCGGCTGATGGCAGCACTTCGTTCACTCCAGCTCTTTGTTTCTTTGTGTCTGAATCTCCTACTCCTACCCGTGCTTCTACACTGTGTATGTCTTTGTCTGGCTCACTTTCCTCTTTGTTACAGAATTGCCCTCCCCATCAGCAACTCTTCCTGGTCCTCCTCCCTCCTCTGCTCCTCTTTTGTGACCTGGGCACATTCCTATCTCGGAGCATCTCTCCTGGGTTTTGCACTTTATTATTTTTCTACCCACATTTTCCTTCTCTTTTTTTTTTTGTGGTACAAAAAGAACCAGGCAGGAATTAGTTCAGATGCTCATTCTCGCAGAGTAGCCCACTAAGAGCAAGATTTATGCTCTGTCTGCAGTGTGTAATTGTGCATACCCTGAAGTTTGCCCCTCTTTCCTTTTTGTGTACAGTTCATGAAAGGTGCTTATTTAAAACTCAGACTTAGCCCGAGGAAATCTTCCAAAACACCATTGCCGAGGTCAATCTGCTCAAACAAAGGTTTCTCTGGGCCCATACCAGAATACATTTGTCTCGAGGTCTGCTTTCCACTTCTTTTGTTTTGTCAGACAAAGCCTTTCTTGCAATCTCCCTCCTTCAGGGCTAATTCATTAGACCTATTTAGAAGAGAGAGAGAGAGGGGGGAGAAAATTTTTACAAATGTACTTTTTTTTTATCTGCAAAAAATAGAAATAATTGACATACCCAGGCATACGTTCGCACCTCCCTCTGCTAACCATATTTATCTACTTGTTAATGTTCCCAATTACTCTGTCAAACACTGCCAACGTTTTGCCACGCTTATTGAAATGGTAATGAAAAGCATCTCAAACTGAAAGTCTTTCATTCGCCAGTTTCTAAGTGGATTTATTCATGACAATTTACTCTTCTCATGCAGGATTACACTAATGAGAGGGTTAAAGGGTGGCGTGTGTGGGTTTTTTTTTTTTTTTTTTTTCCCCTCTGCTTTCATGAGAGGGACTTTTGGCCCTCGTGTGAAAGGACCACATTTCCACTGCCTCCAGTTGTCTTCATTATCCAGAAGAAAAGGACCTGATTTGGTTTTGTACCAGTCCCATTCTCTGAGAAATCCTCTTCCTGCTATCTGAGCGATTCAGGTGCTCTCTGGTATTGACAATCAGCTGTTAAATCGAGGTATTTTGTCTGATTTACATCACAAACCGACTTAGATGCGTATTGTCTCAGTCTGAATACACGCTACTCGTAATTGCTTTACAGCTGGTACAAGCCGCGGAAGTAATAAAGCAACGCTTATGTGCCATGGGAGCGGGATTGGAGGCAATCCTCTGGCAGAAGGTCAGGTCCCGAAGGGCCGGTGTTGTTAGTATAGATCTCACTATATAGGTCATAGTGCCTTGAGTTCAGCACTGCAGTGGTTTTGCTTGTGTTCTGCTGCTATTTCAGCCCGCTTCCAACAATGCTGCTCTGCTCTTCTTCCTGTGCCTGCAGCTCATTACCGTTATCCATTTAATCACTCCTCTACTTCCCACTGTCATCGTAACAAAAGAGAACAATATTTTTAACGGAATTGCTGAAATGGCGTTGAAATTACGTCATTTAAGCTTCCCTTGTCTGCTTGGACAATTCCACACGGGAAAAAGAATGTGGTGGACGGATGAGTAAGAGCTCCTTTTTGGTGGAAGTTGACAAAGACAGACGTCTTCGTGTGTCGCTGTGTTGCTACTGAGAACTGTTTTTTGCAGCACTGTAGTCGCCTCACGCTGCCCAATAAAGTCGAGGAGAAATGGGCTAAAGTGGAAATGAGCTCCATAAATCATAAATGCTGTGAAAAGTTTTGTTGGACTGATTTTCCTTTTTGGTTTATACTCGAGACATGTCGTTTCGAAACCAACAGAATCAGACGTAGCATACAGTTCATTGCTGTTGATGCATTATTCTTACCTCTTGAACATATTCACATTGTCGACCTACAAAGTTATTTACGAATTTATTTATTATGACCCATTCACGCAATAGCTATATTTATACTGAGATTGACTTCTAGTTTTTGTTTTCAACTATCACATATAAACCTCTGGAAAAAATGTAACCCCACTGAAAACCTCCTGGTTATTCCACCACATATTGATTCATGAACTCTTCCTGAGTTAAAACATCAGTATTGTTGTTTCTAAATGAATATGAACTTGTTTTCTTTGCATCACTTGAGGTCTGAAAGCACTGCGTCTTTTTTTGATCACTTCTAATGTTCTGCACATAAAAGTAAATTTTTGCATGGAATTTCTCAGGCATGTGGTCAGTAGTTCATAGGATAAAAGTACAAAGTTCATTTTACTCAAACATATACCTATAAAAAGTAAAATCAGAGAAACTGATCATTTTAAGCTGTATATTCGAATACAAATAGACGTTATTTAGCCAAAAATACTCCAACACAATGTAGGATTACAACGAAGGAGGCGTGTAAACAGAGGCAAATTCATAATGGGAATATATTGCATTCCAAATAAAAGCATCCTACATAGAAACGAACAGGTGGAGACGGCAAACGCCGCCCACATGCACAAACTGTTTCTGTAGGTTCGTGTGATTTATAGGCATCTTTAGGAGGCACTCTGTCTTTGTAAATAAAACACGGTGCGGAAAATCAAAAAGAGGCTAACTTGATTGCTTTGGCTGCTTTTATTCCTAGAACTCGTTACAAAGAGCTCTCTTTTCACAATCATTTCATGCCCGGAGGAAGGAGACACTTCCATGAATGCATTTGCACTTATTAAAAAGATTCGGCTGCCAGTTTTTTTTTTTTTTTTTTGTCTGATTTGCTCTCTGTTTATTTACTTTGCCTAATAAAAGCTCGGTTTGATTAAAACAAATCAAACCTTTGCTGATTTTATTTCTGTAATATATTTAAAAGTGATTTATTTAATGGATTTATTTTATATTCAGTAATTGCCTGAAGAAATAGTTCAAGTCTGTGCAGATGTGGAGGAACTTGTTGTCAACTCTAGTAGAGATGTGTACAAAGCCAACAAGATTTTTGTTGTTGTTTTTTTTATTGCAGAGCATCATTTCACATAAAAAATGCTTTTTAAAAATCAACTTAACAGTGAAAAGAAATGCCATAATTGTTCTTACAGCTCCCTTTTCCTAATTTGATTGCACTTAGTCTTCCTCTATTCTATCACATTTCTCAAGGCTGGAAAAGAGAGGGAGTGGGATCTTTGACCGCACCCCTTTCCACTTTCTCTCTGTATCACGAAGGAATTTGTAGTTTACAGGAGCACACAGCATTTTTTTTCTTCTTAAATCTTGTTTTTCCAAGACTTCATACAATTCCCAGTGCTTCTGGAGGAACTGATTCCCAGATGCTCCGTCGTAACAGCTGTTGGCACGAGGAGCTTTCCCGCATATCATTTGTTTCATCCCAAACCTACCTGGAGTAAAAAACATAAATCGTAGTCCAAGTTCACGAAACACTCTGACCCTAAATATGAGTCAAATATGAGTTGAATATGAGTTGAATAAAATACTTCAGTCGCTCCTATTTTGTTGGAATTTCATGAGGCAGCTGATTTGTGTGGAACTTAAGTTGAAAACTTTTTTTAAAGAAATATTTTTCCCCATTCTATAAACGTATCTAAATAAAATATAAATTTTTCTGTGAGATTTTCATTCAAATTTCTTAGCTACTTTGGTTTACTTTTAACCCCTCAATGCCTGAAAAGTAACCAAATTCCTCTGTGCCTGTGCATGCCATGAAACCTTTTCTCTAATTAATTTACTTTAATAGTGATTTATTATCGGGAATGCCATTTAACGAGAATAAGCTATATTGTTTTCTTTCAAATATCTGGGAAATTAGTTTTAACCTCAAACATTCATTGTTTTTGGAATGCACAATTTCACAACCAGGCAGAACATGCATGCACTTGTGTAAGAAACCACAGATATGATGAAGGGCAATCTGACACTGGGAGGTTGCACCTGCAGCCTGGGAGCCCGAAACACACAGTTATCATTATGTGGTCGCTCACAATAACACTATAAGCTCAAGTTTAAGCATGTGAACGTTTTGACAGCTTCGTGAGTCAGCTTTGCGAAAATATTCAAACCCCTCAAACATTTTTGCCATGTGACAATCATGAATTCCCGTGTATTTCATTGGGATTTTATGTGAATAAACAACACAAAGCAGTGAATTGTGTAGTGGAATTTTAAAGGATGCATGTATTTTAATTCCTTTTGGTCAATATTTTTTCACTTTTTCATCCTGGCTAAATTGCCTGGTTGGATGGAGAGTGTCTAAATATGTAAACATATTTTCAGTATTGCAGCAGATTATCAATTAGAATTTGGTCTGGACTTTGACTATGCCATTTTAAACATTGAAGAGCTTTGATCTAGGACCTCCCTGGTTGCTGGTCATTTTGAATGAAAAGAAGGGTTAATCACCAAGTCTTTGGTAAATGTGTTGACATACCAAGGAGACGATTCTATGCACATTCGTCTGTATTCTCGGGGTTGTTGAGACGTTGAAAGATGATCTTTGGTCCAGATTCAAGAATTTCCCAGGTAAATGGTAATCTTTCAGGATTGCCATTGATTTTTTTTCTCCATTCATCTTCCCATCTACTCTGATCAGATTCCCTGCAAATGTCGCCACAGCTGAAGCGGCCACCAACTTTTTTTTCTTTTTCTTTTTTTTTTCTTTTCCCCTTATGTGGCTTACTGCAAACTAACAGACCTCCTTATGGCTTTCTTACTGCAATGCCTTTCTTCACTCTTCTATAAAAGCAAACATTTTTTTGAGTGTATGATTTATAGTTAATTAGGTTGTTGTTATTATTAGCTATATGTCCGTTTCGTCCAAGCACAATAAGTTCTGGTCTGCTCAATATTTACCTTAGACGTCTCCTCATTATCCACATGTGCTGACCCCTGAGTCGACGCAGTATCCTGGCAACCAGAATGATCTCAAGTATTTGACTAATAACAATTCAATATACAAGGTGGCGGTGCTCGAGCTAATTGTATCATTTGGTCAAAGTGGCAGCTACAAGTACGGAGTAATTTCTGTTATTGCTTCTTGTTCCAGAGTACATCATAACTTATGCGCAGGACCGACTTCAATATAAACAATATATTCTATAAAAAAAAGACCTGTTGCACAGTAATGAGGTTTTTTTTCCAGTTATGTTGTAGCACTGTGAGCCAAATAAACCCTCTGACTGAAGAAGTAAAGAAAACCCATTCATTTTTTTTGTGTTACTTACGATTTTCCTAATGCCACAAGAGCTGTTTAGCCTCTGTTTAACCCGACTTCTCTGCCACCTCACTAATTCTCCTAATCTACTTCATGGCCGCCTGTCTTTTCGTATCTTTGCTCTCCTCCTCTTTCCCAGCAATCCTTACCTTCTGATAGCGGGATATGATGAACTCGAAGTATGAGGGAGATTGAACTTGAGGTTACACAATCCTTTCAGCTGGTTTTTGTATCTGCCTCTCACGAGTGATATGTTCTGCACGTACATCAACCGGATTAGGGTGCCACGGCTTCGAGAAACGGCTGAAGCAGTGCATCCATCCGTGCGCTCGAACCCCATTGCATTACGGTGCGCATTAATCCCCTTGTCAAATCGCAGTTCATCTAAATATGCGCACGTCCACTCCATGTGCCCGTTAGGTTTTCCACAGAGGACTTTCCGTTTAGTTAAGTGTTTGTGCAGGGTTAGGGTACAAATAAATTATTCATTTATTTCATATAATTTCCCATCCATCGTTTTTTTTTTATTCCATGGGTCAACTTCTTTTAGGCGTACAGGAGGAACAGCGCCACCTACAGCTGATGGTCACAGAACTAGGAATGTCTGAAAACTAAAAATAAAGAAAATTGACCTATTTTTGTGTCTGTTTGCTAGTGGATAGGTTTGTAGAAATTTCAACATTAAAAGGGAAAATTAAACCCAGTTTCAGTCTCTACTCTTGTATTTTTGACTGCTTAAAAACCCATATGCTGTTTGACAAGCCAAAAAAAGTAAAAAAAACTAGTTACTTAATTAACTCATTTTGTTTCTCATGACTGTTTTCCAATGAGAATATGGAATCACCAAAACTTTCCCAAACTGTCAACAACAACACATCTTACATTAGAATATCAAACTATGCAGCTGGAGCTGTAGCAGGGTGTTTTTTTTGTTTTGTTTTTTTTTTAATCTGAGAGGAGAAATGCTAAGAGTTAAAAGACCCAACAAATATTGTAACTAGAAGCTTTATCCCAGTAAGTGAGCCTCTGTGTTGATTTAATTGGCTCACCGAGCATAAGATAGATTTATGGCCCCGCATGCAGAAAAGTCTGTTTGCCCAGGGACTTCTTTGAGTAATGATTTATTTGAGGAAAATGAAATTCAAATAGGGTAGCTAGGGGAGGACGGGCGAGGGATTTTTGTTTCCTTTCTAAGCAGAGTGCACTGTCTGCTGGATGCGGATTTTATAAATCTCATGTGGCATGGTTATGAGTTGGAGCCTCTGTGTGTGTTATGATTTTTGAGTTGGAAGACCTTTGTTTTCTCGCTGCATTTGCTCGGATGTGGCTCGTATTATATTGTTAGCTTTGGTAGTTTTCTTCCAGAGGGGGCACAGTGCCCTCTGGACCTCCTGGATGAGCGATTTTGTTTTTGTTTGTCTCTTTGTTCCACATATCTGACCACCATATTCTATAGGAGCTGCACATACTGTGTTTTTTTTTTTGTTTTGTTTTGTTTTTTTCTTCTTCTCTGGAGCAGCTGTTTCTCCTGCAGCTTTGTGTCTCTGCAGACTTTCAGTTCTACAGTTAGGAGCAGGAAAAGAAAGAGGAGGCGGTGGGGGAAGAGAGAGGGCTGTGGTGGAAAGATGCGCAGAGTTTTGGGGGTAGGGAGAGGTCAGGAGATGGATTGTGAGAAAAGTCAAGGATTTCTTATCTGCTGGGATTGACAGTGTTTTTATTTTCAGGGTTTGAAGGGGGTTTATGAATTAAAACAGCTTCATTTATAGGAAATCCTCAAAATGTAAGGACTTTGTTTAACTTTAATTGTGGCCTTTTAAAATTGAGAAGACAAGAGAACACACCATCTCAAATGAGAGATGGGCATTGGTGTTTAGGAGATGGGTACGCTTTATCTAATTAAAACTTTTCTGGCCGACTCCCAAGGTTCATGGAGAGGGCCAAAGATTTGTTAAGTTGAAGACTTCATCAGTGCTCAAAGTGCTAAGAAACAACATTATTAGTAGACCAAAGCAACTATTCAGGTTAGTCACCTAAACCTGTCTACATCACCAGTCCGCTCCATCTTGAAGGTCTCTATGGCAACCATTTATTCCTTCATTTTCATGATTAATTACTGATGCGTACGTTGGCACATATATTTTGTCAATTAACTCTGGTGTGTTCACAATTGGTCCAAATTTCAATTTAATGTAATTTAAGGCTTGCAGCATTCACTCCTCCTGGATGAACTTTTTTTTTTCTCCTGCAGTTTTTCCGCTCACACTTTCTACAAATAGACACAACTATAAGATTAAACACAGAGATTCCTTTGACAATCGGCTGTGTGTTTTTGGACTCGGACGAACTATTGACAAATGAACGAGGCGCGCACCAAAGACTCACTGAAACGGCACGGTGATGCGTTTTCCAGTTGAACTTGTGGACACAATCACTCATCCAGATTCAGGTTCGTCTCTCAGTCAGGACGATAGAACTGTCAGAAACAGCCCCTCGGTGCTCTTGTAAAGCCATTAGCTATAAAAATGCTGTCACAACCTTCAGTCTGACAACTCCTCGCTGAACTCAGCTGTGCAGCTTAAGTTTGGATTTTAGGGCTTTACGAAAACAAAGTTTGACTTTACGGTATTTGGAATAAATTTGGCAGCTCATCATTTTTGCAGTGTGTGGACGTGTGTCCTCCGTGTTGATTGGGGCATTCCTACTGACTCAGAATGTGTATTCACTTGTACTGTGCTTTGCAAAAGTATTCAGCCCCCTTGAAAAGGAAGGTTCCCAACTGAATTCCCCTCTCTGAATCGGTATTCCATAGATCAGTCCTTCTTTGGATGTAGGGCTGCTGGGCTTGGTGAAGGTTTTCCCTGGGCTGATGCTACAGCGACAGTGATGTGGGTTCGTGTGTATGGTGTTGCCTCGGCAAAACAAAACATTTTAAACTCATGGTTTTGTTTCAACGGTAGATTTTGCCTTGGCAAAAGCCAAATTATCGGAGGGATTATTACATATATGCATACGCTACATTACATATAGACCACAGTTGATGTCCTTAAGGCAAAGCAACATCAACTTTAAGCCTTCTTTGTGCTTTTATGCTATTTACAACATGGAAGCATAATGAAGGTCGATCAAGCCTGACTCAAAAAATAATGGGAAAAGGGGGGGAAATTCACAGCTTGAGAAGGGATTACTGCTGCATCATCACATTTACATGTTTATTCCAGTCATTCCTGTGTTCTTTGGAAATGTCTTTTTTGCTACCTATGATCTGGCATTGGTTTGCTGAGGCAGTTCAGCTGTGGGGACATTTCATTGATAGTTTATCAATTCTGGCTGAAAGACTTCAGAAAAGCATGAGTTTTTAATATAACGAACTGACCTTTCTGACCGAAGAACCGGACTTCACATCTTTTGGAACGACGCTGGCCATCTTTTATGCAACGGTCCACCTGTATTCATGCTTCTATGGGCCTTTTTAGGAACAAGATTTCTACTGAAAACCTTCAGAAACGAATAAAAGCACTGCGTCTTTTGTCTCAACGTAATTGTGCAGAATACAACACAACTCTGTGGTTGCATGGTTTGTTGCCAGCGATTATGGTAATAAGTCTTGCTGATTGTAATAAAAAAGGAACTGTGGTTTTGCTGCTTGACATTCTAATGTTTTAAAATTACATTAAAAAAAGAGTCAAACAAATCAACGTGTTGATCTAAAAAGATCAGATTGTTCTATTGTTCCAAAGAGGAAAACTTCCTTTATCAGCCATGCAGAGAAGCTCTCCTTTATTGTATTCTGCTGCTACGCTGCGGAGTGGACAACAAAGCGCGCGCAGCTGGGTTCTTGCTTGTGGTGAATTTGCCAGTAACTTTCAACACCCACATAACATTCAAGCAATACTAATGTTGACTTAGCAGCAGAGTAGGAGGATAATTGCACCAAAACCATGTGCAGACAAATCTACGATATCGAATTTGGAAGGTGAATGAGGCATCAGAGTTGGGTAAATTAAAGTTGTCAATATGGAGAAAAAAAAAAGCTGAAAAAGTATTTTTTTTTGTTTTGTTTCTTCTGCAGGGAGTGGACAGATATTCCCTTGCCTGTCCATTACAGTGACGGTGTCATAATAGGGAATCTGTTAGTGCTCCACCACACTCACTGTCTGTGGGGTGTGATTGTGTTCCTTTTCGGACCCGTTGGACTCTGCAGAAAGGATTACTGGGGAGCTTGGCTGCAGTAGACCTTTTTTTTTTTTTTTTAAAGCCGGGGCTCAAGCTCCAGAGGACTAACAGCAAGTCAGACACTGTCAGATCCAGACTGGTGAGGCCAGGGGCGGACGCTTTGAAGTGGGCTGAGAGATTCTCATCTGTGGGGCTGGAGGGGGGGGGGATGAGATGGAGGGAGGAAAAGAAAGCAGCGAGAGGTGCAAAAGCTTGAGCTAAACAAGCAGGATTTGGAAATTGAAAAGATATGATGTGCAAAGGTATAAGATGCAGATATATAAGATGAAATAAATGTGAGTGAATGAGTCTTTCCTTTTCTAAAAGGGAACTAGCATGAAAATGCCAGGAAAAGAAACAAATGTAGCTCCTAGAATAACGACAGGATGAAAATGGATTTAATTTGTGAACATTGACCTGTAAAGTCAAAGACAGTAATGTGAAAACGTACAGAATAGCTTAGGTTTTGAACATTTGAGAATTTCCTCTCAAGCTGAAATTGAGAAATTGTATTCCTTTTAATACAAACAGTTCAACTAATACAGTTCATCCAGTCTCTCTTTATGTGCTTAGAAACCATCAGTATGACGTGCGACCACTAGCCCACACTCACAAGAACATTCTTCACTAACCATCCCAAGGTCTCACCGCCTTTAATCGTGCCTCTCTTTCCTCTCCTCTTACACTAAGTGCTGCACTATCATCAAAAATAGATCTTTAACAAACGGCCTTTCGGAGCTAATCCAAGCTTTCACATTCTACGGAAACATTTGGGCCTCACACACAATAGCAAAAGCAGATGTGTAACTTGATTGCCTTCGAAATTATGCGACGGTATCAGTCAATCAATCAACGCGCACGTGCGCACGCTCTCGCACACGGACTCGCGATGGTCTCGGCTTTTTCCTGTCTGAGGTAACTTCAGCCTCGTTTCCGCGTCCCACGAGGAGGGTCTTTTATCATGTGACGCGGTGGTGTTGGCAGCGGCGAGGGTGGGGAGGGTGGGGAGGTTGGGGGGGGGGGGGTCGTCCGACAGCTGTTTCCCATCGGCTTTCAGTCAAACGTAGACAGTCGCAGCGGAGTTCTGTGTATCAGAGGGCCAACGCGGGAGAGAGAAGCCCTCATTCGCTAATTCCAATTAGAAGGTCACTCCGAGTTGTTCTCCCGTCATGCATCTCTGACTGGCCTTATTGCCCCGCGATATATTGAAATTTGCAGCCAGAGGTGAGTGGGTTGCCACCATCTGGGAGTGATTATGCGTTTCCCCCATTGTTTCCTGTCTTTTCACCCTTGCTCGACTCGACTCGCTGTTCTGCTGCTTGCTCCGCTTTGGCTCCCCTCAGCTTGTTCGGGACATGAGCCCTCCCCTCCGCCTTGTAATTTAAAACTGGGAAATGCTCAGCAGCAGTCGCTCAAATGCACAAGCCGTCTATACATCCGAGCACGTCGCTCACCTCACCTCATCAGGTGAAGCGATCTTCTCAGACGGAACGCAAAGAAAAGGGAGGGTGTTCCCGTCCCGACAAACTCGAGGCCCCTCTGTGCGCCTCCTTTCCCGGCTGTAAGTCTCGAAAAATGACGGCGGTACGTTAAATTACGAAGCTCCAACCTGAGCTTCCTTGAAATGTGCGGAGCTGGAAGCTGCACAGTGGAGGCCTTGATGTGCCTGTTGTTTACGGTGGAGACGAGAACTGCCTGCAACCACTGAAAATAACACGCTTTTGGAATAGATGCAAGCCCGCCGCGTCTCCGGTTCAGCTCTGGCTGCTTTCTCAGCACTCAGGCTACTCATTGAGGAAAGATGATAAATTGCTGTGGTGGCTTTTAGCCTCCTGCAGTGGGAAGCGTCCGCATCCCACTATTCTCATGAGCTATATTCAAGCGCATCCTTTCATTCTCCTGTAAGGCAAACAACTGTCTGAGAGTGTCCAGACTCTCATAAGAATGAGCACCAATCAGTTGATCAGAGATTAAAATTGATCAGTTATTCCCTAAACAGCTGATTGGTTATAGCAATGTCAGATACTGACAAAATTGATATTCTTTTTGCTTCATTAAGTGCATCACAACTAAGGACACTCAGTGTTTTCGGTGGCAATGAAGATGCACCGAAAATCGCACAAATGCTAGAAACATAAACGCTTTGAGGCACAAATGGGAACTCTTTTGCTGCACATATTTGATGTATTATGTCATAGTATCTATAACTGGCATCAGCAGGTCAAGCACATGTATAAAAAAGAGATGCAAATCAGCCAAAGAATAAGCTGATATACAATGAGGACCAGGTTTATTTAGGATTCCAGGCATAAGATGAATGGAAACATTTAAATTAACATTTTTAAACAGGTAATTTGTAAATGTGTGTAGATTAAGATGGCAATCAATTATCAAGTTGCACTTTTTTTTTTCTTCAAGCAAAGTATGACGTATGAAGCTGTTCAGCATGCAAAGTCCTCATTTAGCAACATTGTTGCTAAATGGTTTTATACTTTCCATTTTTTATGCTACAACCGAGGAAACGGTACACAGCTGTGATATTGTCGATATAAAAAAAAAAAAAAAAAAAACTATTCCCATGAGGTTTGACAAAAAAAAACTGTAAAAGCCTCCTATCTGTTTATAATTGAATATATCTGTGTTTTCTGTTTTTTTTTTTTTTTTTTCCAGTTTTGCGGGACGACTTCAGGCAGAACCCCGTTGACGTCATGGTTGCCGTTGGAGAGCCTGCGGTGCTGGAGTGCCAACCCCCCCGTGGACACCCCGAGCCCACAATCTCCTGGAGGAGAGACGGCGCCAACTTGGACGACAGAGACGAACGCATCACAGTAATACACACTCCTCTGTCCATAAACATGGCCCAATTCTCTCAAAATGGTCAAAAGTTTGCTACAAAGCAGCCTTTTTTTTTTACCTCATCAAAATTCATTTTTTTAACACACAACCAAAAAGAGGAAAATGAACATCATTACACATTATGCAACTATGTTAGATTAGCCCTTTACAGAAAGAAAATAAAGTTTATTTGACATATACTTAGGAAAAATATAACGTAGTAGCAAAATACCCCAATTTAACTCAAGTACAGAACACAGAAAGCAACATAAAATTCATTTCTGGATTTGTCTGACACTGTTCGTGCACGCGCTCGCCTCAGATTTGTTTATACGGACGGCAGGAAGAGACTCAAAGCTCATGTTGGTGCAGAGTGACAGGTAGAGGCTCTCTGGGGGACGGTGATGGACAGAGCAGCTACCTCTGATTTAAGAAGAGGACCAGATCAGAGCTTGCGGGGAGGGGGAGGCTTCACAGAGGGAAATACAAAGGCTGCCTTTTGCTTTGTACTCTCCACGCGCCCGTCTCTGTCCTCCCTAATCATCTTTTTTTCTGTTTGGAAATTGGTCTTTTTCAGTGGCGCTCGCTCAAAGACATTAGCGGCTGCACGGAAACCAAAGAAGTGCACGAGAAACTCGTGGCCGCTTCCAGTGTTACCGTGAGCTTTTAGTTAATAATGGGAATTTGAAGACAGAGTTAACATGCTCAGTAATATTTAGAGTTTTGACACACGTAAGTTTTTAGCTAATGGTGTTTGAACAGATCTTTATTTGATTTGTCCAAACAATACATTTAAGCACATCAGCTTCCCAAAGTTTATTCACGATTAAAACGGTAATAAGACTTGAGAGTTACTGTTCCACGAGTTACGCCTCTGCCACAAATTGAATTGATAGAAATAGAAGATTGTGAAAAAAATAAGAAGCCTTGAGTCAAGAAATCCCTTGACTTGCTTGAATTGTTAACGCAGCTGCTATCACAGCGAACGTGGCAGAATGGAGGCAATGAGAGCGAGCAACTTTAGTGAGATAAACATTGTTTTGAGCTACGTTACTTTTTGCTTCTTGAGAAGTCCTGAGCTGCCAGTTTGAGTTAGAAAGTGTGATTTTCATTTTCCTAGAGATATTTGACATGCAGTTCTTCATAAAAGCATATTTTAGGATAATCAAACAGGAGGAAGAATGGCTGCTGAATCAAAAAAAAAAAGTCATTAACCCTGAGCTCTTTTGGTTTACTAGAGATTGACATAAAAAAAAAAAGACTAGTCAGTTGTGCTTCAATGTCAGGCTAGCCTGAAGGAGACTGACTAATAACTGAGAGGCTGCTTTTTTCATCCTTCCAGCAGCAATTTAATGGTGCATTCTCTCTGCTGTGTGGTGGGTTTAAAGCGCCCACCAAGACAGGTGCCGTTGTAGCATATAGCGCCTGCTTTTTGGACGCGGCCCCCGCAGGCGGCCTTGGCCCCCCCGTGACTCCTTGCTAACAAATGCCAAAGCTTTGCTTCGCGCCTTGCACGTTTCTAGCAGGCAAACATGAATAGTTTGATTCCAAATCGGAGTGTAGGTGGGGGAAAAGAAGCGGTCTTAAAAGCATAACAGCCTGGCTGAAGGTTTTATAATTGAAGTCGATTCCTCGGAGAAGGTTTCAGAGGACTGGATGGAAAAAGTAGATCTGGCCTTTTGTTTTGAGGTCTTAAGATCAGCGTGTTCTCCCATCTATGGTATCTGCTCAATGCTGCTGCCATATCACCTCTAACACTGGCTAGCTGCTGACTATCAGTGCAGCAGCTCTTTTTTTGTCAAAACAACATAAAGACATCTGTGGGAGTGTATTGAAAATAGCTGAAAACAGCGTGGCAGAGAGCACATATCTTTAGCCTCTTGTGGGTAAGTAAAGGGATGGTGTGTGTGCGTGTGTGTGCGTGTGTGTGTGTGTGTGCGTGCGTGCGTGCGTGTGTATAGATATGCACAAAGAAAGGGTAAAAAGTTTGGAAAGGCAAAGCAGGCTGACAGAACATCTAAGGAACATCTCTACAAAGAGCCCCTCTTCTTTGTTCCCAGGGTTCTTGTGCAGTGCTGGGCATGAATTATGTAATTTTATAAGTGGTGACCTTCTGTGGAGCTTGAAAGACGGTGTAGATTTTCTTTACGCTGTCATGCTATCAAGTGCATAAAAAATAAAGTTGTTTTTTTTCCCTCTTTCTTTCCAAAAGGAAGTTAGCCGAAGATGAGTGCGCATGCAGGTGCCGTCTTACATGAAAGCAAACACGGCGTCACAATGAGAATCGAAGCCGCCGCGGATCTTAGCCACAAATTTAATTTGCAGGCCGATTATTACACGCACGACAAATACACGCCGCATCCGCCGACGCCGCGCACGCTCCCGTGACATGCAAATACAACTGTGCAAACAAGTCGTTCTTTGCTTCTCCCTTCCAGATCCGGAGCGGCAAGCTTATGATCACCAACACCAGGAAGAGCGACGCGGGGAAGTACATCTGCGTGGCCACTAACATGGTGGGGGAGAGGGAGAGTGAGATCGCGGTACTCACTGTGCTAGGTAGTATTTACTCCTTTTGTTATTCCACTATAGCGTGTGTGTTTTTTTTTTTAACTGCTTCACTTAGTCTAACTCCCCTCACAGCTCACTTGCTTTGGTTTGCCAGGCCACTTTATATAAAACTGTTGTCACTGGGGTATAGTAATAACCGGTTAATTATGCTGATTACGCCGCCATCTCAGTCTGGCAGCGTTGGAGAGGTTTTCCCACAAAACAAGTGGCGAACGTCTGCTCCCGCTGCATCCGACGTTGCGAACCTTTCAGCGTAAGAGCTCCCCACGGAGCCGTGCTTCTGACACTCTCTACATGCTCTATTGCCTAAACACACCCTCCATACTTAGTCTCTCAACCCCATATTTTACTAACACTTTCCATCTCAGAAGAGCTCTTATCAGCGCCAAATGGTTAGATGACCTTGATGTGAGTTTGTAGATGTAGCAGCGTTAGTGGCTGTGGTGCTGCCGAGTCCCTCATGGGTGGAAAGGTAATCCCCGCAAAACGGACGCAGGGAAGCATGCGCCTGCTGAATGCACAAATGTAGCAACTGAAAAGACAAGTACACAGGCTGGTATTTGCATGAAGGGTTTTTGCTTTTTTTGTTGTTCGGATAAGGCAGTTTGGTTACTTTTCTTATTTTTTTGTGCCAAATAAGGATGAGGATGCTTGCGAAACTGCATGCAGGATTTATAGACTCCTCAAGTAATGAATAAATAATGACTAGATTTTCTTTTTAATTCATAAATCAACTCAAACATACAAAGAAAAACTCAGAGTTATCCGTAAACAAATGTCTGTCAATCAGCAATCCTGATTGTACCTGGTTTTTATGGTACGACTTGCAAAGCTTGTGCTGCATTTTTAGCTCATAATCTTTCCTCTCTATGGATCTTTTTCTGCATTGATCCAAACCAACGGGTTGCAGCATGTCTTTAAATAATGAAGGACCAGCTCTGCTTGATCAAGGTAGGTTTTTTTTTTTTTGTGAGATTTTCACCTCTGAGTAGCACCCGGGCTTGAATATTCTCACCATGTTTCCCTGTGAGCATAATTTTCTCTTTTCAGTACATCTCCTCAAAAACAAGCTTTTTTTTTTTTTTCCTGCAACAAATCTGTAACTTCAATCGACAGGTGTTCCTTTACAGGTTGGGATCTGATCTGCTCCTTTCAGTAGCTGCTGCTGGAGTTTCATACGCTAATATGAATAAACCAGACATCTGCCCTCTAAGCTGCTGCATTTGTGTGCACAGTTATACTTATACTTCTGATTGTTCACTCCTTGATAAATACCAGAATGACACCTTCATACATAAATTCATATCACTGTCCCCTGCAGAGCTGCTAAATCTCAACTATGAGACTAGAGATGAGCAGAATTAAAGGTTTTTATAACATAACTGCAGTTAAAAAAAAAAAAAAGTTGCTGCTCCTGATTCTAAAGCTTTTGGGGGAAAGTAAAAGTTACTCGATTCAGTGGAAATTACTTATTAAAAATGTCATTTAACAACCCAGTAACTATCATTAATTTTGCACTATGTGTATGAGAGTGATTTAAAAAAAAGTACCACCAAAGAGCTCCTCAAGTGAAAAGATTCATATTTAAATAATGTTTTCCAACTTGCATTATGAGCCATAAATGGGATTGGCATGGATAGCACATTTAGCACATTTCACCCTGTTAGCATAGTTTAGAATAGCCTCCCTCTTTGGTTTTCTGCTGTTTCCACTGTCGCCCACATAATGTGTGCAATCCGCATAACTGCATGTTTTCTCTTTTTCCTGATAGTTTTCTGTAAAAGGTTCCGAGTGATCCTAATAGCTCAGCTGTTTCTAAAATAATCAGATTAGCCCATCTGGCACCAAATCCCCAATCTAACACATTTACCACATCTAGATACCTAGAGTAACTTCCCTGTGACTCACTGATTTGCTACTTGTTGTGACATGTAGACATGTTTAAAAAAAAAAAAAAACACAATAAAACTACTACGTACGTGCCCTTTTTTCCTTATGTCTTTCATTCTAAATGTGTACAATTTGTTGCTTTCGTTTTTCTTGGTCAAAATATATTTTGCTGAAAATGGTGGACACACGTTTTTTTTTTTTTCCTCTTTTCCGATCAGCCTCTTCGCCACAGGCGCCACAAACACCGTGGCGAGAGATTGATGATCGCGGTGATACATCTGTGTCTTCTTCCTGTTGTTGTGCCCTTCAGAGCGGCCAACCTTCGTGAAGCGCCCCGGCAACGTGGTGCTGCTGGCGGACGAGAGCGTGGAGTTCCACTGCGTTGTTCAAGGAGACCCCGTCCCCACCGTCCGCTGGAGGAAAGATGACTCTGACCTACCTAAGGGCAGGTAGCGTACAGAAGCACTCCTCCTTTAAATCACGACGCACACGTGGTGCTTTTCAGCTGCTTGTCTTATCTCTCGAGTCTTTGTGCCCACAGATTTGAAATCCTGGAGGACCACACTCTGATTGTTCGCCAAGTTGCCTCTCCAGATGAGGGCTCCTACACGTGTATGGCAGAGAACATGGTCGGGAAATCTGAAGCATCTGCCACCCTCACCGTACACGGTCAGTACAAATGTCAGATAAGATATCCAACACCTTCTCTTGAAGAAGAGGGTTTTCTTTTTGTTCAAAATTGGAGCGACTCTCAAGTAGCTCTCCCCCCTCTTGTTCTTATAAAACAAGACGTCCGTGCAAATAAATTGTCCGCACCGTTTTTTATTTGCTTCTTTTTAGTGTCCTACAAAATCTGCAACGTTCTCTGCGTCTCGTTAACAGGCGATGCAAATTGCAGCGCTGTGTTTACGGGGGGGAGAGTCTGAGGAAACGTTAACCTGGCCAGGAGAAAACAGAAAAACAGATTCATTTGGTCCGAGCTGTTCTGCCTCAGTGGCACCTTTAGATATGTAAAAGGAGAAGTAAGACAGCTCGTAGACCCGTTCAATTAAACACGTTGCTGTGTCGCTGTGGGTGAAATATACCGAGGCTGGTAGGACTTAATTAAAGATAAGGTAGCAGTGGTTTCTTGCTGGGAAGTGGCATGGTTCCAATTACATTTTCTTCCCTTTTCTCTGCAAACCTTGGAAAAAAAAAAAAAAAAACAGGCTTCAAGGGGTACCAGAGCTGATTTTCTTTGTGGTGAAGGAAAGAAGTGCAGCCAAGTGACAGATCAGTAGTGTTAGTAATTAAAGTGAACAGCAAGGCATCTAAATATATGGATGTCTCGTAATGAAATGGAAAATAAAACTTTAGGTTAAGTTATAGCCACAGCAGAAGTTCCTTTCATAAATGTGCAATATAACTACTAAGTAATACGAGATAATCCTGGGAGTCGGACTTTTTAAATTAGGAAGGTTCCTTTAGAGACGTTACAAACGTTTTTGTGTCTCTTTCCTGAAACGGTTAATTATTTTTTTATCCTTATGTCATCATCAGTATTAATCTAAATTAGCCTCTATGTTTACTAATCCTATACCTTCAGTCATTATTCTCATATTTTAGATTTTGTTTAAATAGAAGAGCTCATCGACCTCCATGTGGTCTTCTGCTGCTGCAGCCTGTCTGCATTGAGGTTAACAGTGTTGTGTGCGTTTAAACAGTGTTTTCTGCTCACCTCGGTTTGCATTGAGCGTTTGTTTGAGCTCCCTCTGCATCATCTCCGCGTTCTCCACCGACCTTTGACGACGACGTATTATTTTGTCCAAACGACGTGCCTTTGTAACTTGTAGTTTCATTTTTTTTGAAAAACTGTAAACCCGAGTGACGGTTGCATGTGAAAGTTGCAGTAGATCAGCAGTTTACTCTGAGCACCCTGTCTGGCAATAGCAACCGTGCCACGTTCAAAGCGACTTAAATCTCCTTTCTTCCCATTCGGATGCTCACTTTGAACTTCAGCAAGTCACATTCACCATTCTGGACGCCTAAAGGCACCACCGTGTGACAGGCAGATTTTCTGTGTTAATAAGTAATTGAACAGGTTAGCTGGTGAGTGCAACATTTTTCTTTTTATGAAGGGCGTACTACCTGCTCTTGTCTTATCTTAAAAGGAAAATAATTAATGAGATCACAAAAGAAAGATCCTGCAATTTATATGCAAGCTTCTGTACGTATATAAGGCAGTAATGTGTTTAAAAAAAAAAAAAAAACCCAGTGCGACTTTCTGAGGCAGTATGGTCATGTTCAACTCCACCCTAATTAAAGAGCATTCAGACTGGCCTTCCACATGTGTACACAGTCATACACATTCAGCTTCAAAGCAGATTGAATGAATTGAGAATGAAACAATTATTTAGCTCTTATTTAAACAAGCAAGACAGATTAACAACAATTTCCTATTTTCAACTGTGGCTTGGCAAATAGCAGGAGCCTTGAGGGAGAGAAGAAAAGAAAATCACATTCTGCGCTTTGCAAAAATGATTTTGTACCCCTTGAACATTTTCACATTTTCTCACAGTACAACCACAGTCGTTAATGTGCTCTCTTTTATTTTTAAGTTGTTGTTTCTTTTTGTTTACAGTTCAAAGACTGAAAAGTTAACGAGTTAATCATTTTCTCTACACATTATCCCTACTGTGAGACATGATGTCTGCAACGTGAAGCTTTCCATCAAATCTCACTGACCAGAGCTAGAACTTTATCAAACATTTTCCGTCACACTACCTATCATATAAAACCTCGAATGCATTAGATACAGAGACATTGAACATTCTCACATTTTGTCACAGACCCTGCAGGGTGCATACTCTTACAAGAGACGGTACATGGTGGAACATTCGTAAGAAATAGTTTAAACCATGATATAGTCGAGGAAAAGTGAGAGATGCAAAGGATGACGGTAAAAGGCAGGTGTGAAAACGATGAGAAGATGCTTAACATAACTCGAGGAAACCCATAAGCTTGGGGTTGGGGGGTTATTTTGTTGTCATCCAGTGAGAAGATGTTGCTGTATGGTCAAGTTCTGCATCACTCATTCCACTGTTCTTTTGTTTCTTCCTTCTCTTCTAGTCGACACGGGTAAGTTGTCTTCCATCCCTCATCCACCATCAGACAGCAACAGGAAATCATGAACCTGTGTCGCTGTTATTCCATCCACCATTACAGTATGTAATGCATAATCTGTGTGGGTAAAAAAAAAAAAAAAGAGCATTTTATATGCACGTAGGGATGCTCTAAAAACACTGAACGATCAAAAGATGTGTTAGGCCGCCAATTAATTAGCGCTTCCCCTCTTCTGCAGTGCCCCCCGCCTTCGCCGTTTGCCCCAGGAACCAGGCGGTGTCGGTGGGCAGGACGGTCACCTTCCAGTGCGAAGCCACGGGCAACCCGCAGCCGGCCATTTTCTGGCAGAGGGAGGGCAGCGAGGTGAGACTGACCCAACCCCCCACCCCTCTTGTTCTGCCATCCCACTAAATCACTGCTCGGTGTAAATAAAGATAACGAGGGGGAGGGAGAGCTTCTAACTGCGATTTGCCTCTCTTCTCCAGAGTCTTCTGTTCTCCTACCAGCCGCCACAGCCCTTCAGCCGTCTGTCTGTCTCCCAAATGGGCAGCTTAACCATTACGGACGTTCAGCGCTCTGACGCGGGCTTCTACATCTGCCAGGCTCTCAACATAGCTGGCAGTGTCATTACTAAAGCTCTGCTAGAAGTTACAGATGGTGAGTAATGGAGAAAGAGGCCAAATGAGACGACTTGCGCTTCGGTCTGCTGATTCTTCATTCGCAGCTCCTTCTATTTTTTTTTTTCCTAATAACTTTGGCAAAAAAAATCGATTGACACGGTTTTGGAAAAGAAAGTGTGTGTTTTAAACTTTGGGTTTTACTTATCAGAGCTTCATCAAAACTCCAATGTTCTACCACCATGTTCTAGCACTATTTAGATTTAACCTCAAAGCACTATGGCGAATATAGATTTCTGCATTACTTGTCAACTACAAAGCATGCAGACCCCTCAGGTCTTCAGAGATCTGCTTACTCGGTGTTTCCTGGACTAGAACTTATCAATGTGATGCATTGTTTTCTTATTTATTTATTTATTTAGTCTTTCTTTCAATGGCCAGTAAAGCAGTTTGGATTGCCTTCCTCCTGGTGCTATACGTAGATAAACATGCCTTGCTTTACCTCAGGTGTACAAAACTCTTATTTAAAAAGCAAACATGATTCCAAGACTTCTGAAACAATGTCCATTGGTCAAATAAAGCTGAATCAGATGTCCTATACACAGCTTGTTTTGGTGAAAACTGAACAAGAATGGTTGGGGGGGGCCTTAAGGTAATGCAACGGCCCAGACGAAGTCCAGATCACCACCCAGTTAAAACTGATCGGTATTTAAGCAAGAGCAAACAACGTTTAATAAACAACGGGATTGTAGAATCTTTTGTGTATTATTCTACACTTCAAGTTTGAATTCAATTCAAGAAGCTCAAGACCAAAAATTATTTACATGAAGGCCTGATTGGTGAAACCCTAGAAGTGAGGGTCAGAGTACTTTCCTCCGAACTGATGTAAGATCCCTTTGAACATTTGCTGACGTTGTTTGTCTTTGTTCCACAGCAGCGAGTAGACGTTTGTGAATGAAGTCTGGTGATTTTGACATATGATGCCATTTATAGGTAGTGTGTAAAAGAGCTCGGAGGGGGGACTCTAATCCAAATCCAACACGATGAAATATCTGTGTTAATTGCTTTCGAAAAACCAATTTATCTGTGCTTGGAGGCTCACACCCCTAATTACACACCTGTGTGAGCACGCATACATGTAACTTGGTGAAATGTACGTGCATTATATTTACGGGAGATAATTGCTTCAGGTTTCAACAGACAGTAAATGGATCCACTTGCGGAGTTATTAAGTGCAACGCTCGCAGTCACGGACGTTTTTTCACGCGCGGCAGGTGTGCGGCGTTTTTACAAAGAGGGATGATGGCCGACTTTTTTTTTTTTCGTTTTTTTGTCATAGATCTGCTCCCTGACTTGTACTTCTCTCGCCTAAATTCCCTCCATCCGAACACATTCCTTTCATCTCCAACTGGAGAGGTGCATTTGTATGGTAATAACGGGCTCACATTACCCCGGGCGCTTTTCAAAGCATCTTTCCATCACTTTTTTTTTTTTTTTTTTTGGGGTGGCGGGGGCGGGAGGAGGAACAGGAGTGTTTTTTATTTTTTTTTATTTATTTAGCTGTCTTAAACCTTCACCCCCACCCACAGGTTTTTTTTTTTTTTAATGTGTGTGAGAGATGGAGCTCTGTTATCTAAGTGGAACTGTTATTAGTTGGGCTTTGCTGTCATGATTGGATCCGGCTCCAGCAGTACCTTCTACCCAATGAATGATTAGTTGCCCTCCGCTGGAGGGGAAAAGTTGATTTCTTTCTCCTCGAAACCCTGCACATCCACCTAAGCCTATTGTTCTCCTGCTTTACCAATTTTCCTCCCAATATCTTTCACATCTTATCTCTTTCTGCCTCCTCTCCACTTCATTTTATTTTCGCTCGTCTCATCTTTCTTACTTTTATAGCTTTCTCTGTTTATAACTTTGACCTTTTTTTTAGCATTAGCTCAATTTCTAATGACCTGCACTTTAGTTTAGTCTTTTTTATTTTTTTACCTCTTTAGGTCTTTTGTTTTAAAAGCGAACAGAGGGAGACGGGAGTGTAGGAGAAAAAGAGCAGACGATAAAAATTTTAATGTGGCACAGTTGATGTTTAATATCTTAACCATGACCTTCTGTACTTATTTTTCTAATATTTAAACAAATCAAATTCTTGTTAAAGACTAGCAGTTAGCAGTCTCTGTGTTTTCCCTTTTCTCTTTCCCTATTTGGTCAAAGTGTGAATGTTGAACGACGGTAGGGCGAATTGTGTCCTTTTCGGTGAACAGACTCGTTCCCTTGAACTAAAGTACTTCATGTAGCATTGACATTTAAATATTCAGCATCATTTTCCATACTTTTGTTATCCTGTAGAAGAGGTTTGGTGAAGCTCTTCTTGTCTCTCAAACCCAACAAATTCAAATACACAATTTTTGATCCATTGTTTGGTTACAAATGAACGTATTGCTGTCTCAAAACCAAAGACATGAGTTGAAATAAACAACTCAGCAGTTTTTTTTGTTGTTTTTTTACGAGGTAAAAAATAAGAGTCTACTTAAGTCCTTATCCATTTATTTTTCTAAACAGGATAAGATACATTGTTCTAGTCAGATGCTTTATTGCTGTGTTTAATGTACAAAGTGAGAAATATTCTCATCGAGTCGATTTTTTTCCCCCACCTTTTCCATTTTTTTTTGTTTTCTCACAGCTGGATCAGAGCACCCCCCTCCCGTCATCCGCCAGGGTCCCGTCAATCAGACGGTTCCCGTTGACAGCACGGTAGTATTGGGTTGCCAAACTGTTGGCGCTCCGCCTTCCACTGTCCACTGGAAGAAGGACGGCATAGTGGTCTCTCCGGTGGATTCTCGGATGTCCCTAACAGAAACAGGGTCACTGAAGATCCACTATGCAAAGGTAAGGCCCAAAGTGCAATAGCAATTGCGAAGACCAGGCTTGTCGCCATGTCAACCGGTTAACTTGCGCACCTGAATCTTTTTCTCGTCAGCTGGGCGATTCAGGGTTCTACACATGTGTTGCTTCTAGTCCGAGTGGAGAGGCTTCCTGGACTGCGTATCTGCAAGTGGAAGGTGTTTTATTCATACGCAGGGATTTTATTCTTCCTCCTGAGGATTACTGTAAAGTTCACACTTTGGTAAATTTGTTGCGCTCTCTGTGGCAGAGTTTGGCGTTGTTGTCCAGTCCGGTCATCCGAAAGATTCCCACCTGATTCCTGGTGCTCCGTCTAAACCTGAAGTTTCTGATGTTAGCCGGACGTCTGTCACGCTGTCATGGAAATCCAGCCCTAATCCTGGCGTAGCGCCCACATCCTACTTAATTGAAGCATTCAGGTTAGATATATTTGTGCTCTTTTTGAATTCACATCATATTTTGTTATATGTATGTATCCTATTTGATTTCTCCTCGTCTTTCTGCAGCTATACGTTAGGAAACAGATGGGTGACATTAGCAGAGCATGTGAAGACTGAGTCCCATGTTCTGACTAATCTGAAACCTGGAACTGTTTATCTCTTCATGGTCAGAGCCAGTAATGTTTATGGCCTTAGTGATCCCAGTCCAATCTCTGACTCAGTCAGAACTCAAGGTAAGTGTAAGGCCTCAATTTTCACTTCGCTTCTAGCAAACACCTTAAACTTCACAGAAACGTTTCATTTCAGATACTCGCTTGATATTAGCGGGTAAAGTATTCAAATTCTTTAAACTTTTTATTTTTATAACCGCAAAGTTTGATGTGTTTGATTTTTTTGACATCAGACCAAGACAGAGTAGCGCAAAGTTGTGAAGTGGCAGTAAAGTCATACATCATTTTCAAAGCTTTTTACAAATAAAAATATCAAAATGATGTTCTGAATTCAAACCCCTTTGTTTTTATACCCCCAAATAAAATCCAGGGCGACCAACTGCATATTTAACTTGTAATATTTGCAATGGTTTAAAGCCCTCTGACATACTGGCGACCCGTCCAGGTTGTACTCCACCTCTCTAGTCAAAGTCCAAACCACCGTGGCATGACTTGAACCACACGAACAAATGACTAAACGTGTTATGTTTTTAAATTTGTACTTGTTTTTAATGATTTTGTGGACGTGGTTTGCAATTCAGGGCCACCGTTGGCAAAGTGCTGCGTATACAGACGATTTCCATCGAGCCTGACTGATCTTGAACTGCCCTGCAAAGATAGCAGCGACATAACCCCGAAAAACATTCTGCTTTTCAGATTTTTATTTGTGAAAAGTTCTGAAAACCCATCTAAAATTTTCCTTCCAATTTATTGCCATGCCATTATTTTTTATACATATGTGTTGGTCTTTCCCATAAAATCCCACACTTCTAAAATGTTTAGTGTTTAACATTTTTCCTTTGCTCCACACACAGACAGCTCCTCCACCATGCAGGGGGTGGACCACCGTCACATCCAGAGAGAACTGGGAGATGTTTTGATCCACCTACACACACCGACAGTCCTGTCGTCTTCAGCTGTCCGGGTCCACTGGATGGTGAGTTCATCATGTTGGCCGTACTGCAGATAGATGCCCTCACTGCTCCCAGAATTAAGACAAATGAGACAAAAAGTCAAACACGATCACGTCTTTTGTTTTTGGGTCAATAGCCAGCCTCGGAAAATAAGAGTTGCTGATAGATTAGCGACCGCACTTTCATCAGATATGAAACTAAGTTGTGGTTAGTGTCAGCAGCGTTGTCTACTGTGTTGAAAGAAATTATAAATATACTCTGTTATACATTATGTGCTGCTAAGATGATAGAGAGTTGTTTTAGCGAGGCAACAAATGAATTGGTCTTTGTTACCCATTGAGTTTAGCTTCATACAGATACAACTATGCCAGCAGCATTTTTCTGTGTGGGTGTCTGCTCAGAAATTCTTTCAGGCACCCTTTGCCAAAAATCATGCGGTTTGAACGGAAAGTGCTTAGTTGTCTTTTTGCTTGTTTTTCTCAAACCATGCTGAGTGGAAACTATTAATGACCTCAGATTGTGGTTTGCACAGAGAATTCACATTTCATCTGTGGAAGTTAATAGGAGAAGTAGGGTTACTAAGCTTTAATACATCCTTCCTACGGGATGTTTAGCGCAAACCAAGACTTGCACTGGTTTCGCATTTAAAGGCACACACACATATTATATGATGCACTTATTAATTTATATGTTTATAAGGATGTGTGAATTTTATTGTTTGAGCTATCACTCTTGAGTCTGTTCATGTGCCTTGAAATTGCCTCTCGGGGGGTAAATAACTACTTGAATTGAATGGGTCCTAGGTGGAACAGCAGTCCCCTTACATCCAGGGCTACAAGGTGCTTTACAGGGTATCCGCGGAGCACGGGCAGCCGGAATCGCAGTGGGCTGTTCTGGAGGTGCGTGCCCTGCCGGAGGACGGGGTGGTGATCAGTCAGCTAAAGAAGGGATGCATCTACGAGTTCAAAGTGCGACCTTTCTTTGATGAGTTCCAAGGAGCTGACAGTGAGGTGAAGGTTGTCAGGACATTGGAAGAAGGTAATTTTTTAGTTTTTTCTTAGAACAGTTTCTTTAAATATAGGTGAGAAAGTCCAGCTGGAGCTACAGAGCCTTGCAAAGTACTCATACGTCCTGAATTTTCTCACACATTGCAGCTACAAAACTTCAAGATTTTATGAGACAGACGAACACAGGGTTACGTAAAATGGCGAAGTAGAAGGAAAACGAAAATCTCAAAAGTGAGTTAAAAGAAAGTACTTTGTAGAAGTACATTTTGCTGCAATTACATCCCTCTTCCATTGATTGTGTGTTGCTATCAACCTTGGATGTCTAAAGGCTGACATTTTTTGCCCATGGTTCTTTCAATACTCGGTGGAAGTGGATGGAGAGCGTCTGTAGACAGAAGTTTTCCAACCTTGTTTTGATGCAAACTTTTCCATAGTACCTCTGCCTGTGTCTCTCCAGCCTATTGTCCCTCCTACATGACTTATGAGAAACTTCAGACTGGATTTTGTCTGATTTTATTTCATCAATGGCTCTCTTCTTGCCACTTTTCCATAAAGGCCTGATATTGAGAGAAAGGAAAATCGTCAGTCAACAGATGTTCTTGCCTAAGCTCTTCCAGACCTACCATTGGCCTTCTGACCGTTTCTTTGATAAATCCTTTAAGTTGAGGTGACTGGTCGTGTTTCGGTAGCTTTACAGTAGTGTCACACTCTTTCCATTTTTCAGAAGACAGATTTAACATTAGCCTGTGCTGCTAAGATGGCAGCACAAGCTATCATCTTAGCCTGTAAGCTTTTAGCACAGGCTAACTCTTCTTTATACGTCTCTACTGCTAGATCTCCAGTTTGTTAATTAGTCTCAGTTTTGCCATTTGTTCACAATTAAATCACACATTGGTGGGTTATATTTACTTATTAGCTTATGGTTGGGTTTAAGATTACCTTAAAGTTTATTTATCAGAAGTTGTGTAGATTATTTGTGCGATGATCGTAACAAATATTATCACAGTTTCTAGTTGTAATGTGGCAAACTGATTAAGTTCAATGTGTATGAACACTATTGCAAGGCTCAGTAAATATTTGTGTTATTAAAAACAAATCCTGTTGCAATAGAGAAATGATGCATTGCTTTATTCAGTGCAAAACCATATCAGGTAAGTCTTCCTTCATGTGCCTGTTGCCAAGTGTGTGTATTCCTGTTTTAGCCCCGAGAAGAGCTCCCCAGGGTGTTACAGTCACGAAGAGCGATGCCAATGGGACTGCTATCCTTGTTTCCTGGAAGCCACCTCCAGAGGGGGGAGAGGACGGAATCATTCAGGAATACAAGGTCTAAAAATACCACAGCTCAAATCTGTTCTGGTTCTTTTTTTTATTATTTTGTCTCACTGTGTTGTTGAGTGTGTCCCTCTGGCAAACATCGTCATCTTGTCACTGCGTTTTCCACAGATCTGGTGCCTGGGTAACGAGAGCCGCTACCATGTGAATCAGTCGGTGGATGGGTCAACCTTCTCTGTGCTCATTCCCAGTCTGGCTCCAGGAATTCGCTACAGCGTAGAAGTTGCAGCAAGCAACGGTGCCGGGCCGGGAGTCAAGAGCGATGTGGCGTTCTTTCAATTAGGTAATTGTTCCCTCTGAACGGGACAGCAGACTGCTGGGTGGCGTTTAGTTTGAAGTTTCTGTTCCTCTCGTTCTTTTTTTTAATATTAAATCCACTTGGTTGTCAATAACTTCTGGATAGCTTTCACATTTTTATTTTTATTTTTTCTACATATACAACTCTTTCCGTACTCACGTTCAAGCCTGTCCTCCTGCTTTTTATTGGTCAGATTCTGCCGGCCAGATGATGGACATCAGCGACAAAAGAGGCACCTTGTCCCAGATCTCAGAGGTGGTGAAGCAGCCGGCTTTTATCGCAGGCATTGGCGCCACCTGCTGGCTCATCCTCATGATTTTCAGCGTGTGGCTGTACCGTCATCGCAAGAAGAGGAGTGGCCTCAGCAGCACATACACCGGCATCCGGAAGGGTGTGTTCCCGTGTCCCCTCACCGTTTTAGCTCATGAAATAATTTGCAGAGACTCGGGATATTAAAGTATATTACTATTTGGAGTGCCTGTATTGAATAATATTATAATTAGGGTGGCCATCAAACACTGACATTTTGCCACCACACAACACACAAGTCATCATTGCAATTATATTGAGGGAACTCTTCCTGGTGATAAGCAAATGAAGATCAAAGGGGGAAAATGGTCTCTGGTCTAATCATCCTTTGACATATTTGCATTCCAGGCAGTGTCGACATTCGGTGGCCTTTAATCGCATATTTGTAAAGCGCCATTTTGCCAGTGCACCACAGTGTTTAGAGGTAAAGAGCTTGTCAAGCTGCCAAGCTTAAATCTGCCACAGTGTTTCTGCTGTCTGTCAGGCTGCCCCCTTCATTAACCTTCACCTGGAGACTCAAATTGAAAAGACAAGCAGCATTTGCAAATGAGGCTCATAGCTTATATTTAAAAGCACACGTCAAGTGATCTGTCCAGAGCACTCAGCAGTCTATATCTTTAATAAAAGAGTAGTTTTTATTATTATTATTATTATTATTATTATTATTATTATTATTTTATGGTTTTACTAATTTTTTCCTCGCTCATTTTTCTCCACAGTCCCATCTTTTACGTTTACACCTACAGGTATGTACTTTATAGCCTGATAAATGAATCCTATTCATTCTAAAGATGCACTGACTTGGGATTTTACGACGAACTTCCAATACCGATTTCGGGTGGCGACCCGTTGATGCCAGTTTTAGCCTAATCTGATTTCTGTTTAGGATTAGGAAATAAATATGTTTTATTTTTTATTTTTTTAAACTTTCTGGGTAAACTGATAACCAGCTCATGCAGCCAATAGGATCTTTTAAAGCTTTAAAGTTCAAACTGATGAAAATTGATTTCTGATTTATGTTTGTTTTCTCTAAATAAAATGAAGAGAGGCAATCAGAATTATAAGGAGCTCATTTTACGCAAGGAATAACATAAACGTGCACAGTAGATTGTCTAGTCGTAACCTGGTCTATCAGCACAATAATACTGGTTATCCTGACTAAATTACTGTACCGAAATGAGTAAATGCAATGAAGATAAGCTAAACACAAATCTATTAAAGAAAAGAAAGCATGTATTGAAGTGTGCAGACTTGACTTCACATTTTTTCCCCACTGTCTCTGCCTGCTGTTCATGGCTGTCTTCACTGTTGGCACTTTCTCTTTTATTTTTCATCAAGGTTGAACGTCTTTTTTCTTTTTTCTTTGCTTTTGTCTTCTCAGTGGCATATCAAAGAGGAGACACTGTGTGCGGAGCTGGCAGGTGACTGATATTTTTGTCCCATTGTTGTTACACGAGGAAATGCCAGTTACCCTGCAGAACCGCTAGGGGGAGATGTCTTCCCACGCTCGAAGTGGTCTCAGCCGCTCGCTCCGTTATAGTATAGCATAAACAATATCAGTGGGTTTTAGATTGACGGCGCTGTGATCCTCCTTGTTGCAGGCCTGTCCCTCTCAGCATGGGCGAGCCTCTGAACCAGCTGTGGCTGCCAGACAACTGGCCAAACGCATGTGCCAATCATAAGGACTGCAGCATCAACTGCTGCAATAATGGCAACGGCACCAGTGACAGCAACATGACAACATACAGCCGACCAGGTTAGAGCAAAACAAAAACACACCTCATAGCTCACATAGACGCTTCTGAAATACAGCCTCTATTACTAATAAAACACCAACACCTTGCAGCAATGCTTGAAGATTTATAGCCTCTCGTGCCATTGCTTTGTTCATGTGCTGCTTTGTTTCTCCTCCTCAGCTGACTGCATTGCCAACTATGGAAACCACCCAGAAAACAAGCAGGGGGGACAGCTTGGTTCTGAGACCCCCATATACAGCGACGTGAATCTCTCCAGCAAACTCACTGAGATTAAGACGTTCAACAACTCCAACTTTTGCTACACGAGCCCGGGAGGCGACTCGTCGGGCACGTACGAGCCCATACCGTATGCCACCACGCAGCTCATACAGGCCAACATTAAAAACAAGGCTGCCGCCGCCGCCGCCGCCGGCTGTGCAGCCGAGCCCCCGGACATACCCTGCTGGAAGCAGCCGCCCAACCTGCCGCCGATACCCAAAGAGATGGCAGCGCTGATGCAGCACAGCACAGCCGAGCAGCGCTGTAACGGTACGTAGCAAATCAAATGTTCTGTGCTTTGTATAAATTTCAAAATTTACACAAAAGATGTCTCCAGATCTGCAGGGAAGCGAGGGTATGATCCACCCCAAGACGATGCCGTACAACCAGACCCGCGACCACAGCACAGGAGGCTCCCATCAGAGCTCCGACAGAGGCAGCAGCACCTCAGGTGAGGGCATCACCCGTCCTAACGCGCCGTGTCAATATCGACGAGAGAACCAGCCTGCGTTTACTTCCAGCGTGTTCCTTTCTCAGGGAGTCAAAATCAAAGGAAAGGAATGCGGGCCCAGAAGATTCCCAAACACAATGCGGTGAACTGGGGGGACGCCGTGTCCGATCCTCATCCCAACGCCTGGGGCTGCGACGAGTACAGCCTGCCCATGGAGAGGAGGTACGAAAAAAGGCAAAAGACGCAGCGCGTGTTTCTTTGATGCAGCAGCTTCATAGTAACTTATACAAGTCATGTTCAACAATAAATGTAACGACCTGTTGCCGCAGCAACAGCTGTAAATCTTTTGTCTGTCCTTACCAGCTTCGTACATCTAGAAGCTGACGTTTTACACATTCTTCACTAAACATCTCCAGCTTACTTGGGTTTAAGTTTGGACTTTGATTATGCCATTCTGAGACATTACTAGGCTTTGATCCACAGCATTCTGTTGTATCTCTAGCTGTCTCTAATGGGGTTTCCTTTCATTATTTCCCAGTGTACCATTTTCTCTTCACCTGGGTACTCCCACTGCATGATGCTGCAACCACCGTGTTTTACTATAGCGACAGTGAATGTAACACTCAGTTTTTTTTTATATGAAATCTTTTTTCTTCCACCTCACATGTTATGGGTCATTTTAATGCCCCAAAAGTTTAAGGCTTAGGCAACGATATGATAAAATGGGGTTGAAATTTTAGTTGGCGTCCTTGCTCAGTTGGAGGTTACCGCCAATGACTGCAGCCTGCTTGATATGTTGCTGTGGCAACCGTCAAGTCTGCTTTAGCTGCCTGGTATGATAAATACTTGGTATATTTGGAGCTATTTCTAGAAAATCTGGTTATATATATATTTAAAAAAAGCTGAGCTTATTTCCAAATCCAATAATCACTGTGTATTTTTCAGAAACCGTTTCCGACTGTCACTCCACCTCACTGGTTTAAGATTCTACCTTGTCTTTTCCATAATTATTCTTACCAGCTTTGATCCAGAGGAGAGACTGGACAGCTGCCCCACTCCCCCAGTCAGAGGAGTACCCTCATCAACTACTGAAGCGTCCTGCAGCGGCGTACCCGCCGCTCCACCGCAGGGAGACCTTAGCAACGGCCTGCAGGATGGAGCCGAACACCTCGCTCACACCTACTGCTCAATACTGGACACAGACGGACCGGAGGAGAACGAGGAGGAGGCCGACGAGGAGACGGAGGCCGCGCTGGCGGAAGATCTTTACAGCCAATCCCAGCACCACCTGAAGCACAAGCAGCAGCAGCACCACGTCTCTCCGCACAAACTGCTCCTGCAAGGTCTGGAGCAGACGCCGGCCTCCAGCACCGGGGATCTGGACAGATCGGTCACAGGGTCTATGGTCAACAGCTGGGGCTCGGCGTCTGAGGATAACATCTCGTCAGGCAGGTCCAGCGTCGTGAGCACCTCGGAGGGCTCTTTCTTCACAGACGGCGATTTCAACCAGGCTGTCGCTTCTTCCAGGGATATTGTAGGCCTGCGCATGTGCAGGTACCCAGAGGTGCCAGGTGAGACAGATGTGTGGTTTGTCCTCAATACACCTCCTGTTTTTTGTTTTGTTTTGTTTTGTTTTTCCTTTCACTTTATAATATGACTTTATGTCTGTCCAAGTCTAGGACAGTAGGCAACGTAAATGTCAAAGTAGGGTCGCAGACTTCTGGCAACAAAAGCAGGCAATACCAAAACCAGTCTTTTTTTGTCAAATCTTCAGTTTTGAGCAATAGATCTTCAACTCTACTTCAAAAATAAAAAGAAAATATCTATCTATCTATTTAAAAGGGGTTAGTTATGTTACATAATCATCAGAAACCTACCTGGAGTGTTGCTTTGATTCTTTCTGCATGTTTGAGAGATCCTTTAGTCTCCCGTGGCAACCATTCACCTGTGCACAACATGTTGAGGGGGACCGAGGATGGAGCTCCTCCTCACAGCTGCTGTTTCCAAGCTTTAACATTCGGCAACACCCACACTCAGCTCCTTCAGACTAGCCAGCAGCAGTTAGCAAACACCCGGTGGAACTGCATGTCTGCTGAGCTCATTATATGAGCTACTTCTCAATTAAACGCTGGTAAAAACATTGTTGAAACATTAATAGAGGGGCAATGTTGTGATGACTTCCTGAAGGCAGAGTGTTGGGAAGAGCAGGATGTTCTTAAAGAAACAGAGGCCCAATTCAAAGAGATTAAGTTGCAAATTTTGTCTATAATAATGATAATAATATATTTTATTTATAACGCCTTTAAATTAAATTGAGATCTGAAAGGGCGTATTCACACTCTGATGATGACGCCAGTGGATTGGAGCCATGGCTGCCCTGGGGCAATGTGGCTGGAAAGCACATAACCCCGGCCTTTTAAGAAAATGTCCAAAATTACTGTGTGCAGTTTAATCTTTTGTGTCTAACTAGAGTTTGTCATGAATTCAGGTCGGCGGCACCAGCGAGCAAGCAGCCCCATGTCGACGGACAGCAACATGAGTCCTGCGATAACACACAAACGGCCCAGACGCCATAAACCAAACCAGTCTGGACAACAGGACTACCAATCCAAAGATATCTTCAGCGACGGTAAAGTCACGAGAAACCATGAAATTTGCTGCTGCGTACATCTCCGGCAGCGCTAACAGGGTCGCTCGCTTTGTTCTGCTTTTTCCCCAGACTCTTGCATGCCTCTAAATTTCACGAACCAGATGTCCCACGACGACCACAAAGCGAGGGGGGCGACTCTGCCTCGGATGGGCTCCGGGCAGGGCCGGGCCAGACGAGGCAGCGCCGGGACTCACAGGGCCAGAGACGGAGCGACCGAGCAGAGAGAGAGTCAAGAAATGGACAAGGTTCCACAGGGGGCTAAAGGAAACAACAACCGACAGCATTCAGGTACGGAAGAAGTTACACCGTTACTGGAATATTTTTAATACTGTTATAAGCCTGGCGGGCCACCAGGCTAAGCATAGCTTTTTTTTTTTTTTTTTTTAAAGTCTTTTTAAAATCTTTGCATTTTTTAAGACTTTATAGTTGATGTTCAGGTGTTAATCTTCCAATCTTCCAGTAACACATGATTATCAAGTTTCCTGTCAACTTTAAACATTTTTTAACTCAAAAACACGACGGGCCGCTGGATGAATGTCTGCCCTCACAGCCAACCACCGGGGCTTAGCAAAAACTTTCTGGGGAAACCTTGACATATATTCTGTCAAAGTTGTTCACAGTGCTGTTCAATAATCATTCAGAATGTGGTAGAAAAACACAAAAAAGTGCAAAACTGTGAGGTGGAGAGAGGGAAAAAGGTTTATATTTCCCCTTTTTACATTTTACCAGTAAAAATGTAAAAAGTGTAGCATGAAAATTACAGTCTGCCCACTTTACTTTGATACCCCAAGATACAATCGATTGTAACCAACTGCCTTAAGAGGTCCCCTAATTAGTAAACAGAGTTCACCTTTGTGTGATTGTCGTTTATTCCATATATCTGGCCTTTATGGAAGAATGGAAAGAAAAAACGCCTTGTGAAGCATCTCAAAGTCGATGAGTCATATGCAGACATCCAATTGTTTTAATTTCCCACATGCTTGTTTGTCTTTATGCCTCTTCTTCAGAATTCGGGGACGTGCTTTTGTACAGTCGTCCGTCTTTCCCGTCAGGCCAGCCTCAGAGGGAGTCGGGCTGCAATCCATCAAACTTTCAGGCATGTGGAGGCTCAAGGTCCAAACAGGGAGAGCAGGCCATCCTCACAGAACAGGTGGAAGAGGTAAGTATGAACAAGGCTGTTTTCCATGGACTGAAGCTCCACTCAAACTGAAATACACGTGTCTGTTTTTATCCTCATAGTTCCTAAAGAGGTAAGAAGCATCGGGAGCTCCAGAGGAATATACTACAGCTGGACTTGTGGCTTTTAAAATGTGGACATAAACTCTGAAAATACTGCACAACATCCTTTTCTACTTTGAATTTCACATTTGGTGTTAAAAAAAAAAAATGCTCTCATATTAAATGGTGGACTTGTTTTTTCTTTTCTTTTTTTTTTTCTTAATGACCAGCATTCAGGTCCTTGAACTGCTGGCTCCTTTGAAAATATAACGAATGCACAGTGGATGGCGGAGATGAGCGGGGTGTTGTCGCTCGACGCGGTTTGTGTGATATTTGTTCGTCCGTCGTCTTGTTCTTTCTCTAACTAAACTGCGGTCATTATCAGCCATCTTGTAAATTGTTTACTGCCACAGAAGTGCTTCAGATTTTTATATAACAGTTTTAATGTTTTTGTTTTGTTAATTAAGTGATGTACATTTTTGTCTCTGTATTTTTTTTTGTTGTTCTACTTTGGTTATGAAAGCACAATCACTTAATTTTATTTGAATTCAGTGTTGAATGAATTTTAACCAGGAGGAAATCAGCTGTCGGGAGTCCCGTTAATCATTTTTATCACTTTACGTCAGGCTGAGAAAAAGATTTAAGAATTGTGATGTGCATTGAGTTGTGTGCTTTTCGGCTGCTTTCATTCAAATTTGAGCTATCTTTGTTGTGTGTACTGGGAGAATTGCATGCAGATTCGAAGCGAAGGACGTTGTTTTTTTGTTTTTTTTTCTAAATAAGTCTGTGCTATGCCCTTTATTTGGCAATATATAAAAAAAGAATAGTCATGGACTGGTTCCATTTCTTGATTTCAGTGCTGAGTTCATTAAATTCTGTATCCCCTTAGCTTTTGGCAACAAATACAGGAGTAGGGCTGGACAATAAATCACCAATTATAATGCAGAAATGCCTTACAAGCACATTTCATGCTCACATCTGCTCATAATTAAACTGTGAATGTTGGCAAAACAAACATTGTATTTGCTCGTTAATATTAAACAAATATGTTGTTCTGACTTAGTCGTAAATGCACCCACACCGCCTTCCAGAAGTATTCGCAGCCCTCGAACTTTTTCACATTTTTCAACCTTTTTTGTTGCGAAGACTTGAATGTAGCTCATTCAAATCCTGTGGGAGGGTTCCCTGTCTCCGATGAAGCAATGCATCCCCACAGCATGACGCTCCATCTCCCATGTTTTGCAGCGGGGACAGGTTGCTAGCTTAGCTGGACGGTTGTGTTTTGAAACTCTCAAAGCCTGGAATATTTCAATTCCTCCTTCAGATTTTTATTTTTTTTTCAAAGTTTGTAGCTGTAGCTTGACATATAGTGGGAATGGCAATGTGGCAGCAGTTAAATTACAAACAGTCTAGTAACGTCACTTTCAATAGTTTTTGAGCTTATTTAGTTTAAGCTTTCACACTGAAACGTGTAGCCAAACAAAGCTGCTACTCGCTGAGCTGTGTGGAAAAGCTTACTGCTCAACAGGAACTCTGAATTAAGACGGTGTGATAAATGAGCGAGTGAAGGGTTTTACTTTTGAAGCCTATGGTGGCTCGTCAAGCATTGTTTCAAATTAGGATCATGGGCTTTTTGGCAGCCGTTCAGTATCTGACTTGATGAAGCACGATCAGCTCTTTCCTAATGAAAACATCTCCCACCCTGCTCAGCACATGCTGCCTCTCAACTCAAGTATCGAAAACTACTTTAACAAGCGAGGAACAACCCAATAATTCACTAAGACGCACAAATCACTACCAGCTCTTCTCTTTGTTTGCTCAATAAATTCCTTTATAGTTTTGTTGTTGGTTTTTTTAACTGTTAAATCTTGGTCTTTCAGTTTAATTTTGTTCAGTGTGGGTGTTATTTTGCCTTTATAATAATTTAAACCGTTTTCTCCTTTTTTCCCCCCCACAAACTCAAGGTATTTAGCAGCTCAGCCATATGTCAGCACAGGAGGATAATGAGGCACTAGTTTCATTTTTTTTAAATTTCCTCTTGAAGTGTCCTTTAGATAAGTAGCGCCTTTGGCCTAGCCTGTCGATTATTAGCGCCAAAACCTTTAATGGTTTGGTGGTCACATCTCAGATGTTAACTTTTTTGAACTGTCCCTTTAACACTCAACTGAGGCAAGGCTGCCAAAAGAATTATGACACTCAAACATAAGGTACAACTCCTTTACCCACTATTTTTCACTTTATTCAAATCAGCATCTTGGAAAAATGATTTAAATTGCGGTCAACTTTTTTTTTTTTTTAAAGAAAATGAAAACAGCTGAAGCGAATAAAAAAATATGTCCAGCCCTACTCTATATGTAATTTATTAAACACTTACAGTATGTAACTTTGAATAAACTTTAAATAAATTATGATGTTTATGTATGCACTAGTAACTTGAACCTTTATCACAAGCCACAGTTGAGGTCAGAAGTTTGCGTGCACTCATTGTTGCTACACATGTACCATTTATATGTAGGTTTTCAATCAATCAATTCATTTAATCAATCTTGAATCAGTTTGGACTAATTCTGTTCCAGAGCGGTTTGATAATGCAGCTAACAACTAGGCTATTTTTTATTAGAAATATGCATACGTTTGCATATATTGTGCATTTCCTCCAATTCACACACGGTCAAATATATGCTTACACCCACACTAATGTTCGGTTACATTTTACTTAGCAACTTGCACCTTGAGCAGAGAGTTTTTGTGTTCATCATCACAGACCTAGCTGTTCAGCATAGTCCATGTTAATCTAGTGCAAGTTTAATATAAACCTGCACTAGATTAGTCGCAGTCCCGGCTCCTGATGATTTTAACGGGGGGGGGGGGCATTGGCTTATTTTTTTTGGTGGGGGGCGAAATGAATACATAGCAATAATACTACTCAAGTAAAAGAAAAAGGTACAGTGCAGTAAAACTACTCATATCAGCACCTTTTTTCCAAAAACGTTACTCAATGTAACAAGTACTACACACTTTTGAACATAACATCGGTAGCCTACAGGCTGCAAGTCAACAAGCTTTAAGGTGGTGTATTGGTGTTAGCTCGACATCTTTTAGCTAACATTACCTGCATCCAACACCGTTCCTCAACTCACTCGGTTAGTTTTGCTGGTTTGCTGCCATGATTCTAACACACACCTGCGTAGCTCTGAACAGCAGCAGCAGGTCTCTGTTGCTGCTGCACAGGTGTAAACTGTTGAAGATTTTAAGTTATAATATATTTTAGGAAAATCTCTGGCTCAAACTTCTTACGGATCCCAGGTTCTCCTGGCGGGCCGAAGTGAAACCACACAGAAAACAACAATGAGTGCAGATGTCACAGAATTTCAGAGTTTAATCCAGTAGAAGACAACGTATGAAATTACAACAGAAACTGCAGAGCAACAGAGACATACATTCATTTACCTAAGACAAATGGAAAAGAAGAAGAAGGAAAGAAAAGCAAAGACGTGCAAAGACGTCTTTGGAGAATTGCAAGAGCAAATCTGATTTGTTATTCCTGTGTAGAAAGTTTTATAGTGAAGGCGTATTCTTGTCTTTAATTTATTCAAATAAGGCGTATCTTTGCTCATCCAACCAGGAGCTATCTCTGACCCTCTCTCTAAAGCCAGAAACTCCCTGCAATTTGTTTCCACGATCTAAGGCCATTTGTCCCCTTTGTCTAAGCAAAGTGGAAGCAGAGACTCTCCTCTACTGGCCTGGACTCCTGCTGTTTTACGGCTTTTCACAGATCAGTGTAAAAGCTGGAACTTCTCCTGATTGTTTCCCACACAGACAAAGGGCACTTTCAAAGATCTTAAACAATCTGCTGTAACTACAGGTAAAATAAAGGTCAATAGGGCAGAATAAGTTATTAATCTGAAAACTATAATTAGGCTATTTCAATCAAGACATGTTAAGTTTTAAAACTAGCTTACTTATTTTCTTAAAACCCAGTGCGAGCGTCTAAGCATTCATGTTGCGTTTAGAGGTGGCTCGGAAAAACAGGTCACGACGTGTTAACGACGATTAGACCATTTTAATGGCTGAAAAAAGTGACAGAAGACACAGATATTATAAGTGCGGAAGCCCCTATTGTATCAAATTGATATAGGAATAACAGACAGTTGGCCACTCTGAGGTAAAAACAACAAACAGCTTCCAGTCCAGGGGGGGCACGGCTGACTCCATGGGAAGGCAATGTACCCCAATGCCCGCCTTTGCCACAGGGCCTGGATTAGTGCAACAACCAGATTAGTTGTGTGTTTGGTATTGTATTGTTGGACCACCCAGTTGTGTCCAAACTCCAATTAACCTATCTAGTTGTTGATTTGACAGGAAGTTGGAAACTTTTACCTCTTAAGTGCCACATCAGTACCATTCTGATAATGCCAAACCTTTATTTTACTCTGGCTAAAGTGTTTTAGGTATTAAACATCTATTTTGAAGCTTTCACTTCTTTACTGTTGACAGCCTCTCATTCCGTGTTGATGTTGAATTGGCTAAATGGTGGACACATTATGTTTTCTGGCCCAAACAGGGCAATAATCTCAAGTAACTCAACACTAGCAGGCTAACGAGATATTTAAAACAGATTGTGTTTACCCAACGTCAACCCTGTTGAAACTCTGAAAAACTACACATGAAGGTCTGATCCACACAAGGAAACCAACAAATTCAAATAAACCTGAGAATTTCTGTCAAGAAAGGTTGTAGATGTCAAGGATGAATAATGCCAGAAGCCTCACGATGGACAAAAACAATAAAAGGATTATTTACAGCTTGCAAACAGACATTTGGAGATGAGGGTGGTTTAGCCAATATAATGAGTCTGTAATTTTTTCCCTGTGCAGATTATAATCCAAAATTGATATTATATTTATGCATGTGATAAGTGTATAGGAGCTGTGACAGAAACCTCAATTTACCAGCAGCAATGTAAAGTTCCTTCAAGCACATATTTTACAGTTAAGGATTCACAAAGTGCGATCGCAATTACTTCTGCTGTAAGTAATTGTATTCAGCTAATGAACATCTCCCTGAACAATAAAGGAAGACATCTGAGGGTAAAAGTGGTTAAACCTTAAAAGATAGAGAACGTAAATAAATAATAATAATGAAAAAAAGGTGCCATGTTTTCTTCCTTCAGGGTAATAAAGCAATTTGCGTTGCTCACTCCGATGTGTGCCATGGAGTTTTTGATGGATCACCTTGTTTCCGAGGGAACGTCTGATTGGCTCAGCAAACCTGACCAACGTTGTTACCGTGACAAAACCAGGTGAACTGGCAACCAGAGAGGATCATCTCTTTCCACTTGGTGGTTTTCAATTTGCTTCCCATCCAAAAGTTCGCACGGGAAGCATGCGCCGAGTTGAACAGAAGAAATGTCGTTTGTTTATCGATTCCCGTCTTCCGCTCGAGACAGTTGGCTGTGCATCATCCACATGTAATAACAGTAAATTTCTCTAATAGAGTGTGCTTTGATTTATTGACGAGACTGGCCCCTAAGCAGCCCCCGCTTTGCCGCTGCTGCCGTGACATTTCGGGCTTTTTTCCCCCAGAGGACTCCCGACTCCGGAGTCATCACAATCCGAGCTCGCTCTGTTGTGGCCTCGTCAAGCGGCGGATCGAAACGCTGCACAGCACCTGGTGTTTCCCGAGCAGTAGATTAAGTTAACATTTGTTTCCCCTCTTTAAATCCAATATCCTGTCACAACATAATATAGTGTCTGTCGCTTTAAACATTTCCTAATAACCCCAGCACAGCTTGTACTTTGCTTATCTTTATTTGACTTTAACGATTAAAAAGAAAAAAAAAAAGGAAAAGAAATGTGGGTCTTAGTAGGGAGTTTAAGGGTGAGGGAAAACACCTTTCTGCTGAATTGACCTCATGAGGACGGGAAAACTGCGCAAAAGCCTGGGTTGCTGTGTTGCACCTCAGGCACTTTAATTTGCAACCTACATAAAAAGGCCTACCGCATGCAATTTTCCATCTGTGCTGGACAAGCCATACGATTATCCTCCAGAATACATGCTGCTGTAAGCCGTTTCCGACATCACTTGAGATCCTGCAGCTGTCCTCTCAGTTGGTTAATGTGTTGTTGCGGGAGCAGCATGAAAATACCTCAGTGATACGGAAGTCGGAACGTGTAACCCGTTTATTTACAGGTTTTAACACCAATTCCTGAAGCTCCGCTGAAGACTAGCATCACACCTCATAAGGCCAAAGCAAACGATTCCAGATTTCACCCTTTTACAGAAGATATATCACAATTCTTCCGCATTTTTCCATGTATTTTCTTAAAGCCGTCCCGCTCTCGTATTTAGCTCTCAGCCATCTTGGTTTAAACTACTGTCAAACTCTAAATCTGTCAGGTTTAAACAACAACAACAACAAAAAAAAGGTTTCCTTGTCTATTGATTTTTCAAGACTAACCAAATAATCATATTCTACTAGTCAATTTACCTTCACCAAAGTATTTATTTGAACATTCAGTGAGATTAAAATGGTCCAACAGACTCATATTATCACTTACATTACATGTACAGAGCTTAAGATGAATATTGTCTCCTCCCACGCATATTTAAAGTCTCCTTTTTTCCAGAAACAGTCAACACTGAGAGAATATTCTATTCTCTGCAAAGCATCGTAAGACCTCATGACATCTGCATCTGCCGTTTGGGTTCATTTATTGGACTCTTTATGGCGGCCGTGTCGTCCTGCTGCCCGCCTCAAGGACTGCCAGCAGCCAGACTACAGGTTCACCTTCCATATCATATTGACTGCTGTTTTATTTTTATTTTTTTTAGCGATGCCATAACTGGGAGCAATGGCAGACAAGGAGAAATAACAATTTTACTCATGTTGGGGAGACACCCCAGACATGCTAATCTCATCATTGCACAGGGAAGCAAATGGTTTGACTTCAGATCGTGATTCGGATGACCTTCACTGTCTTGTGTGACATCACTGATGTTTTAACTCTGCAAATCTTACCCTGTTTTTGACAATGGCGCACTGGTGGGGTCTTTCAGCAAGTCGGCACATGAGCTCAAAGAGTGCTTAGACCAGGCTGAGGTCCGAGAGTATTTTATTTTTTTTATTTTTTGTAGCATTTATAAATGCTTCAAAATATCAAACAGATTGTTATATTGTACAACTACTACCTGAATAAACGCAAAATGCAAGTTCTCTATTTTATTCATGAAGGGGGGGGGAATCTATGGTTGTGTCACTTTTGACTGCAATAACTGGCAATAAGTTTTTAAATCACTGTGGAAGAAACCTGACCCATTCTCCTATTGAAGGGTTTTCATGTGAAACATCCTCTTTGAAGTCATGCTACACCTCAATTTGGAGTTCAGACTTTGACTGGGCCACCTCAAAATCTTCTCTTTTCGAACCATTTACAGTTGGACTTCTCAGTTGCTCTGAAGTTTAAGTTGCCAAGCTGATGGCCAGAAGTTCTCTGTTGAGATTTTTACTGAACACTATTGACACAATATTTTCTCAACAGTATTACCAATGATATTAATGAGATGCACGTGTGTGGCACCTGCATCATTTTGCATCCAAGCAGTCCTTTGTGACTCTGATCTGCCACGCTGTAATGTCTCAATGATGATGACAATTCAACACAATGTGAAGCTCAAAACGCTTTAATATGGTGCAAAAAAAAAAGTACTGCTTTAACAGGCAAGCATGAAAATCGATGCTGTTTTTACTGAAAAAAACTTTTGAAATGACGGTTGTTACCTTTAATTGTACACAGAAATGACATGTTTTTATCGGCTTTCGGCAGTTCGCAGTAGGTGTTAGGCCACCCTTTCAAAAGAGCCGGAGAGAAAATTTTGTGTGTTCTTGTTTGTGGAAAAAGGCAGACCTCCTTTACAGCTTGTACACCTGTCAATAGCCGTGGTGTATGGACTTTTTTTTTTTTTCTTCTGTAGTTTGTCCACTTGTCACTTCAAGCTTGAATGGCTTCCAAAGGACAATCTTGTCTGCTTCACTACACTCATGACAAATCAATAAAAAAAAAAAAAAAAACAAGAAAAATCAAGAATCTATTTATAACCAAAGCTCATCTCCTTTATTTCTTAAACGGATTATCATTTGGAGGGTATTGAAACAAACTACAATGTCTTTTTTTTCACATTTTGTCATGCTAAAATTACACATTTTATTGGATGTTTAGGTGGAAAAGTAACACAAGTCAAAACAATTTTTGATATATCACTAAATAACATCTAGTGACCAGTTCCCTAACTACATAACCTTTAGATGCCACTTAATTAGTAAACAGAAATGCAACGGCGTGCGATTAAATCTCAGTTAGGAATCCAGCTGTTTTGTGAGACTTCAGCTGTTTAATAGAGAGCATTAGTGCACAAGCACAATTGAACATGGAGAACGAGCTGGGTGAATCTATCAACTGCAGCGACATTTGTTGAAGTTTGCGGTTGTAACTCGAAAAGAAATGAGCAAATGTTTGACATTAGTGAAAAGCTTTGTGGTTTGTGAAAGTTAATGTATGATTTTGACATGTCACTTATGCAACAAGATTGAGGAAATATTTCAATAGCCCAGCTGAAAGCAAACTCTGAGTAAGATAGATTTTTTTTTTTTTTTGCGGCCGAGGCTATTTTCTCCTCAGAGAAAAGTATTTCTCCCGCAACATGAATGACAGCTTTTCCTCTCTGTAGTTGCCATTTCAACTTTCTTTCTTTTTTTCCTCCCTCTTTTCAAGGACAGCTGCCTACAGTGGGTTATTTAAGTGTTTGCCTTGGTTTCTAGGGTGCCGTGCGTGCATCTGCGCGCGCTCGTGTGTGCGTGGGCCGCCAAGTTTTATTTCCAATTTTGTCGTGTTTATCCAGCAAATTCGCTGCAATCTGTTGACAAAGAGGCAGCCATGACAGCGAGGGCAAATGTGGCGAAATTGCACAGAGGGCTGACAAAAAAAATAAATAAAAAATGGAAATTGATGGCTGTCAGCTCTGAGCAACTCTTTATCGGCGCGTCTATCTACAGGGTTCACAACGGCTGCGGATAAAAGCGTCTGACCAAATTTCTCTTCTTGTCAAAACAACAAATATTGTCTTTTTTTGTTGCAATAATTCACAGTGAAACCGCAAATCAGTCATCCTTTTTTTCTTTTTTTCTTTTTAAAGCTCATTTATTCTGCCGTTGCAGCAGTAATCACCGCGGGTTTTTGGCGACGGCCTCTTAAACAGGTACGTGCAGCCATTCACGCAGCCGCATTTTCCAGCTTAATGAGGTTTTGCCGAGGAAGTGGGGAAGGCAGCGTTGCGGCAAAGAGGTCTTCAGGCATTGAAAACATTGATTAGTTTCTCGGAGTGAAACAATAAACAGGTGCTGTCAGAGATAGGGAGTGCTTCTCAGCTCTCAGAGGCACCCTCAGCGATAAAAAGGGGCGCCGGGGTTGAGAACTATGCGGCGACGTCGAGAGGGAAGTTACGAGTTTTGACGGGGGATTCGTGCAAAATGGGGGCCAATTTTATGATTTCGAATTTTATTACAGCCGTGTTCGAGGGAGATTACTCCCTCTTACAACAAGGCAGTTGGCGAAGAATTAAGAGGCGTCGGAGATGATGAAGTTCTCAGCAGCAGTGATGAATTTAAATTTGTTTGTTGGAGCTATATCCGCTGTCTGTTACTATAAATGTTGACTGTATACCAGTTGGGAACCCGCACGTTTACTGCCAAGAGAAGGTTTGCTCTTGCAGACGAGAGGCAAACAGAGAAAGACACCTTGGGTTCAACAGACATCTGGAGCAGGAAGCCTTCATCAGTCTAAAAATTGAGCTTGAGCTAAAGTTGATTTAAAATCCTCCCCCTCCCACACAGGAACATTTAGCGAAGTAACCCAGCGAGACCGACTAAAAGTTTTACCCAAAGTGGTTTGTGCTAGTTTACATTAGCAGGCCATAAAATTAAAATGATATCGTGGATATAAATACACTCACATTTACTGAGTGGTTTGTCTGCCTCCTGACAGATGCGCTTTGCATAATAATAACAATCTGTTTTGCATCACAATTTCTGTTTATGCACAAATGGTTCAAGAGGAGCTTTTTAAAAAAAAAAAAATAAAAATAAAGAAGAAAGAAAGAAAATGCAGACAGTAAGATGGCACAGATTGTTTCCACAACAGACTCTGTTTAAATCTGTTATTAACGTGTCTCCTGGCTAATTTGTTCATTATCATTATTCTGTTCAATTTTTCTAAACACCCATCTCTGGCAGCGTAGGTAGATAGTACAGTGGGACTGGTTGCCCCGTAATATCGGTGGCAGATTCGGTCTCCCAAAAGGGTAAAATAAGATTTTTTTTTCTAATGTGGCTAAACTAATGGGAAGGCGTGTGGGTGTGTGTACTTAGCTCAGCAATTTGGAAAGGCCACAGCAATTATGAAGAGACAAAGATGGCAAGACGGAGGGCTCAGGTGGGAAACCAAGGGATGGAAAATGTTGCTTTTCAAAGCAAAACAACAACAAAAGCAATGTTATAATAGGAGAAAATGATTAAAATAATAATAAGAAGCACAATAAGAAAAAACAGTAGTGTATGTAATGTGGTAATAGTTCTGCAGAGGTTTATATAATGTCACATTAGAGGCAGCCAAACTCTAAACTTAACTACTTTCTTAACTTTTTGTGCACAAATGGATATCTAATAAACTTTTTTAATGATTGTTTGCAAACACCACATCAATTTTAGCTTCTGCCATAGAACGTAGAAAGCAAAGATCCAGTGTGGACGGTTGAAACAATAGGCGCCGTCGTGTGTGGTGGGATTTAACTGGAGGCGTGTCTTTGCTTTGGATTTCATACATTTTTGGGCCGACTGCCAATTATATCATTTCATTGGACAGACTTTAACCGTGGTTAAGATTAATCAAGGAGGGGTTTTTTTCTGCCACCAAACTCTTGATTAGCTAACAATTAACAATTGTCAAACCAGAAGGGGATAATAATGTGTGACTTTACAAAGTTTAGCGTAAGGTATTAGCAAATATAATCTCCAATGATGTAAAAAAAATAAATAAATAAATAAATAAAAAATATATATATATTGATATTGGATGATTTTTATGGCAACACCATAACAGCAGGGAGCTTACATTAGTTCTAAAACAATCAGTGTAACCATCACATTTAAAGAGAAAACTCATCCATACCAGAGGATCTTTTAATCCACTGTAGAAAATGTAGCTTCAGATCCTGGTATACCTGGGCGCATTTCTACTTGACATTATTAGCTGGTGTTTGCAAAGCAGCCAATCCAGGAGCTGCATTTATTTTCCTTAGTGCCGATTGGCTGTACCCCAGGCAGCAGAGACTGCAGTCGTTAGCTCCCATAGTAGTGCCAAACCAATGCAGGTGGCCTTTAAAGGTGAAGGGAAACCATCTTGAACATTTTTCCAGTGGTTCACAGCTGAATAAAGCTCTGTCATAGTGCAAGGTATGAATGGACATTTGGGCGTCATCTGCAAATGTGCGCATCCCATATAATGAAAGCCCTGGCGCAGAACACTTCACTGAAAGAAAATAGTATGTAAAAATGAAAATACAAACACAAGCTTTTGTAAGATCTTGGGTGCTCTATACAATGACCGATTCAACAAGTAGTGATTGATTGCTTTGCACAGATTCAACAGAATCAATTCCTCCTGACTGATCTTTTTTTGCCAATACGTCCCTGCGTCAGGAAGCTTCGAGACGTCGCATTGGCCTTCGTGTCCGTTTCACAATAAGGACGAGCGGCAGCTTAAATGAAACTAGATGCGCCGTGAGAGCGAGCACCATGAAAATAAATTGGTCGCCGAGGGAGCTAAAGGCCAGAAACCCTGTGGCCTTTAGCTTAGCCTCGGGGTATCTGCGCCACAAAGCGCCGCGCGCCGCTTCAGGTGCGGAGCATGTAGATCACAACATGGTTTGAATGTTGCAATTAGCCAAATGTCATGAGTCACAAATCAGCCTTTTGAGGCGAGGTTACACATAATCATAGTGAAAAGGTTGTGCACCACATGTTGGGAAAATTTTCATGAAACACTGAAGCGGGCCTCTATAAAAAGAGAGCGAACAGTTCCCTTTCTTATGTTAATATAGTCATTTCACCTGCTGTGTAATCAGTGGAAAAATCTGACTGCCAGGAACAGTTTTCTGAATGCACCTCCCTAATGAATACAGTCAGGCACATTCTGTGAAACATTGTCGCTTTGTTTGGGATTCTTAATGTTATTTGTGTTTCAAAACATACACTCGAGCTTTTCAGGAGCCGTAATTGCGTCGCCAACATTTTTCCTTCTGTGTTTGCTCTTGACATTTTGCTGCATGCGTCGACGGCATTACATGTTTGAACGAAGCGCGAGTGCACAGGTTTAACTGTCCTGGATGTAACAAATGTGCACCAGAATATCACAGTAATTGTCCATTTCCTGGACATCGCTTGATTCTTATCGGGAAATTCCCTTTGAATGCATAAGATTATTGAAAGTTGAACCTGGCAGACCGCCGTTCTCAAAGGTGAAGCTGTCTTTTTACATCCTTCAAGCGGAGGTCAAAAGTCAGGGTAAGCCGCAGAACACAAGTCTCACCCTTGACCTATATCTTTCCCTCAAGTGTCTCGGTCTGAGGAGGCAGCATGAATTTTACATTACGAGCGAGAGCCGAAGCTTTCAAAAAAACAACAACAAAAAAACACACATTACTTTTCACAATGTGGTTTTCCAGACAGTGAGTCTTTTTATAGTCTGCCTGATTTTGATCCTACACCGTCTCAGCAGATTAACAAGGTGATGTTTGGTTTATACCACCTATATTTCATTCGTGCCTCCGCAATTTAAATTCATGTGCAGCTACATTTAGGCGCTGTCCTGAATTTTATTTATTTATTTATTTTTGTATCGACAATGAGAGAATTAAGCCACAATCCAGAGACATGAACATAAAACAGACTTGAACACCTGTAAGATTTGCTTGGTTTGCCATTTATTGGACTATCAGGTTATATTGTACCCTGTCATCTAAAAGTGGATGCACTCACCATGCAAATGATTAATCATAGTATCTTGTGGCTGTGTGAGCAAAATGCCAGTTGATATACCAAAGGCAATAATATGTAGCGGGTTAACAAAATGAGCCACAGTGATGTATTTTCTGCCCAGATAGGGATTTCAGTGCTTTGGGTGTTCATTCTAGTCCAAGATTTAGTCCCGTGGTTAATGTTTGACGGAAAGCCTAAAGCAGCAGTGGAAACAGTGTCGAACCTCTCAGATACTTATTGCTGATAAAACGACTTACAAAGACTTCTTAGAAAACTCTCCCCACTGCCTGGGTGTCAGTTTCATAAGAGTTTCTCGCCCTTAATTTGCTGTTTTGTCACCTGACACCTAAAGAGAGACTCGACCTCATTGATTTCCTTGTTGTTGTTGTTGCTTGCCTTATTATAGGGGCAGGTCGGGACACTTTTGCTGAAATGCCATCTCGCCCACTACTTCAAACCCTCAGATGAGAGTGTCTGGCCACAATCTGCTGTTAATGGGCAACCTCTGTCATTTGTTAACTGGGCTCACATTTTGAGAACAAAGCTGAACCTCGATCTGACCACTGGAAGCAATCCCAGGTACACACAGAAGGCCCTTTGGCTCTTCTTCTGCAGCTCTTTTCCTAATGAAATGCCCATCAATGTCAAACAGTACACTCAAAGTCATAAGCTCCCAGTATTTCATTGCTTTTTAATTGTCCTGAGGGATTATTATTATTATTATTGTATCTCCTTTGGAAGTCTATAAACAGATTAATCTAAGATTTAAAAGGTTTTATTAAAGCTACACAATTATTACACCTTGATTGTTTTTTCTTTTTTCAGATTATAAGAAATATTTGAAATGCTGTTGTTTTTCCGAGAACGATTCCTCCGAACGTTTGAGATGCCAACGTGACGACTCTCCGTTGTCCTTCTGCATGTTCAGCCTGTTAATGTTTGATTTCCAGGTTGACCTCTCATAAAACCCTTAATAATCTGACCTTTTTTCGTGGTTTGCAATTTTGTTGTCTCTGTGTTATCCAGAATTACACAACTCGCAGTTGAAGCATATTGATAGGGCCGTCTGTTTGCATTTAGACAATTGGATTTTACAGGTGCCCAGTGGGAGCCCACCACGCAGCACCGAGTGCATTTTCCAATATAAAACATGGCGAAAATTGCAGGTAATAACTATTTATTGCCACTCCTGACAATTTGCAACTCATTAAACTAGAGTCAAGCATGGCACTGTCGAAGCCTTATTTTGAAATACTTTTTCTTTCCTGGTTGGATGCGTAAAATAAAGAGCAATAAACAAAATATTGTCATATTTTGCTCCAAGCTATGTGACAAGTCAAACCCAAAGTCATTATTGGTCTCATCTTCTAATGAGTTTTTATTTTCTGTATGCTCCCTTGTATAGCTTGATCAGTGTTGATGCAATTAAAAAGTAATGATTTTAACATAAATTGTATTTTAAGTTCTAAAAGAAAGAGCTTGTATATACTTTATTGATATTTCCAGGGATTTCTATAGAAAACCCCCCACAGTTACAAGTATTTTCACTGTTTCTCAGTGTTGCTGAAATAACTAAAACATTTACAGGTCAAATTATCCTCCAAGGAATGGAAAAAAAAAATCAGCTATAATTCTGTTGCTGTAAACTTATTTTTCACTGAACCACAACCACAAAGTAAGCACATCATTCATAGAGCGGGATATTAAGGAACGGCTTTGTAAGGCACAAGTGAAGCAATATCTGTACAAACAGAGTCCTGTAATTGGGCTCTGTGGGCTGGCCTATTTGTTCCTGTTGCTCCATTAAACTCCCATGTTCTACAAGCTGGGTAAATTAGAAGAAGCAAGTACGGCGTTTGTCGATCTGGCTCCGACGAGGCTGAGAAACCCAACTTTCATCGCAAGTAATAGGCGACAGAGCAGACCGTGTGGTATTCTGTTGTCCTCACAGCACTTTTGGGAGCCCAAGAAGCTGGATATAAAGCTTAAACGGTCAAAGGCACTTTGAGCCCAGACAAAATGTACAACATCAGCAGAGCGGCCTAATCCCTGTGCATCCATAACGAGAGGCAATGCTTCTCCGCAATTCACAAAGCAGCAATTGCATCACCTGGGGGCTACGCGGTCCGGTGCCGAGAGCAAAAGCGAATTTATCTTTGTGGAACGCGAAGCGGTCCCGTCGTCCAGCAACGATGATGACGGAACAAAGTCAGACTGAAATTGTGTGAATTTTCTTCATCTATCGCAGACAAAGTTTTGCACATGAACCTCCAACATTTACTAGTAACCAGTGCAAAAGATCTTAAATTTAATTGGTGTTTAATTGCAGTTGCATAATGCCACATGACGAATATTTATCCAGCGGGGGGAACAGAACAATCAGAAATATAAAAAGAACTCATATGGCTATTTTCTTTTTTTTTTTTTTTTTGCCAATTGGACAACACTTGAAAAATCAGTCATCTCAGGTTTTTTGTTGTTTTGTTTTTCCTCTCAGATCAACCTGCACACTGTGCATGATGACAGGATGAACATGGACTCAATCATTATTTATGTTGTAGATCGCAGAAAGTCATTTTCAGGTATCTCTTTCTGTTCTTATAAAGATAAACACAAAATTGCCTAATTGAAATTGTATCTTTTCTTGTAACAAAAATAATTTATATTAAGACTCTTATTTTCGACGCACACTGACCGACTTAAAAAATAAAAAGTACAGTGTTCTTTAGGTATTCAATTTTTATGCATTCAATACAAATTGTAGAGCTTATTCGATAACAAAAACAAAAACACTTTTGCATAAACCAGTAAATAAATGTAAACAGTATATTCTTCTACTGCACTGAAAATTAATTCATTTTATAGCCTTTTAGTCATCAAGTGTGGAGGCTGCTGTGCTTTGAAATCAAATATCAGACAATCCCTTAAGCATGTGGAAAAATATCTATTGTGGGAGTTGATCAAAAATCAAATCAAGCTAAATAAGCCTATCAAAATCTATTTTATCATTCGGGCAAAGATGCTGCAATCTGCTTGAAAAATACCAAAACTGAGATCAAACATTTTCCAGATATCATGAAAATGGTTTTATTATATTCCTTTCACTTTGGAGTGCCATATATTCGTTAATAACGCCATCCAGCTCTTGTGATAATAATATTGCTGTTAAATTTGGAACCGAAATGATTCTGCCTTTCCCTGCACACTTCTCTGAATAAATGCAAAGGTTGCTCCGGACTCATGCATCGTGAGGGAGAGCCTCAGTTCATTTTCACATACACGTTTTATTTTGCATCAAGGATTGAAAAACAAAAAAAAACAAAACTCCTTCTGTATGTGGCTGTGCATTCCTGAAGGCAAACCAATCTGTCACGGAAAGATCCTTCACATGGTGAGCAATTACAAGAAAAAAATAAATAAAAATCCCAGAACATAATCATCCCAACAGGTGTGGCGACCAAAAACTCTGGATACATTTGGCAGAAATATCTTAACAAGCTGTATTTGGACATCTTGAATATTAACATCTGGCTGTCAGTAAAATCTGGAAATGAAGATGTTTTCACTGTAAACCGAAAAGTTCGATAAAAGGAGTCGAGATGCTGCGAAAAAAGTACTTGTCCCGTACAGATTTCTTCTGTTTCAATGTAAGACAAAGACAACACAAAATCCAAAAATGTCATTCGAGCTACTCAGAGCAAAGTGAGCATTCTAAAACATTCCAGCGTGACAAAAATGCCTCAACGAAACAACTCCGTAAGGGGGCAAATACTTTTTCACGGTAGTGTAAAAACTCCTGCGTGGCTGCTGACGTAGATGAGCAGGTGTGGCGACTGATCAGAAGAAATCTGTAATGCAAGGGGGCCGATACTTCCTCAAAGCAGAGTATGTCATATATGTTAGAAGTCACATAGAGCTGTCCTATATTTTACACACTTTCGGCCTGCAGGTGAAATTAGGTCACTTTACTCCACCTGTCTGATGCGTCATCTCTGACTTTCACCAAGTCGCTTTTACCGTCTCATTTTCCATAACTGTCACATTGCGTCCTTGATATTGCACATCATGTCAAGAGATGTTACTGGAAACGATACGATGATATATTATTTATTAAAATGTTCTTCTTCGGAACGGCAGAGATGCAGCCAGTGTTTTACGTCTTTCCTTTGGATATCAGAGTTAATGTGTTCTCTTTGCCACCCGCTGAGAACACTTCTTGGCGTAATCTCTAACGAGTTTCACAGCAAGAGATATGAAGAAATTGTTAGTTCGTTTTCTTTTTTTTGTCTTTTGTTTCTTTTTTTGGCATATTAGTTTCAAGTGTGTACCTGTTATTTCCCCAAACGATTACAGCACAGCCAAATATACAGTATGACCTCTGACTCTCCACTCTTTTAATATAGATCTCACTCTTTTCCATTATGATTCTCCTCCTCAGCTTAGCTGAAAATGAGTTTGTGCTTATTTTCACCCCCAAAAAAAAAAAAAATGCTCTGTGCAAAATACAACAATACAGTAGCTTCGTCAAGAAAAAAAAAGCCAATAGTTTGAGCATGATTAAAAAAAAGAAGAAAAAAAAAAAGATTCACAGTAATAAATCACAAAAAGAGACGGTTGGATTCGGCTTGCATAGCAAAGCAAACGAAAGAGAAAAACAAAATAACATTAAAAATATATATTTACAAATTATGCAAGTCCTTTCATCGTTTAACAAGTCATTGTTGTTGTGTGGTTCCTTTTTCGTCACATCTCCACTGTGTGATCACCATGTGACAGAAAACAGAAGCGGACATATAACATATTATTTACTCTTTCAAAGAGAGAAAAGGGGGAGATGGGTGGAGGGAGGGTAAAAATAACACTGTGAAAGTGGTGTCTGTGTCTGTACATGACATTTACAGCTCTATGTTTCCTTCAACGCTTTTTGCTCCTCTTCTTCTTCCATTTAGTGTCCTCTCCGGCTTCTAAATACCATCCGTGCCTGGAGAAAATCTCATAGCGCTTACAAAACAAGAGGTCTGGGGATAGACCACATCTGCAGGAGATGGATGTCTCACAATGACTCTGAAAAGAAACCCAGACGAAGAAAACAGAATTACAAAATGGGCTCAAAATCCTTTGCTTTTACATCTGGGGCATCGTTGGGTTTGTGTACTTGAATGCACCATCTGACTTCTCAGCTCCTCTTAACGCAGACATGTAAGCTTTCCATTTAAACTTTATTCTTAAAAACTATTAGAATTTATTGTAGTTGAATTGATGATGAGTCAACCTGGTAGAAAATAAAATAAAATAAAATTGTTTATTTTTATATTTAACATCATCATCATCATCATATTTATTCTGTATTTTATCCTTAAAGGTTGAAGTGTTTACCCAAATGGACATGTTTTTTTGCACAGATTTTGTTCCTTGAAAACAAATAAATGTGGCCATTTATTAGAGCTGTAATATAACATCAAGCTTTTGAGACGACATGATGCATAAAAACGGATCCCCATGTGGTCCGCACTTCCGCTTTCTTGAACCATGTTTAGTTCTCACTCCAACCACTAGGTGGCATCAATGCACTTCTGCCAGTGTCTTTAGTGTAAAAGGCATCTCAACCAACATCTGTGGTATTTATCCACACAAATATTTATGTTCCTCTAAACCCCCATCATGGCCATCCACTGTTTAATGGAAAACATCATGAAATTAATTTACTTTTGTTTCCTAATTAGTGTGGCACACAGGCAAGTTGGATCGAACCAACTAGAAGGTGAGGGAAGACCAGATTCAAATTTTGCAGTTTTTTATTTTTTTATTTTTTTTTATCTGTCTTCAGTATGTAGATAAAAGATTTTTTAGACTTTATGCATTCAACCAATCCGAGGAAGTGATCAGATTTTCTCCTATCAAAAATGGGGGAGCAGTTGCTCTACTTCTCAGGCGATGATGCAATAGGATGTCAAACTTAAAGCTCTTGCCTTCACATTTGTGACTCGATAGCTTACACCTACTTCACCATTTGACCGTCACATACTGACAACAGCTGGATAGCTGACTTCACTCTGACATATTGTGGCCTTTTTATTACTGTGACATACTGAGGCGATAGATCCTCTTACAGTGTTTATAAAAGTCGAGGTACAGTGTTTCCTCAGAATCCAGAATTTATGAGCTGAGAGGTCAGGCTGACCTTAATTTGATTATACACCACTATACACTTTCCTCTAAAGGAAAAGCTGTAAACCTGTTTACAAGCCTGTTAACATGTCTGCATCTAAACACAGCAATTTTAGAAAGCTGTAGTGAAGGTCAGTGCTGCTTAATCTGACCCAACCAGTGTCTAACACTCCTGGATCTTGGACAAGACTCAGTTATGTAACTAAATGTATGGGCACATCTGAGAATGTGGCAGACGATGAAGCTTTTGTAGATTACTGCTCCACCGCCATGTTAAAGGGAAGTCGAATGAAACGAGACGTGCTCTTAGGCAAGACGTTTGGCATATGCGTCTTCCAGCTATGAAAATCTTTGTCATATCAGTCTGTCATATTGGCTGAAATCGACATTATCGGAGGGTATATTTCTCTCTTTCTTTCTTTCTTTAGCTCCATCAATCTTCCCATCAGATCTGTGTGAGAAGTTCACCGGTCTTCAAAACAATGAGTTAGTGGTAGTGTGGCATTAACTTGTTGAGTTGGCACAGCAGCACCGTTTAGTCCAGTTTAATAAAACTCTAGTTCCTTTGTCTAGAAAGTCCGGTTTATTTGAGGAGATGTGAACGTGCAATCAAACTCTGAGGCAGACCAAAAAAAGTTATCTCTGGTGCACCTAACTGGTCCACCGAACTGAGACCTAAAAACCTAGGTCTCAGTTCGGCTGAACTCTGGTGTGGTTTGAATGCTTAAGATCGCTCCAAAAGATGGAAGTTAACTATACTGCAGGGCATTCTGGGTAAAAAGAATGTGAGAGACTAAAAGAATGTGAGAGACTAGAGTTAGCAGGAGAAATGGCTACAATCGCTAAAAATGGCTACAATCGCTAAAAACCCACTATACTCCATTTTTTATTACATTTTGCAAAAAAATAGAAAATTGTGCATGTCTTCTATGAAGTTTTTTTGATGTCATTTCCTTTTGTAGTTATTGCTGCAGCGCCACCACAGGTGAGGTGGTGAACAGGGTTTACGAAGGGTTTAGGTTGTTGACACAGTGCAGTGCGAAAGTGAAACCCCAGCAGCTGAAAATGTAACAAATGTTGTCATTTTGGTCACCAGTCAAACCCAGTCTACTGGGTTTGCAAACACCCTCAGAAACACTGAGGTAGAGAGGAGCATATTTTTATAGATCACTGTGAAAAACAAAAGGGGAATATCAACAAAGGTGTGTAAAGAACCAACTGGTATCTGTTACATATGGTTTTACAACCAATGCAGTTCAAGTCCAAGACAAATGTGAGAAAATGAGCTCATGCTATTCCAGAGCTAATCAGACTTTAACAATTTAAACTTAATCTTTTCGTTCATTCTGCTTCTCCCATTTGGCAACCTAAACGCAAAACTAACACGAGTTTTTAACACAGCACTCAACACATTTTATTAGGCTGTTGGTCTGCATTACTCCACCGCAAGTCCATGATGAAAGCTGGTGTTTGATCTGGCCCAGAATAGTGTTGGTGCTTAGGTAAAACTGGCTTCGTTTTCTCAGAACCACAGCCAATGTTTTTGATAGGGGAAACTGAAAGAAACGATGCCAAGTGGCCACTGGCAACAGCTCAGCGCTGGAAGCGGGTTTTTGGTATGTAGGTTGATTTTGCATTTCCCCACAGCTAGAAATGCGTTTTCAGAACAAACGGAAAACATTTCTTTTAAAGATACTCATATACATGTGGAATATCCCCCACATTTCCAGATATTTGTGTATTTATATTCTGTGATCAAACTTTTCCAAGCATATGCATTTAGGAAGAGCTTCCTTGCAAGTCAAAAATCACCATGCTCTTTTGGAAACACCCCTCTGTGTTGCATTCAGATTGATCCGTCTCCAAAGGAGCTTTAGTATCGACACTTACAGTGTTCCCTTTTCTCTGTGCCGTTGGTGGAAGGATGCCCGTCGTGGGAGAGTTCTGCGCCAGGTCTCTTGTGGGAACCCCTACCCAGGGTGGCCCTGCCGGACGATGTCGTGCCACTCCAGGAAGCCATATGCTGTCTCTCTAGCGTCGACACGGTTACCATGCACTCCTCCGAGGGGTGCGGTGCTGCAGCTGCCCACGGGCTTTGCATGTGGGACCCCATGCTGTGCAGGGACTTTGTGGCTGGCGCGTGGGCTGTCGAGTGGATGGTAAGAGACGACAACGTGGAAATGAGACGTCATGACATGCGCCTGATCACAAAAGAGGAATCATGTTTGAGAAAGAGTCGTCTGGGAGCGCCGCCGTCCAAAACTCACAGTCTGTGTTGGTGTCTCTTCGTCTGGGAAGAGTTCCAACCTCGTCTGTCTGAGGTTTGTGGCCAGTAAGCGGTGCCCCCTTGTGTCCGAGGCTATGTGTGCCATGTGCACCGTGGTCTGAGGAGCCAAAGCTATCAGTGTGGCTGTGGAAGGTGGATTTCCCTGTGATAAGAGGAAATGAGTCAGTTATGATAGATGATCATTTTTCCACAGCTATTAAAATATATCAGCTGTACAATGAGTAGAAGGCTAACATTGTTGTGCAAAAGGATTCATACCCCAGATTTTTAATTTTATTTTCCAAACAGAAACTTTAATGTATATTTTTGTTGTATTTTGATAGAAATAGTAAATACCTGTGAGGCAGAAGGACAATAGTGTATTCAGCCTCTTTTACCCCAATGCCCCTAAATCAAATCCAGTGTAGCTGACTGCCTACAGAAACGTAGTAACGCCCAATGTAATTTAAGTGAAAATTGGTAGAAAATAAGCTGTTCTGTGAGGAACTCGGAGGGATAAACTAATAGAGAGGTTTAAAGTATATTTTTAGGCTTTAAAACAATTCTCTACGTGTTGAATCACTTATCTGCAAATGCAGAACGCATAGCGCAGCTGCAAACCTACCAATGCATGGTGGTCCACATGCACTGATAGGAAAGATAAGGAGAGCATTTTGTCTAGTTTGTAGTTAGGAGGAAAGCAATCAAACCTTTTGGCTTGCATTCAAAATGCTGAATTTAGCAGAAAACTAACATTCCACATTACCCTAAAAACACCACTGCCACGGTGAATCATGGTAATGGCAGCATCATGCTGTGGCAATGGACAAAGCAGATTGTTCATCTCCCAGCATGATTAAATCCTAAACATAAAAGCCAGACTAAAAATAATTTGTATTAAAGAATATTCATGTGTTAGAATAACTGAGGTGAAGCAAATAGACCTGAATCAAATGAGCGTTTAGTAGCAACATTTGAAAATTGATTTATATAGACGAGCTTCTTCCAGCTGGAGTTTCAGTTTGTAGTGAAGAATGGGTAAAAAGAAAATAAAAAAGGTGTGTATGTCAAAGTCATGGAAGAGAAATAAACCAAGACACTTGCAGTTGTGTTTTCAGTAAAATGTGGTTCAAAAGGAGGGGCGGACACAAATACACACCACACTTTTTAGATTTTTATTCGGAAAACAGTTTATAAACTCTATCATTTCCCTTCCCGTTCACAATCACACGCTAATTTGTGTAGATTATTCACATAAAATTTCAATATACTGATGTTTTATCATCAGGGTATTGATAAAACGTCAAAAAGATGAAATTAAGTGAATATTTTCGCCATGCACTGCAGACCTGTCTCAAAACGAGGCATAAAGATGTCTTCCCACATCTCAGAGGACAACAGAGCTCACAGTAGGTGTGCTGTTCAGAGAATTTGACAGCCTTAAGGACAAGCCATCCTTTGTGGGATGATAAAAAGCGATGTGGCTCCGCCCCGTGGCTTCAAGGAACCAGACCAAAGATTCATATTTTCACTTATAATGTGTGTCTGTAAGATCTGAGATGATAGCACGTTTGCATTGCTAATGTGTGTAAATATTTATAGTCGCACTGTTCCTGCCCCGCGACGGGTTATCAAAAGTAATGAACACACACGTATTTCTCAGCGTGCCCGTCAGTCGTAACTTATCAAACGCCGGGGTCTAAAAACGGTGCAGCTCTGTCCCTGTGGGAGAAGCCATCAAGTTTCTGAGTTCTAAAAGAATAGCTTTCAGGCGGAAACCTATTTATAAATGCATAAAATTGTAAAATATTTTATGGCTTCTACATTTATCCGAGAATGATGACATGTGACTTTTAATAGATGGTTTAAAACCCTAAAATACATCATCTAAAACAGTGGCTGCAATGATTCAAAGTCTATGAATAGTTTTAGTATTTTGCTGGTACAGACTGCCTCTGTTTCCACCACAGTGGCTCAAGTTGCATTGGAATCTGATAATTGATGGCAGAGCTCCCAATCTACCAATAAATTGCTGTTCAATCAAACTGACAGATGAGAAGAACATTAATCAGAAAAGCAGCCAAGAGACCCGTGGTAACTCTGACAGAGCTGGACAGATCCTCAGTTCTGCTGGCACAATTACTTGTGAACTCCACATGTCTGGCCTTTTTGGAACAATGAAAAAAAACAAAAAACAATGAAAGAAAAACATAAAAATGTCAGTTCGGGTCAAAAACGTAGAAGGAGTAGTTCCGATTAGAGGACATCAAAACTGGAAGTTTTAGCGTAAATGCAAACTGCTATGACTGACTGAAAGCTAGCACGTCAACCCCGCTGAATACACAGCCCCCATACTGGAGCATGGTGGGGATCAACCTTTCATTGTTTAAACTAAGTGTGTAACAGAATATTAAATAATGCTTCATTTTATCATGCACGGAATTTATTCACCGACATTTCCTCCTCTCATCTTTTAAAAATTGGCCCGCTACAAATGGTAATCCACTTGCTTCTACTCTGAACATGGATTCATTGTGTTTGGAGAAATTGACCAATATAAATGCAATTTCTTGACAAAGTGCTTTGAGTGGCTGTAGTGACTCTTCAGCAACAGGGTGAAAACAGAAGGCTGTCAACAGTTTTTTTCCCCCTTCCTTTCAGAAACATACAGCACATTTGTTTCATTCTAAATCACCTTTACATTGCCAGTCAAATGGGCACAATTTGTATACTAAGTGTTAAGACACTGCTGTGTTTTGAAGTACCTTTTATTCTTTTTTATTTTTCATCCACTGAGAACCACATTATTTATTATTGTTTAAAATGGTCTTGATCAATAGTTCTTCAAACTTTCTGAAGAACTTTCAAAGTAAGATTTTGGATTTTTTTTTTCTGATTTTTATTCATATTCTGCAGAGTTCTTAAACTCGACTCTGGTAGCAAGAAAAGAGAGCAAGAAAAATAAAAGACCAGTGAGATGCATCATTTTCAGGTAATGATGTGGTACTTTCCAAATTCATTAATTAAATTAAGACTATATAATCTTTTGTATATATTATTGTATAAACCTTACCTTCATTGCATCTACTTAAGATACAAATAGGTCCGTAAACAAAGACATGAATTAAAATATGAGTAAATAAAATATGAGTAAATAAAATAAAAATAGAAATAGGATAACTCCTCTAAGTTTTAGAATATTAAGTTCCTAAATATCTTATTTTAAATTCATTCCTCTGTTCATTTTTTAAATATTTATAAACACCTGTGCCAAAAAACCTAAGGTGTAAACATCCCCAGAAAAGGCACATAGTGCCATTTTAGCGTTTATGCTCCTCCAGATGCCTACTGATGGAAATTAAAGAATTCCTCAAACATGTATGAAAGAATCAAAAGCAGCACTCCAGCTATGTTTCTGGTGCTGACATGAAGATCAAAAAAGTTGATTTTACATAACAGTCCTCCTTTAAAGAACAATAAAATTATATTTTGCTTCAGTATGTACATTCAATATGTAAGAAATGACAAATACGTTACTGGCTGTTGATTTTGAATGTGTAACATTTGATAAAGCACAACTAAAGTTAACTCCTTCAAGATACAGAAAGTGCAATAGGACTATTTCATTTTCAATAAATCAAATTCTAACTACACTAGCAGATTAAATGCTCTTGGGACACCTTGATCCAGCCAACCTCCCCATGCTCATCTCCTCAAAGTCATAATGAACTTTCATATTCATTCTCTTTAATAATAAGAACACATACCTGTGCCTTCAAGGCTATCCACGCTGTGGCCAGGAGTGTATTCAAAGCCGCACAAGTTCTTTGACACCACAGCATATCTTTCATCCTCCTCCTCCTCTTCTTCCTCGTCGTCTTCAGAGAGGAGTGTTGCTCCCAGATCAGAGCCCAGCGTACTCGACATGAAGTCCATCGGCTTGCTGGACACATTAGCGCTGCTCTTCATATGCCTAATTAAATGTGGGCAAACGCCGCATTAATAAGCATGGTCGATCCATCAAAATGCAATGGAGGTCAGATAAAGAGCGGGAGAAAATACCGCAAAACAAGCATTAGAATGCAGAATCACTGGATGTTCAGAAGCGTAAAGATGCAATGTGCAAAGACTACGAATGTCTGCAGTGATTTTCGCTGATTACTTTCTCAGCAGTAGTGTGTGTTGTGCTAACACAATGGAGTTGTAATTGGACTGGATAAAGGATATCTGGATGGGCAGGGCTGTCAGCAACATGCCTGTTATCTCCCGCACAGCTGTCCTCCATGATGGCTCCAATCCCACCGTAGAGGAGATGCATGCATAATTACCAACTCTATTTACTGATGTCAGACCAGCATGTAAGACTAAACCCAGTCATTACCCCCCCCACCAACACGTGTCAGCCCCGACTTATCAAGTTCCCCTCGGTGCTTCGTCGAAGGTGTAATCAATGGCAAGAACGTTTTTTATCGTTCACCGGAGACATCGACTGCAGGTTTGGGATGTCACGAGCAAATACCAGCATCCTAAGACGTTCGAATGCTGGCCATTGTTATGCAAAACCGAGACGACGAGATGAATCGATGGAATAAAATTACAGGTTTCTCTGCAACTGCGCAAAGCGAGGAAATGGCAACACCTTTCGTACAGAAAACGACTTGCTAAAACACAGTGTGGAGAGGAATGTAAAAATCGTTGATGAAGAATTAGATGCCAATCCATAAGGGGGGTGGTACAAAAAAACTTCTAGCTGGTTTTTGAAGTCATTGAAAGGGATAGTTAATAAGCAACACAGTGATGGCAAAATATTCCATAGTCAACACTAATTGTGTAGGGGAATAAAAACCAGACTCTGAGGTTGCTATTGAACAATATGAGAAGAACTGTGTCGGGGAAGAACACAGCAAAGGTATTTGTGGCTTTGAAGAACTCTTTAGGTTGATAGATTCATTTTAAAATGTATCTTAGACCAAACAGAGAATATAAAATGGATGTAATATCAGCACCCTTACTGTATGAAGCAAAATATAAAAATATAGGAAGAAAAAACAAATGAAGGAACGAGGAGTGAATTCTGTGGAGCTCCACAGGTTGGACAGGTAGATTTAGAATATAAAATAAACCACCACTTTATATATTTTTAGAGAAAGTCCTATTGAATAACTGGGACAACAAGCACTCTAATTCAGTGATAAGCACCAGCACCCCTCCCGGCCCCACTAAGGGACAAGGGTGTACAGAAAATGGATGGATGGATAGACAGAAAATTGCTACAGAACTTCAACAGGGTAGTTTTAATGGAGTGCTGTTTCTGAAAACCGACTGAAAAGGGTAACATATCTTTAAGTCCACATGATAATTTAAAACTCTGCTGCTATCATGCATCCTTACCATGCCTGCTTGGCCACTTCGTACTGGTAAGCTCTGGTGAGTTCATCTAAGTGGGCCTGCAAGATGGACTGCATTTCTTCATGGTGGGCAGAACTGAGAGAGGAAGATGAGGGCTGGCTGAAGGGAGCTGGCGAGGAGGATCTTCCTCTTAACGGTGGAGTGGGACCCCTCTCGTCCTCCGCCTCGCTGTCCAAATCCTGGTGGCAGTAGGTCTGGATAGACATGGGCGGGGCCCAGCTGTTGCTGCTGGAGTCATGAGGAAAAGATGTGATGTGGAGAAACAAAGGATTTTGGTAGTTATATCTATCCATCCATCTATTTTCTGTACACCCTTGTCCCTTAGTGGGGTCAGGAGGTCTTTGCATATCTTTGCATATCCCTTAGGCACAGGGATATGCAAAGATATTTATATTAACTTTTTCACATCATGTCAGGTTACAGCCACCAGCTTTTATGTATTTGGGACTTTATGTGGTAGACCACAACAAAGTAGTGCATAGTCATTAAGAAGTATTTTTCAAAATTATTGAGCTGTGACAGTCACCTGTTTGGTCACCTCAGACCACCTTCACTATGACTGGCATTTTCAGAATCCTGTGCTTTATTGTTTAGAGTTAGTAGTTCTTTTTGGTCTCATTTAAAGAGATAACCTTCTTCCACATGTTTTGCTCTATTCTACACATGTTTTGTGGCAAAACCTGCTAAGGCCTCTATGCACCACTTCACAGTCATGTTTGTTATTCCACTGATTATTGATTTCCTTTCTTCATCTTGTTAAGTGGACAGCTAACTCTCGGTCAGTTTGCAGTCCTGTCCTACTATTTCATACAATGCGAGATTTCAATTGAAGGATATCAGGGTAAGGATGACTGAGCCACATTTTTCAGATTTTTTTTGTCTGCAAAAACTTTTGAAAACCACATGTCCTTCCACTTTATAGTTATGCACCACTTTGTGTTGGTCTATCACATAAGAGTCCATTAAAAGACATGCTTGGAACATGGCAGAAGAAGAGTGAGCAAATGTAAATGTTACGAATGTGTGCAGACAAGCACACATTTAAAAAGTTTTGGTAAATTTTGCCCCTGATGTTAAATTAGTTTTTTGTTCTTTTTTTCTTTTTACCGTTATTTTTGTTGCCTTTGGCTTGAAGAGGCAGGACTGATGAAATCTAAGTCTTACCTTCCTTTATGGTTGTCCTGCGGGTACCGATCAAGGTCAACCTCTGTGCCTGGCAGAGGGTGCATGGGTGGAGGAGGCAGAGGCATGTTTGCCCAGCACGTCCCATTTGATTTTGAGGTTTTCGTCCCTCCCTTGATTTTCTTTTTCTTCGCAACCTTCGCACCTAGGGGTAGGAAACCAAAAAAAAAAAAAAAAAAGAGAAATAACTCTGAGAAGCCACTTTGTATTCTACTCTTTAGTATCAATCTATATCAAATTTACACACATTCAAGTTTGCTTTGAAAGTTATCTTCCATCAGCGTCGACAGCTGGAATCTTTAAAAACCCCTGTCTTCCTGCTCAAAGTTCATCTCTTCCTTTTCTTTGTGCTGACAGCACATTAAAACATTTCCCAAATGTTGACATTTCTTAAAGAGGCATTAAAAAAATCCCGCGGCAACACGCTTTAAGATGCTTCCATACGGCTCCCCTTCTTTGGCTCGCTTTATCTCTTCCGAGCCTGACATTTAGCTGAACATTGTGCAGAAGTACAAAAGTGCAGACGGATATGCCTCCGTGGCTTTACAAAACGTATATATGCTAAATAAATAACTGAGAAACGCTGAGGGATTTTCTGCCATCGCTAATCAAATTAAGCCAAAGGAATGCGTCATTGTTGCGTGACATTTCTGGGCTAGATAAGCTCTCCGGGTAGAACTGTGATGGAGCCAGAAGAGTAATTAAGAGCACAGTCCTGAGGGTCCGTTTTAGTGAATATGTAAATAAATTCCTTCCTTTCTCGTTTGTTCTTTCCTAGGGTTTAGCTTTTGGTGGTTTTTGAACACATTTTCACGTGGCTCATACCAGCACCAGGTCGCCTGTCAGTTAGCGAGTAGCCCATGTTTGCCATTTCCTGCTGGGCCTGCAGAGACGCCTTCCAACGGGGATCTGGCCTGTCCACGGCCAGCTCATGGAAGCTGTTGGACTGAAGAATCTGAGTGGTGGCGTAAGGGGTTGGCTGGACGCCTCGCGCCGGGCTGCTGTAGCCTCCCTTCCCCATGAAGTCAATACTGCTGTAGATGGCCCCATCAGACAGCATGGTGCCTGTTTTCTCCACAGCTGCAGACGGTAAAACATCTGAGGGGAGGCGGGGTGGAGACAGAGCGGGGGGCAGTGGAATGGGCAAAAGGAAGAAAACATGGAGAGATAAGTTGACATGAAGTTAACGATCTTTAAGGTCATTAACGCGCCCCGCTGTTCTGGCGCTCTGCATTAGTTTAAAAATAAAAAAATAAAAAGGCGAGTCCAAAGTAGAGTTGATATAAATGAAAGTGATTATCAACAAGCATAATTAGCATGCAACGCTCGGTGGGAGCCTGGTGGAGTGTTCACAAGAGGGGATATTCAAACCGCGCTAACCTTCAGCTCCACTGTTTTTCACAGAAAAGATGCCTGCAGCTCACTAGTTTAAATCATAGCACTCAAATTAAAACCACGAACCTGGAGTATCAATCTCGTGCAAGCTTGGAAAATGCACAACAGCAGGAGAAGGGCTGCCAAAAATATATCAAAACAGCAAAAAAAAATAAAAATAAATAAATAAAATTAAGCCAAATATCAAGCTTGTCAAATCAAATCAGTAGAATGCAACCCCTCAGAGGCTCTGTTAATTCGGATGCATGTGTTTGCAAATGCGATGCGCTGTCATGATGCTTCCCAAAGGATGAACGTCAAAACTGTCCACCAAGGCATTGCTAATACCGCATCTGCCCTCCCCTCTCTCGACGCCACTCGTGTTTCTTACCTCCTCGGCCAAAGTTGTTGCCACCCTTTGGACTCCCTAAGCCTCCGTTCGCTGGGAGGCTTGTAGAAGGCCACGAGTCAGCCAACCAGGGAAGGCCCGGATCGCCCGCTTTCAAAAGCCCCGGGCGACTGTAATGAGGACGTTTGGAGTTGGACAAAAAAAAACAAAAAAACAAACAAAAAACACAGGAATGAGAGGGTGGGAGAAGCTGTTATATTGTTACTCAGCTTCCCATATGCAACGGTGATGCTCATTTTCTTCCTGCTGCATCAACAACAAATTGATGTGAAAACTCATTCAGCATATTCTCGACCGTGGAGCCGCCCCAGCACAGAGGCAACAATAAACAACAGAGAGACATAAAATGGCAAGTCTATAAATCAGCCCCTCCCCCCCATTACTGATTCTAACCACCCCACTCCTCGCTCTCCCCCTCGAGAAACACGGCAGGTCTAAACACACACTAAATCCACTTTAGAGCCTTAGCACAACAGAAATTTACATTTTAAATTGAGAATCATAGACAGCCTCTGGCAGATCAGCCACACCGGAGTGCCGTCTCCATGGCAACAGAGACAGCGAATAGCCCATTTGGTGGTTTAGGAAAAAAAACAAAAAAAAAACTAGTACGTCATTTTGTGCTTATTAAAGGTAAGAATGCATGCATTTGAGATAAAGGTGGGAAAGTTGAACTGAGAGGTGTGGGGGGGAAAAAACAAAACAAAACAAAACAATTACCTGCCCTTTCAAATGAGCTACAGTGAAAATGGCAAGACACTGCTGATGCCTGCACATTCAGCAAACATTCTGTGCTCATATGTTTTATGTGCCACTATATAGTGAATTTTTCATTAGGTTCTACTCTCCAGGAAACAGAGCCGGCTTTTAGTTGGAACATATTTCTGCTGCAATGTGATTAGAGCAAGAAACGTATAAAGAAACCAGCTCATGTCCAGATTTTCAGATTTTCAGCTCAAGTTAGTAACTCAAACATCAAAATTTTTTTTTTTACTTGAATGCACAATGCAGAAGCACTCAAAACGGAAGCTGTTGCCGAAGGAATTTCAGCAACAGCTGTATCAGTTGTTGCTGATACAGTTGACTTCTGGTTCATGGATTTATATTGGCACGAAACTAAAAGTTTTCCACAAGGTTTTTTTTTTTTTTTTTTATCAGTAAGGACTGCATTTGATTATCTCACTATGCTTAGGCTGGTCACACCTTATGTCAAATTTATCTTTTAAAACCAAAAAAAGGAAATTCTTTGTATTTCCAAAGCTGTTTCTTAAAAATCATGTGTCATTTCCATTTCATAAAACCACTATTGTATGTTGTCCCTTCATATGAGCTGGAGTTATAGTTTTAATTCTGAACTCTTTATCTTTACTATTAAATAAACGTAAAGCTATTTTTTTATAATGGCTTCTCTTTTACACACACAAAGAGACTTATGCTCCAAATATGAGTATTTAATGACTGTAACTGGAAAGGAAAGCTGTAAAAATTATTGTAGTTCTTAGCGAGAGATTGGAATCAGCTAAAATTGTTAGCGGGGGGAAAAAAAAGAAGTGGTTTTACAAGAAAAGCTTTACAGGAAATATCCCAGTGGGCAAACATTTTCAATGGAGAGTTTTAGAATTTAAAGCACCACTTAGAAGTGTCTCCAGGTTACGACTTGCTGCTCTTTCACGTCTATGTTCTGCACTGTACGTACCGTGACTGTCTGCTGTGCTGAGCTTTTTTAAACATCACATTCATCTCCTCTCCTCTCCCCCTGCGACCTCTCACTCTGCCAGCAACCTCAACACGGGCAGAGAGAGGCAGCGACTGAAACAGCTGCCCACCTGCATTAATTGCTAGCACTCACTTCAAAGGAGTGATTAATGATTTCATCAAGCGAACACCAGCGCGAATCATACGCCGATACAGTATGAATAAGCAGGGGAGAAGGGAGTATGCAAATTCCATTCATCACAAGAGAACTCTTCATTTCAGGTTTTACAATGGGGCTCGAGCCAGCCGCGCAGCGCGGTGCTGAAATGTCAGCAGGAAAGCTCCTTCAGCGCGAGCTCCTTGGTTTGAAAAATTTAAACTCTCACCTTCCATTTCTGATTAGGCCTCGGTCTCTTTGGAACGTAACTTGAAGGGAGAAAAAAAAGTGAGAAAAGAGAGAAAGAATTAATCTGCAGACTTGTCCATTGTGGAGCAGCTCAAGAGTTTCTCTTTTTTTATTAACACACAATATGGAGACGTACCAGCTCGAGTAAAGGTGAAGGACTGAACTGTAATTCAAAGAGACAAGAAAGTGGGGTGAAATAGTATAGAAGGTGATTCATGAATTTCAAGTATACATATAAAACAGAAACCACTGGGCTACAGCTAAAGGAAATAAAACTCAACTGATTATGTCCATTTTGTCTTGGTTATTTGTTTCTTATGACAATCAGACTAACAAAAATTAAGGTGAATATCTTCATACTAGCACTGAGAAACAATAATTTTCTTGACATGTTACAAAATAATTCAACTTCCTAAAAGGCAGCAAAAACAGAAATTTCTACTAAGATAGGATGTTTCTGTATGTTTTATGTGAAATCTGATGTTACTGTAGGGAAATCTTCCATAAATTGATAGACAATTATATTGTGAGTGAAAAAGGGCAAAGAACTGTGAACATATATATGCATATAGTAATGTAACCAGTGGGAGTGTCTTAATCTGGTCCCACATATCCGATCAAGGTCCTTATGAAGCTATTCCACAATGTAGCATATCTCGTAGCTACATTTTATGTGGCCAATTTTAAGCTTAAAAATAATTGTACACTTTATAACATTTGTGACAGAGAGACTGTAGTTGCTGTGACCTGTAATCTGTGGCAAACATGCCTAGCTAAAAACCTGGTCAAAACATTTTAACACATTCCAAAAAAAAAAAAAAAAAGTGCTTGATTAAAAAAAAGTTACTGTTACTTTATCCGTGCATAATTAACTGGAACTGCATTAAACTATGCTATAAGATTAACTGTTAACGGGAAGTAAACATGTTAATATTAGCTTAGCACATCAAGAAACCTCATCGGCAGGAGCAATGTGTAAATATATTGACCACTGGCTGTAAATTGAAGGAAAATAATGCTATTAGCTTTCTTAAGCTAACAGTGTGTTGGACCAGAATGTCCTATAAAAACTCCTGGTGTAATAAAGTCTGTCATTCTCTAGAAAGAAGAGAGAAGAAATAGCAGTATAATGTGCATCAGTGATAAGTGAGCTGAGATGTAAACAACCCAAACATGTAGTGTGATGATATCTATTGTGAAACTTCAGTGCTATTTAACGCTAGTGTTTCCAAACATAGGCTACACAAGACATTGATTTTAATGAAGTATGGTACTGGGACTGTGTGGGCAAAAGCCTATTCTTAAATGACTGATTTGTATTGGGACATTCCTGGTAAACAGGATGTCTTGGAATGCAGATGAACACGTTTAATTGGATAGATGGGATGATATAAATCCCTACTGAATTTTGGTAATTAATCAGTCTCTAAATAATGAGTACAAGCTGTAGCTCCATAATCATAAATGCATAAGGCTTGGGGGTTGATCTGTGGAATAGTAAGAGATTTTTTTTTTAATACCTAAACCTAGACGTACCTAATGTTAATAGACAAACACCACCAGCCGTGGTCTGATAATGGAAATAGATGTTAAATTACTTATCTCGCATGAATGTATCAGAGTGTTGAGGTGAGGTGCTGATGGAACTCAGCAGAGCTGATGCACATGGCTGCACAGTGAATTAAAGTAAATAGGGCCTATTTCCATCTGTGTAGAATATATTTTCTTTTGTTCTGCATTTTAGCCACCTCAAATGGAGTCACATCTGTGACGACATCAGCTTCCGCTGCAGGCGAGAGACCTACTGTGCTTTGAGATCTTGTGTTGATTTAGAAGCACGAGGGCAGATTTATTTTATTTTTTTTTACCTGCATAGTTGCTTAGTCCTTTCCTCTTTTTTCTCCTCCAGTACAGCCAAGCACTGAAGCCCATGAGGACAATCCAGCAGGCCCCTCCCAAACCAGCGATGAAAGCTGGCTGCTTCACCACGTCTGAGATGCTGTTGTTGCCCTCCGATCCTGTCATCACATCCTTCAGTTCTCCACCTGAAGGCACAGCAGAAGTTTCACATGCACACAGACGGAAAAGACACAAGGGGAACATCTGAATGCCAAATGATGCCTCAGTGAAAACAAAAAATGAATATCACACAGTTTAGCTGTCATGAGGAAGAATAACACAAACCCTCTGCATACTATAAAGGTAAAGTAAAAAAAAAGACTATATATATATATATATATATATATATATATATATATATATATATATATATATATATATATATATATATATAGTCTTTACATATATTTGGAGGGGAATGAAAATTCCTAATATGCAGTACAAAAAAAATCATAACTTCTCGAACAGGTGGACAGCAAGGGAGGTCAACCGAAAACAAGGGGGGGGGGGGGAATCTGAGAAAAAAACAAAATAAGAAAAAAATAAAACAGCATCAGTGCATCCAATATAGACTTAATCAATTCAGCGGTGCACTTATCAACTTGAGCTGCAAGACATGAGATTGACAGAGCAGCTCCGACAGAGTTTGATTTTTCTGTTGCAGCTACTGTGCTGTGAAATTAGATTCACAGTCTCCAGCAGCAGAACCCCCCCTTCCCTTTCAAACACACACACTCACGCGCACACACACGCAAAAACGAACGTACACTCTCCATCATTAAGCCTCAGTCCGCCGACCTGCTTCCCCTTCTCTGTGTGTTAAGGGTGTTATTATATATCAGTCAAAAGTCATAGATGAAGAGCATCTGGCCTGGTCTGCGATATTGATTCAGGGCTTATATAGTCTGGGCATCCTTTGGCTATTTCAGAAGATGTGATAGGCTGATAAGCTCCTACAAAAACACAGCCTTCAATGTGTTAGCACCAGCTGCCCACATATTGAGGAGGATTATTGATATGGCTAACAGTACTTGGCACGGTGTTACCAGACACTACACTTAATGAATCACTATTGATTTCTCCACAGATGCCTGCGTTGTAAAGCACAATCTTCTTTCTTCTGGGGCGATAAATTGCTAAATCATTTTTCCAGACTCCTGATCCGCTATAGAGACCCAGGTACCCCCCCATTATAAGGTCATTTCATTTGACCCCAGGATTGGGAGTGGGAGTGGATTACCCAAAATGATGAGCTGGGGTTTGCTTCTGACCCCCACCCCGGCGCTGGTGCCTGCCGCCACCTCCACGCGGTACTGCACTCCAGCCTGAAGACCCCCGACGACGACTGAACGGATGGTGGCGTCCACAGACTTGTTGACGTGAAGGCGTGTATCGTTGGCCAAACACCAGATCTGACACAGACAGACGCAGCCAACAGAATTCAGTGTAATGTTTTGTTACACATGACTGAGAAAAGCGAGTCTGGGTGGGGAGGGGGGAGCTGCGCCTACCTTGTACTCCTGGATGATGCCGTTCTGCTGGTCGGAGGGAGGGGGGTCCCATGACACGCTGATGGATGTGCTGTTATGGCTCCCCACCGTCAACACCGCCACTTGCTGTGGAGGGGCACTGGGAGCTAAAGGGTTCAGAGTGGGGGATCAGTGCGAGTTACAGCATCTAGCAAACATATTCACAACCCTTTTATCTAACTGCAATATATTTCATTGGAATTTTATGAATATCTGCAACACCTCCAGAGTTACAACCAGAGTCCTGGACGCTTCTCTGTTTAATGCATCTTATTTAGGGGTAAATAGAGCACATGTGGGTCAATGAGGAGCCTTTTAGATTTTAACTTGTAAAAAAACAAGAATAGTCATTTTCATCTTCTGTTGTGAAGATTCAGTGAAATTATTCCATGACAAGAAAGGAAATAATATTTAAAACCTGAACTTATTACATCTATATTTAAAAAACAAACAAACAAACAAAAAAAACATTAGTTGGTTCTTTAATATTTTTAGTCAAAGGGATAAAGAGGTCCAAAGAGCAACTTCCATATAAAAACCAGTTTTAAGAAAAAAACGCAAGGAAATAACTTATTGATAATAAAAAAGGAAGCAAGGTCTTGGATATTACTTATCATTTTAAAGCAGAAATTGTCTCACACTCTGCCCCAATTCATAATCATACAGTAAGTACCACAACAAGGTACTTTCAAAGATAGCCTGGCAGATGGGCTCTAAAACAATTCATCTCACAGAGTAGAAGATTCCAATATCTTAATGGCATCCTGAGTGACACAGGCCAAGTGTTTGAGGTCCAAAATGCGCTTTTCTTAATTGCAAAAATGACAGCCATTCCAAGCAGATCAGCAAGTTTAGATATGAACACATACACCCCATGCCAAGAAAAAGATGAGATGGTTCATCGCCACAAATATGGAGAGCCCTATGGGGAAAACATTCTCTCTTATTAATAAGTTTGGCTTCTTTCTTTCTTTTTTTTTTCTTTTTTTTTTCTTTAAAGCACCAAATTAGCCCAGTAACCTATTTGAAGAGATCAAAGATTTAGAGGGAAAATAGGTGGGAGAGAGGCGAGCACAGGGTTTGCACAACTAAACAAATCATCTGCTCTTGCTGAAAAAAGGGCAGTTCCAGGCACATAAGAGTAGTTTCTCATAATTTCCATTAAAGTAGCGTTATGTTCTGTCTGAGAGGATAAGAGAACTACTCTGACCCCGATTAAGAGGCAGTAAAATAAGAACTCTTTCTGCACCGTATCGAGATAGCGCGCAAGGCTGGCACTTTTAAAGCTGCGTGGAGAGGCCAGAGCAGGTGATGCATTATCTTGGCCAGGCTGCAGATGTGAGTCCATATCCACAGATGGACTTGCATCTGAAAATGAGCAGGTAGGAAGCACAAACAAGTATCTTTCAGAGGAAACATTAAGTCCTGTAGGGCTTGGATTAGGCATGAGAGCTCAGCATCTGGCTCTGCTCGTAATGCAATAGCGACTTGATTTAGTTAGCTTGTACTTAAAGAGAAGGTTCTGACAGACATAGCATCCCTGCAGAGTATTTGGCGGCATGGCAATAAATTCGCCCTCATCACAAGATATCATCTAATACTTTTACCGAAATATTTCAAACTACTTTGTTGCATTTATACATTTAGTTGTTCTTGTTGGAGAGACTTACTTGGACAACTACGCAAATGGACTCAGTCTTGTACAATATAACTGTCTACACTCATCACATAAACAAGGTATTCCTTTAATGTATTGTTGTTTACGATATAGCCTTTAAAAAAGTAGGTGGTGCCCTTACAATTGTATTTCTGTATTTACATTTTAAAGTTTTCTTTTTCCACATTTTTATGAAGGATGAGTCCAATTTCATTATCCATGCCCATGCCTGATTACTGCTTGCTCTGTAGAAGCAAGAAATCACTTCAATAGATCTTATTTGGCGGCAGAATGCAGGCTCAAGCATCTCAAAAAGCCAGACGCCATGCTGCATTCAATAAGAAACAAAGTCGCTGACATCTACAGTCTGAAATGCCATTTCTGAGACTTTGAGACTACAGCAAATCACATTCAGTCACATTATTTGTAAGAGAAATAAAAATGCGACAGTGGTAAGCCTGTGGAGGAGATGCTAGCCAACCAACAATTACTCTAAAACATAGCATCTCCAGGAAATTGCAAGGTCAAAAAGAACATATAGATCTGTCGCACGTTTGCAAAAAAAAAAAACGTTTTAAGAACAAAACATCTTGATAATTGCCAAGACTTTGAGAAAAAAAAAATCAGTGGAACAAGTTTAGAGGTAGTTTGGTGATCTTCGGTTGATTTGCTCCTTCAAACCTGGACATTTTGAAATGTGGAGATGATAGTTGTTCCTGCCAAGGGTTTGATCACAAGTTTTTATATTAAGGAAACAATTATTTTCTACAACAGCTTAGTCAGTGATTTTCAGATCATAAAGATTTACGTAAGCATTTAACTGTGACAGAAAAGAAAAAAAACAAAGCAAGAAAACTAACCCTTACCACTCCCACAATAATCCAAATTCATTCAATTGATACTTTTCTGCAGCACTGTAGTTAAATAACTGAATACAAAATGATGGGTGTGCTGCTATGTTTTTGGCATTGGTACACGCAATGTTCAAAATATTAAAAAATTATTTTATCATTATTCTTTAAGCAAAAAATTTATACTCCTACAAAAAAAAAAAAAGTAATCAGACTATTTGCTCAGACGTGCAATCTGTTCCACTCTGTAGTTCAAAGAAAATGAGATCATGCCATATAAGGGATTTAACATAGGACTACTTGTATTTCTAATTATCAATGAAAATGCACCATTAGGCAAATCCTTTCCCTCCGTGCTTTCAGATTTCATTTCAGATAACCTGCCTCAAGAAGATGGAGGTTTTCCAGTCACGTAAAAGCGCTCTGCATTAGAAGACAGGAAGCATTAAGTATAGTCCTGAAACCCTTAGAGGTATGAGGAGACTCCTTCAAGATGAATAATGGCTACAATACCAGTAATGACTCAAGATAACATTACTAGAAATGATCACAACAGCGCAAAATGTCAAAGTGCATCTTTCTTGTCTGCATGTATCAGGCTGATAACCAGTGTAGCTGTTGGCTTATTTGAAAGAAGTCATGCGTTTAAGAGACCATTTTTTATTTACTCAGCTGTGCAGTTAAACTAAAACCTCTGAAGCTGCTTAATGTTCTGATGTACAGGGCATGGGGCAGTTGGCTTAATGGGTTTTGGGGAAAAGAAATTGCGAACTAATTGTTACTTTGCAGGTACGAGCAATTCGTACTTTACAAGGGGGCTGGTAAATGTATTTCTATAAGATTTATTCCATAACGGATGCCCATGTCTTTCCTCTTGCAAAATAAAGAACAAAACCCAAATTTTAAACAATTATCTGTCATTCTCTTCTTCTGAGCTACAGGTGACTCTTTCCCTAGTGCATTATTATTTCTTTTAATTTGTCAATGACAGCGTTGGAAAGCCTGAGGCTCCTATAGATGACAGTGATGGGGGGGGGGGAAGCCTGACCAACAATTCACTTAAGTGCTTTAAAGATCAATGAAGCTAGCAAACATTTTCCCTTTTATCATTTCATTAGGTATCACAGCCCAGGAGTAGGGATTTTTTTTTAATTTATTACCCTGAGACATAATCAGATTTTGCAAAAGGAGAGCCAAGCTGCCAATGTGTCTTTGAAGCATAACAAGTGTCTTTTACTGATATTTCTGCAGAACTCTGCTATACACATCTTGGGCTCTGGATAATGGGTGGATCAATCCTTTGCTTCCAGTACCACACCACCTCACTCCCAGTATCTCAAGTAAATACAGCATGTGTCCCAGTGGGAAGAAAACCTCCAGTGATCCTGTGTGGCCATTTTAATTGGGCCCCAGTGAGGTGAGGCTTTCTTTCTGCATCAGTTGTTGGTATAGTTTTAGCTCGCCTTTCTTCTGGGAAGGCCTTGTGATCTTTTCACGGTCAAACGCAGACGCACCGGACAAATATCAATGATCTCGTCCCCAGCTTCGTCAAAGTGCAAACCGCTTCTGCTGCAGTCCAAGTGACATACCTGATCGCAGAGAACTGAAGTTTCCTTTGAGTCACTCGGAGGTAAAAGGGGTCATGTGAATGAGTCACGATAATTCATTCTTGTCCTTGGGGAGAATCGTTTGCAAGAGAGGCGCTGGCTATATCTGTGTTCTAAGCATGCTGTAGATCCAATTATATTAGATAGTTCAAGAGGATGTCAGCAGATCCAGTGACTGCTCAAAGGACACTCAGAAAAAGGATTGGACTTTGGATTCATTTTTATTATGAACAGCTAAATCTACTTTATGTATTGTTCTTCTACATGAAATTTCATTATCCAGTGTTTCCCAACCTATATAAACCACAAAGAATAAACTGTATTATTTCAGATATTCAAAGTAATGCAAAAGTATACATAGCCCATTTTATCATCTAACAGCCACAAATGTTTTTTTGTGATTAAACCAGCAAAATTAGTGCAGAACTGTTAAGTGGAAGAAAATGATGCTTGGCTTTCAATTTGGCTTAAATCTAAATACTTATTTAACAAGCACATTTAGGCCTGACTTTGACTGATGAGCCATTCCAACACATCATCATGTTGTGATCTAAAACATTATTATTGCTCCGTTTATATGTTTATAGGTATTGTGATGCTGGAAGGTGAACCTTCTTCTAATAATGGCAGGTTTTTACCTTTTATATAGCCTGGTAAAAAAAACAAAAAAAAAAACAACCATCACCTTATTCTACGCTGTTTGCTTCGTACAAAGGGGTCCGACCTCGTTCGGCTATTGAGAAACTATTGCTTTCTGGAAATGTGGACTCTGTAGAAGTTTTAAATGTTACTCAATCACTTACCGGAAATTACCTGTGCTGTAAAAAACCATCCTACATTAAAAATAAGAGAAGTGTTGAGCCGAATGAGGCGGCTATTGATGTTACTTCAATATTTGGAAGAGTGGCTAACATGGACTGAACAGTATTGCTTAATTCCTCTGCTAACCAATGGTGAAACTACAGGCAGACTACAGCACAGAAAATTAATGTCATCGTTTAGAACTTCTTCTGTTTGCTGATTGGTCCACTAGAAATTCTACTTGAGACAATCCTTGTAAATGGGAGAAAGCCCAGACTGTCTGTGGAGCGAGTTTTTAATCCAGTAGAATACCACAGGATGTCAATGGTCAGGGTACCAATTATATTTTCCTATCAGTTTTAGCTAACTTCTATGTCTCTGCTTAAGTGTTTCCACAAGATGATGGTGCTACAACCATGTTTCACAGTGGAGTGTTAAGGGTTATTTGCAGTTTTATTTTTGGCCAACACATAAGGTTTGCAAACAGGTCAAAAATTTCAATTTTGATCTCACCTGACAAGAGCAGTTTAACCAGTAAGATATCATTCTAACAATTGTGTCTGTAACTTGTTTAATATGTAGTTTGGTATCCTCTTCAAGACAACAAATTCATAAGAGTGTACCAATAAGACAAAATTGAAAACTATATTGTTAACTGAGAACAAGAACTCTGTTGTAACCAAAATGTTTGTTCATCTTTATAGATGGACTTAATTTATATAGAACTTTTTTCGTTATACTGACCACGTAAAGTGGCTTACACAAGAGCCACATTCACTCAATCATACACTGTAAAAGTTTGTACACGTACACAGGTCGTTTGGCAACTTAGAGTTGGGTGCTTTGCACAGGGAGCCACTGTCTCTGTCAGCAGAGTTAAGGAGGCCCGTGCTTTGTCCTGAAATTCTTCTTCCTTGTTTTAAATTAACTCCTCAATGTCAAGCAAGCTGCCTTTTCCTGCCTCATTACTAAAGTTTCTACCTCCACACGCGCTCTCTTCCACACAATTACTGTGCCCTGTGGCAAGCTGTAATGGGACCTTCTGGCTTTCTATCACCAGAGGCTTTCTCTTCCAATCTCCATCAGAGCCATATTTGTGGAATACCATATGAATGATTGTTCTGTCAAATGATTCTTCCACCAGAGCTTTCAATATATTTACCTCCCCTAGCTTTAGCAATGAGCCTCTTATCTACTTTTCGGGTAAATTCTCTCCCTAATCTGCGCGTCTGTTTTAGTAAACAGTGATGTGCTCAAAACTTGAGATTTTGTCTCAAACGCTAACCCCGCTGTTAGCATCTCCAAGAACCTTATCGCTTACCTATAAGTGCGTTAGTCTTCAAGAGCCTGGCTGATACATAAAACTCTGTAACAAAACTGAGATTACATTTTTACACAGTACTAGATAGGCAATTATGAAGATAATTAATTTTCCTGAATCTTAATTCAGAATAGCAGACAGAGGGGGGTGAATACATTTGCAGGCTGAACTATTTAGAAATTTTATTGGTAAAAGAAAAAAAAGAAAGAAAAAATGCCATGTTTGATTCCAAAATGTGAACAACTTCAAAGTGTATAACAATTTTGTTTTGTCAATAGAACAATTCACACACACACACACACACACACACACACAGAATAAACTTCACATATTTTTTTAGACTTTTCTGCCACCATGTTATATTCAGTTTTGCAGCAAACACCTTAGACAAGAAGCTGATCAATTGACTTACACAACAGCAGAGCTACGAGGAAACAGACAAGTGTTATCACCCTTGGTAAACGTGTTAGCAACGGGGGTTCATATAATGCATGTCTGGACAGGAATATGGCAGCAGGGGTCCAGAGCTAAACAGAGCTTTCCCAGTTAACTGAGCTTCAATCACAAGAGATAGTTTCTGCCCACCCCCTCTGCCCACCATTCCACAGAGGCCTTGGGTTGTCACAGAGCCCCACTGTGCTGTCTCGGAGACCTGTTTTCACACACAGGGAATATAACACCGCACCAGTAAGTATGGGTGGGTGGGTGTACTTGAAATGCCATTATCCATTACTATCAAACCACGAAGCCTTTACCAGTGGCAAATGAACACAAAAGTAGATCGAAACGCAACGTGAGACCAGTTGCTGGTGGATTAAAAGCTCTATGCCAAATTATTTTCATTATCATTAAGCTGAAAAGACAACGATTTTGCCAGAAATGCGGATAAATCTTCGCCGCTTACCTTCTTCCATGGTGCGCGCCGTCATGGATTCGCTGTCCGCCCCCTGGAACTCGTTGAAGTACGGTCGCACCTTGATCTCATAGACAATGCCTTTGTTCAGACCAGCAAGTGTGACGTCCCTCTCCGAGGCAATCCTCACGTCCTGGATCTGCCAGGGCCCGGGGGAGGGCAGCCCAGAGGTTTGTCGGTACAGAACCCGATAGCCTTGAATAAACTGGGATGGGTTTTCCACCTTTAGGGAGGGATAGATGGGAATCGACAGTCATCCGAATGCTTAGTTACTTAGAAACAGAGACAAAAACTTATAAATTATGTGCATGCATTTGCTTTTTAAAATAAAAATAAAAACAAAATAAATCTAATGCTTTTACTTAATTCATCACATTACAAACACAGTTTAATGTGTATTTCATGAGACAAACCAAAAACAAAACACCATATAATTGTGAAGACATAGAAAAATTAAAACATTGCTTTTGTTTATTTTCCCTCCAGAACTTCAGTCTGAGCAACTCTTACATAAATTAAGGCTGGTGGAGGACTACCAGTTGTCTCGCCAGTTCTTTAACAAACCTATGAAGCTGTCACAGGTCTTTATTTACAAATGATACCTTTAACAAATGTGTTTGTATGAAAACTTCCCTCCTCTTCAGACATTATGCACTATATGGTATTGATCTACGACATTAAATGTCAATTATTGAAATTTGCGGCTATAATTGACAAACTGTGGACAACCCGCACAATCTTCTTCCGCAGAAAACATGAACTTTTTCTAGCATATCCCCAGAATGACCCTGTGGATAAGAAATGGTTGAGTTGAGATTGGATCTGTGATCTAATAAGTATGAAATGAGGAAAACCAGCAGGAAACTGGGCCAGAGTCACTATTTTCATCTTGTGTAGCGGAATGCCAAATTAATGTTATTAGATATACAATATTAAAAATTGGAAAAACAGTAAATTTATGCATGCAATCCTTCTCTCGGGACTTTTATTGCATTCAGCAAAAGTGAGTTTTTGTTGTTCTTTTTATTAGTTTTTTTTTCTTTCTTTCTTCAAAATGAGGCCAAATCTATCCTGGCTCATATCCGGCTTTGACAATTAAACCTGTGGCGGTAATTAATATGCTGGTTCTTATCAAAAATGGACAAAGATCAAATGCTTGTGTAGCCATTCTGTTTCAAAAAATCTGGTTTATCACACACGGATGCCATTTTTGGAAAGCATTAGGTAACAGTCTGGTTCCAACCTATCTGAAGTGTACTACTCTGGAAGGTGCCATAGAGACCCAGCCAGCAGAGTAAAATATTATTCCCTGGATAAAGTGTTGCCTGCAGTCTGCACTCAAAGGTGGGGCATGCAATTCCTAATGGTGATGTATTTAGCCTGAACACAAACATTAGTCTTTATTTTAGCTTCACCTCAAACCAATTTAAACAGCAGGTGTTCACACTGAATGTGTACCAGTGATGTCATTCTCGCCCCACATATGCCAACTTGCTCAAAACACACAGGCACGCAAAAGCAGAAAGCTCAAGCCGATTTTCATCACATTGTCAAAGAGGGATAAAATGCTCAACTTTAAGCTTTTTCCCCTAATTTTACATATTCTCACCGTCCACGTGACCTGCACTGAAGTGGAGCTGAGGACCACAGGATTATGCATGTTGACCACAACGTCTCCCAGCTCCTTCTGCACACGACGATGGTCTACTCCCTGCACTGTGGGGCTAATGTCTGAGGGAGAAGGGAAAAAAAGAGGGATGCAGCCACGTAGGTCAAAGATAATTAACACAAATGATTTATTGCAGTTCAGTCTTATCTCCTCACCTTGCGTCCGGACGGGCTCAGACATTGGGCTTGGATCCCCGAGTCCTTGAGCATTCACAGCTCGTATGATGAACAGGTACACGGTGTTTGGTCGTAGGTCCTTGACGGTAAACTCGGTGGTCTTCACGTGGTCGGCCACTGTTTGCCAGCTGTTACTCACAGACTGACTGTAATAAAGAATGAATCAAATTAAACACGCGATAGACTACTGCCTATGTGCCTTGTGTTGCTGATGCTGAGGAAGATAGGCAGCATTTCTCTGCATCTAATAATGCGGCATACATCATTTGATCTCCCGGTAAGCCAGAAGAACACAGATTTTTCGGACGTATGCGCCACTGCTATGGAGTTCCATGTAAGTGCTGCTCAAATGTTGCTACAAAGTTCCAAAAATAACACGACTTACAGACGCTCTGTCTGCACTGATACGGATTCGCTAATCTCTCCATGTCAAATCCGAATGTAGACATAATGGGGATGTCCAACACTATCATAATGCTCAGGAAGGAGATGGCTCCTGTGGCCCAGAGATGGGCTTTGGTCAAAAATCTGTAGATCTCCCCCAAACACATGAGCATTTCCTCACTTTTACATTGCAGACTTGTTTTGCTTGAACCCACCCTGACTTGCTTGAATTCCCCACAGAGACCCCGTACATCTGCTGTTGCCATGAAAGTTTGGGTCACTAAGTGTTGCTCGTGGGCATAGGTCACAGACATACCCGAAAGCCTCAATGACATAGGAGGACACTGGGGAACCCGCCTCCGGCCCCGGTTCCCATGACAATGAGATACTGCTCTTGGTAACGTCAGTGACCTCTGGCTTGGAGGGCGGCCCAGGGAGGGCGGTTGTGTTGTGCGACATGAAATCCATGAGGTCAGTGGAGTCTGAGGAAGGGAGAGAGGCTGAATTAATAACTCTCAAACTCAAAGGGAAGGCGCTATGCTTTATACGCCTCAAACTTTTTCACAATTTGTTGGATTACAACAATGAACTTCGCTACATTCGATTGGGATTTTGTCATAGACCAACCGAAGGTTGTGCTGAAGGAAAATGATTTATGATTTTATTTTTTTGTTTGTTTTAGAAATAGCTGAGAAGTGTGGTGCGCAACTGTACTGTCCATGTCTAAAGAATTTGAAATTTAAAATTGCTATTAACATAGACTCTCCATTCACTATGGCGGAAGTTGAAATATTTCACAGAGGAAAAGATAGAAAAACTTTAGTCTGTAGATGAGCAAAGCTGGTATGAAACACCCCCCTCCAAACACTTACAACTGGATTTGAATCTTGCAGCAAATTGCTCTGCAAAGTACTTACAAAAGTATTTGAATACATACACTTTTCAGATTTCCTTTCTCAAAAAAAAAAAACAAATCTAAAAACCATGTATTTTCTTTTCACGTTTCAATTATGCATCACATGGTGTCAGGCCTGCCACATAAAATGCCTCTAAAAACAGAGGTTTATGGGTGTAAAGTTTCAAAACGTGACAAAAGTTCCAGGAGGATAAATACGCTTCCAAGTTACTGCGGCAGTGTGCTAATCTGTCAGACGGGATATTCCACAGACCTTTGACATCCAAGTAGGCACTCCAAGATGTTTCTCCACTGGAGCTGGTGGCAACACAGGTGTAGAGTCCGGAGTCAGACAGCTGTGAAAGCCACATTATGATTATTATTAATGATATTATTATTATTCAGCTCATATTTAATGTCCTACATGACAGTCTAATTCCGGCGCTGCAACACAACATTAAAAAAACAAACAGTTGGAAGACAGTGCCGCCGATTAAATCCAGCCCATAAATATTTTCCACAGATCCATGTCACACATGATACTGCTTTCAAGTTTGTTCTCTGTCCCCGTGTTCAGCTGAGTGCAACAGCCTTTGTAACTGTGATCCCTGATGGCTTTTACAAGCTCCTGCGTCAGTCTGGACTTTTGAAGGAGGTTTGCAGCCAGCACTACAGTAAAAACGCATTAACCTCCCCTGGCCTGCATTTGGCACGGGGAAATCTGTAGAGTGGATAAGTGGAAACTTTACCATTGGCCAATGGAAAAAAAAAAAAAAAAGAGAGAGATGCCATTAAAAGCTCACATTAATTTTCTTAATTGATTTTCTCCAATAGTGGTCACATGCCATTCCCATAACCATCAACATTCCCATATCCAACGCTGACACAGGAAATGAGAAATACGACGACGATTTTTATTATTTTTTTAAATACCGGCAACGTTTAGGGAGACTTACGTCACTCCTCTACCTCCTTCTCCCAAAAGGAGGAAGAAGTGACATAAGAGTGGTGCTTTAATATGACGCTGTATGCAGCGGATTCTCCATTATACCACCACCTTCAGGCTCGACTCACCACTTCCTGTACCCTAGTCCTTGAGTCGAACTGCAGCCTCAGAGATTTAAACCAAAAAGCAGCGTTTAACGACTTATAAAAATCAATACTTGCTATTCATCTTTTAAAAGCAAGCTGACTGCACTTGTCCTTTTGAATTACGCTCGGCTGAGATCACCTGACAAACAAACAAATCTCCCTTTATTCTTCAAAGTGCAGCATCGGATTCGATGCGCAAATAAAGCAATGATAATAATCCAGATTTTGTTGTCCTTCTGGTGGCTTTTGATTTTGAATTAAGATAAGACTCAAGCTTGTGACAAAGCAAAGGATTTCATGTTTTGTTGGGACACATCAGCATTTTTTGCCTCGTCAGTTTCGTGGAGCTTTTAGACGTTGTCGTCAACGGCAGCGGCTTTCTCCCACCATGTGCTCCATCCAATCACAAGCACTTTTGAAAGTCCCTATTTTCCAGATGGTTTCGACGGAGGACTTCTGAGATTGTTCCATCTAACAGCCCATCTGCTGCATCAGGTTAGAGGACCTGACAGAACCACTTCTGGGTGAAACTTGTTTTCCTGCAATTATGTTTAACACTTCAGGTTTGACAAACTGAAAGGGATGCTTGTGAAAGCGTCGTGCTCCCCAGCCAAATGCTTTCTATAAAGCAGTTTAACCCAGAGTCAGGGGGGACTAAATGATAAGTTATCTCTTATGATTTCTGCTTTATGTTAAGGATTTTTTGGCATCTTCGGATTTGTCAAAATTAGGGGTGAAGTCAATTATCGAGACACACAATCTTGTAATTAAAAAAACAAAAAAAACAATGAAAAAACAATAAGCAGAGTCAAAAAAAAAACATAAGCTACTATTATTTTTCGGGAAAATCCACTCTAACCCACCCTTGTGTTCTGGATCTGAAGGCTGCCGTGCTCGAGTAAGGAAAACCGTGGGTCTAGTCCAAGCAGATTCGCCCCGTTCTTCCTCCAGGTGACTGTCGGCTCTGGATCTCCTGAGGCCTGGCACCGGAGGACGGACACGCCTCCCAGAGCTTGCGTCTGGTTGGACGGGCCCTGCCGGATGATGGGTGGTGGGCGGCCCTTGGAGGCTGAGGGTAAAAGGCGATGTCAAACGGTGTTATTCAAATTCTCTCTTACCACTGTTATTTGGTTTTCATGGAGCAAAACAGCAGCTCGCTCTTCTAACTACTTGTTACGGTTCTGGAAAAGGTAGCTGACCTTCTCGCAAGGTGTTAATTTGCAGCTGCAATAATTACATCAGCGGCTGCACGTCCAACATGTTAGCGACTAGTCTGATGGATTTGTTGTGAGGGGAAGTGACTGTTTTGCACAGCCTTTCTGCATCAGGGTGGTGTACTCATGGCACTGCATCACACACCTTTGAGCTTTAATTACTAGGTGAGGATTAACGATGCTTCACCCGTGGTGCTAATTACCATGGCTTCTTTATAACACCTCTCACACATTCATGCCTGTCCTCCCTCATCCTACTGTGTGACTCATGGCTGCACTTTCTTGTCCCACCCCCCCTCCATTTGCTAGCAAACACAGATAAAACTAAACTCTGAATTAGCATGCCAAGCCGAACAATGAGGCACTTCCTTTAAAGCTTTTCTTTCTTTTTTTTTTTTAGGGCTTGTTATATCATGCAGGATACAGCCTCCGGACTTTGAAACAGTAATTTCTGGAGTGCCGAATCTCTCTCCTAGCCTCGTAACTACCCCTTGCTTCCAATTTCCTCACCACTGTTATCAAGTGAGTCTCCATTCACAGAAGAGTGTACAGCATGCTCCTGAAGTCTTTTCCTTTATCACAAGTCCCACAGCACAATGAGCCAGACAGCATTTCAAGCAGAATATCAGGTACATGTAAGTGCAGCATAATGTTCTAGAAGGGAAGTCAGGTGCGACTGACTGTTACAGGAGATTAATAGTTTGGTTTTATGTAGAGAGTTGCTTAAGAACGACACTGTGCTGAGAATTGGCTGATCTGTTAAAGAATTCAGTCGTTTCTGGATAAGAGTGAGGCTGCAGGTTTCAACTGGAAAGAGGTGGACAGGTCTACTGTAATGTGGACACTGTTGCAGACTTCCAGAATAAACATCTGGAAAAAAAAAAAACTAACATCTTGAATTTCCGGTCCGGTTCAACATACGACAGAGATTATGAGATATGGATCGGGAACAAAAGAATTGATGATGGACGGACAGCTGGATGGATGGAGAGAGATTTTGAACTTTCTTATCCCTTTTTCACTGGGAGCAAGCAAATAATTTCTTTTTTCAATCGTAAGATTGGTCTTTGCTGGAAAAAGAAGGAACATTTCTACGAAAATATCCTTTCTGTAAGGCAACTCATCATCATCCCAAGTGATTGCAGAGCAAACTACGATATTAAAGTCTTGCTCTTTTTCAGGGGGCACTTCTGTATCGAAATGAGCTTTAACCACCAAAGTAATAAAATGTTTCTGTTAGAAGTAACTCTCACACCCTAGAATCCTTGTTTCTGCTGTTTTTCACTCAATACCATATATGTAAAGCATTAACACCCAAATTTTTTTTCCCACATAAACATCTCTTTTCTTTTGCATGATATGATGAAATAGAGTGGCTTTATGAACGTAAGTTATTTTTGATACAAAGATGCTGAACATATGAATAAATGCATATTTTAATCCAGCCAAATGCCATGTTTTGAAGTTTAAATCGATTTTGTCAGATGCAAATTTAATTCAGTGTTAAATAGTCCATATTTGCCCCTTTAAAAACTTTTTATCCACATGTAAACCCTGTTGTACGATGCACCACATGATAATCTTAAGTAATTCCACAAATGGAACTCTGCAAACTTCCAAAATCCACCCAGGCCTCAAGCAAACACTCTCCGTCTCTGTTTACACCCATCTGTCACAGACGTTTCTCCCATCGCTCGCATTCTACACCTAACATTTTGATATTGATCTGTCTCCTCTGAGTGACAGGACAGGAGTCATTCTGACTCCCCTCAAAAAGAAGAAAAAACCCACTTCCACAGATGTTAATTTAATAATGTGTGGGCGAAAAAAAAAAAAAAAAGCCAAGAAACAAATGAAATGAGGAGTGGAAACAACTCCCAGCTGCCAGCGGCTGAGCACTTAATGCTGACATTAAAGCTTTGATAAAAATAAAAAATAAAAAAGTGTAAAGTGTCTCTTCACAAAGCAGACCTTTTTTACGGGGTTTTAGACTGTTTCTGCCTTTTAATTTTTCCATCATAGAGAGCTGGAAGTGAAAAGATGACTGAGGGTGACTGGCTTTTAGAACTTAAGAGATCTTTGTCAGGAAACTACAAGTGTGGGCAGATGCTGCTGTTCACCGTCAGCCGTGCTGCAAAGCTTATGTGTTTGTGTTTCTCATGAAATGAAAGCACCAAAGGGATCACAGGTGAAGCTAGACCAACATCAAACACACACTCCATTTATAATGCAAGTAGCTAGCGAGGTGCTAGAGTTTCGTCAATATTGCTGAAGTAGAGAAACCTCGACCCACTAATCAGCGGCTCGGGACTGAATCGAGCACTACTCCGGCAGTAGATCACATAACTAAAAATCATTTTCTTTTCCTGTAGGTGAGGACGGTGTGCATGTGCTACTGCGTCCCGCCTTACCGTCTGCTACCTCCAGTTGGGCCTTGGCCATGATGCTGCCTGCCACTGTGAGGGCTTGGCAGATGTAGTAGCCTGCATCTGAGCGCTGCACAGATGATATGGTCAGCTCTCCATTTACAGACACAGAAACCCGGTCGTCCCCCTGTGCTGGTTGATTGGGAAACAGCAGATCCTACAAAAGCAAACGTTTGGGAAAAAAAAAATGTAAATTGAGATTAGATGTTTTCTTTTCTTTTTTATAAACAAAACATGTATTGACAGATACATACTACTTTATTATGAAAAATTCAGCTGCATTGGTGAACGTCAGCAGCATAAAAGAAAGCCAAGTCATATTACTGAACTGCTGAACTAGCATGATTTAGTTTCTATATAGTTAATAGTGTAAAAGTGTCACAACCAGTTAATCTATTTAGTGTCTTATTCTGATGTGCATTGGTGTCAAAGTTTCAGATGTTCTTCTTGAAGACATGTTTTGAAATCCATTTTGGATGACAATGGAAACAAAGAAATAAGTGCTACAATCAATACATGTCTGCAGAACCTGATATTCTAAAATGCTATGTGCAATCTTGTTGAATAAAGGGGGTCAATGTTTCTTTTGCTTGGTTAGAATTACAGTTTCTCACCAAAGTACTGCTCCTGCTGTGATAACCTGCACTCATGACCATGAAATTGAGGCATCAGGGCTCTGTGCCTCTGCACCCCAGGCGGACCAACTGATGGACAGGAAAGGACATTAGCCTGCTTTCATTATGTCTAATGACGCTAATGCAGCACATGACATTGTGTCTCGCAAAGTGAATTGGCTCGTCAGACGGGCGTGGATTGATAATAAATGACCACTTCATTAAATATATGTGGAACAGAACCACATTCTGTTCTGACCTGGGTTGATCCTTTTAGTCAAAGCTGTTTCCTTTTTAATCCAAACATTTTAGCTAAAGCGCTAGCTCTTTATGGACGTCGGTTTGTGCACCAACGGTTGAAGCAAAAGAGAAATGTGCCACATATTCTGAAAGTTGAAATCAGCGAGAGTGAGAGGTTTAACGCTTATGTTTTGGTAAGTCTGATTAAAGTCACGTCATACACTTACTTAATCTCTTCATTTATATTATCTATTCTTTTATTTGTAGTGTATTTACCTGAACTTTAAGGCATTTTGCTTCAGCTGTATGGGAAGATGCTCCAGCATCACTTTTCTACACCTTTGACCCTCAAGCATTCACAATTTGATCAACAGATGAAATGGGCTGGCACAGATTTTTCCACCCCATGAATGCTGCAGGTCTCATATGTAATGCATAGCTGGCATGTGGACATCATACCATCAACACAATTCAAATTCTTCAACAATGATGAAAACACCTGGCTGACAGAACCTTGCAAGCAAAAGCCAAAATGGAATTCAAATTTTCCAAATATAAATTACTAAGCAAAATATTTTCTGACGTTTTGGTGGTATTAATGTTTCATTGAAGTGCCATTGTTGGATGATCAGCTGATATTTGAAATTGTAAAGAAAAGAAATATGGTGATGTCACTGCAAAAGTAATGGACCTTATCCTGTATATTTTGGGATTAGGGATTTAATTTCACACCCTTAATCCCACTATCAAAAATGGAGCAGCGACAATAGAGATGCTTCAATGCATTACCGTACCTGATTACAAAATCCCCCAAAATCTCTTCACTTTAGGATATAAATAGTCTTTTACATTGATTTAAATAAATCTGATGTGTGTTTACTTGGATTTTCAACATCACATGTTGATTTTAAATTTTTCCCAGTCAGCGTTTTGACTTTTCTTATACTGTCTAGATTATCAGTCTAATACTTCTACATAACAGACGAGCCAACTTGGTCAAAATGCCAAAGCGTTAAAACTGCTAATTTTAGGAATTTATTAAAGCTACAAAAGTTCACAAATTGTGTTTTAAGGAATCTTCATTTAATATTTGCGACGCCATTCCTTTTTTGATAAATCAAAGAGTTCTTGATATTGAGATATAACTAATCTAAGTTAGTCCAGATGCCACAAAAACACTGGCCTTTTGCCACAATTTCAAATCGGTGCCATTTTCTGCATTGAACTGTTACACTACATCTTAAGCCAAAGATGTGATGACTCAAATACTATTAAAGAATAGAATCACAGATAATACGAGTCAAAATAAGAGTCAAATACTATCAAAGTAGATCCAAAGTTAATATTTTCTACTCAAATGTTTAGAATTTTTTTGTAAAATGCAGAAACAAAGTAGTTACCCTGTTGTCCCTCCACAAACCTAAGTTAAGTCTTCAGCCTTTAGAAGACAAGTCAAAGTCTGTAGAAGACAAGTCTAAGTCAAGCTTTTAAACTTGACAAGTCTAAGTAAAGTATGAAAGCTTTATTTTTTCCAACTCAAGCGCCAACCTCTTCAAATTGCTCACCTTGCTGCCTTCTCTTTGCCAGAAGACTGTTGGCTGAGGTTTGCCTCTGGTCACACAGGGAAAGGTAGCCGTCCGTCCCTGAGCCACAATCTGGTCCCGAGGTCGCACCACAAACTGAGGTGCCTCTGAGTTTGAAAATGAACAAAAACAAAACAAAAAAACCATAAAAAGGCAAAGTATTCTAGTAGACGTCTCGTTACTCTTAGACTATATCATGAGTATGTGCATCTCTACTAGACGAAGAGCTGCAAGCTAAAGGATTTCATGCACTGGGTGTTTTCTTTTCATTGAACTAGTTCTTATTTCTACTTTTCAAACAAGCCACTGAAATGTCATAAATTTTCAAACGTCGTCTCTATTGTAGAGTTTGAGCTATGACACGTCAACCACACCTGAACCCACATATTGGAAGAATTCAGAATATACATATTAAGTTTTCCAGTGGAAGTCAGAGGTTGATAGAGCAGATATGCTTGTCTTAAAAAAATACTTGATGACTGTGCTTGTGGAATGCAACAAGAGCTCATGCATACTGAACATGTCTGTGATTGAAAAATAAAAACAACAAAAACGAGAAATAAAATAAGCTCATGCACAATGGGATCACCTCTTACTTACCAACGGGGCGAGCTGGTGACACAACAATGGTGTGGGTGACATTGACACGCAACACAGAGAGAAGGAAAGCAGAGGAGCAGAACAGAGGGACAGGAAAAGAAAGAAATGAAAATCAGAAATGAATGAAATGGAGCTGGGTTTCCATCCATGAAGCTCAGGGACAAGAAGGGTAACTCTGTCACCAAAGCAGGGGATGGCATGGAGTCTAACCCTCACAGCAATACAGAAAACCACAATCCAAAATTTATTAAAAAATAAAAAATAAATGCATGTATGCAGTTGAAAGATCTGTTTGATAACCAAACAGATGTGCAGCGTGTGATACAGACCTAGATACAAACAAAAGGAGATTTAAAGACCAATAAATAAAATCAAACCAATTGAATAGAGATTTTCAATAATTATATTTAGTATGAGCTGATAAGAAACTGCCATGGTAAAAAAAAAGCAATGGTTTGAGTGAATCCCTGAATTCACACCAAAAATATGCTTTCTGCTGTTAAAATACAAATTTCAATAATTTAATTAGTATTAATAATAGTGAAATTAAAGGTATATGATTTTTTTTATCATAACATATATTTATTTTTTAAACACATACTTATGTAAACACTTTCTAAATTTAATAGTTGTGTTCAAGTCAATAAGGCACCAAATATTTTACTTTTTGCCGTTGTGCTTTTCATATAACAACACAATAACAAATGGATCATTCAACCCATATCATAAAGTTAATTAGTTACTTTATTACTATGTACCATTTTCTCAGATAGTCACCCTTAAGAAATAGTTTGTTGAATAATTCAAGTTGTTTTGAAATGATTAACTTTTAGAACCTTCATGTATCTCGATGCAGGGACCCAAACAATGTGTAATTACCGTCACTGGCATTAAAGGCTTTTTTAAAACGATGGACATTGGGAATACCTGACAAAACTAAGCTCCCAAATTCCAATGGAGTATCATGTTAAGTCATATCGAAACATGAGAGTAAACATGCTATTGTTAGCCAGGCAAGTTATCCAGAAAAAAAAAAAAAAAAAAAAAAAGAATTGTCATCTGTAACTTTCTTGAAAGCCTTAGCTGTATGTGTGGAGTCAGAAACAAATTATGAATCAAAAAAGAAATATAGCGTTTTGCAAGTTTTGAGAGACATATTGTGACCTTCCCAAAAAAATGGCTAAAAGAAACTTTGGTAAAAAGAAAAAGAAAAAAAGAAAAAATATATATATAAAGAGAGCACCAGCAGTTACCCACCTCTGATGGTCAAGTAGGCCGAGGCCTCGGCTTTACCCACACGGTTCTCTGCTACGCACGTAAACGTCCCTTGATCGCTGACAGATGCCTTTTTTATCCTCAGCAGGGAGTCCTCTCTGTCATATCTGATGTCATACCTGAGACGTTAAACATTACAAGTGTATTCCAAATAAAGACTCTAAATCATGTAAATACAAATTCAAAAGTTATTTCTGTGAAGCAAAACAAACATTACGGTGTGTAAACTTGTGTGTGTGAGACGTTTTGCATGGAAGCTCTAAAAAGGAAGTGTCATTTTTTTTGATAGAATAACAACAGACTTTCTCAGGCAATTGCTGGGGATGGGATGAAAAGAAGAGCAATTAAACTCAGAGATGAAGGCGCAGAAAAATGAAAGGGGCTTTCAGCTAGAACGCTTATTGTTCCACTATTTCAATATTCATAAAGACGCACAGCCCACACTGTAGTGTGGGTTGTTGTATAGTTCATGAGAGTGTGTGTCTCTGCGAGAGAGAGAGAGAGAGAGAGAGAGAGAGAGAAAGAGAGAAAAAGAAAGAGAGAGAAAGAGAGAGAGAGAAGGAGGCACAGACAAACAGTCTGACAGTAAGGGAGTGGCACAGTCTGACAAACTGAATGTGATGATTGGCCCAAGCAGTAAAACATAACTAATTCATAGAGATGTTCCATGTATTTGAGTGTATCCATCAGCGAAGCAAACGTGAGACGGCAGCAGCGCAGTTAAGAGTGAGAGAACCATCTCAGCCAGCCGAGTTTAGACAAGCGTCTCGAAGGGCCAAGAGACGAAATGAGTAGGGGAGCAAGGAGTTAGGTCTCCCTCTCCTGGGTCCCCTTTGGCATGAAAGATCTTGTGAAATTGTCTAGCCAGCCATACTGATTCAAAGATGGAAGACAAGTCAGGCAGAGAAATGCTACAGAGGGTGAGAAAAAGTCACATTCGAGAAAAGATGTTCCAAAAGGGTGTGGGCAGAATATCGATGTGGGGGATGGGTTTGGTGGGGGTAGTTATGGAGGTCCGTCCAGAGTCTGGTGAGGACTCCATTCACAGCGCATCCCTGACCCAGATACATATGTCCCAGGAGGCTGGTAGGTTTTGGAAAAGAATGAAAGAAGTGAAAGGAGGAAAGTGAGGGAAACTGGTTCTAGAAGTAGGACATAGTTTACAGTCAGAGGGCACAACCCAGGTTGGTCGGCAGGCTGCCAGACACAGAGCCGAGCAATAGTCGTCTGAAACATATCAGCCACGACATTATTACTAATAACTGCTCAAATTAAAAACATTCACCACTCTGCTGCAGTGGCGCCCCAGCGGTTTGCAATAATATGAGCAACATGCTAAAGGTAAACAGGAACATTAAAACAGGTGTGACAGAGTAAAACAGAATAAGGTTGTTGAGTGGTGCAAAATTCTTCAAAGGAGTCAGGAGAAGGAGAATTAGTTCAACGGCAGCTGGGGAAAAAAAACACGTTGCTGTGTGAAGATGAAGCAAGGCGTCCACTTTGTATTAAATGCTTGTATATTACTGGATTTTAATCATGGTCTGACAGAATAGCTGGAGATAACAAAGCATCACAGTTTATTCTATGTGCTGCTCCATTGACCACTACTGCCTTGCTTTTATATCCAAAAGTCTTTACTATATCCCTGAACAATAGGAGGACATAACCTGGTCTTTTGTTTCAGTTCTGCAGCTTGTTGTACATTGTTACTGTGACGGGTTCCACCATGATGAACCCTTTTTATTGACCAAATATGCTAGCAAAATATAAATAATATAGATAAGCTAACAGCGTAACAGAGCACCCTGTCAGCAACTGGCATATGTTTTCAAAAGATTTAATTGCCTTTAAAGACATGTCTCAATTTGGTCAAAAAGTGAAAATAATAATTGCAATAGACGTTGATGGTTCGTAGACACGGCACATATTTCCATTTCAGTTAAGACATTCAATTCGCTATTTCTTTAATGAATTTTCTATTGATTTCCTGAGCCAGCAGATAACATCTGACTGCAGCGTCAAATAATAAGTCATGTTTCTAACAAGAAAGAGAAAACCACTCGATATTAGGAGGGTGGTCATAATATTGTGGCTGATCAGTGTATTTAATGTTGCCCACTGTTATGGATTAGCCCCCACAAAGTCCAACAATGACTTGAAATTATTAATATCCAGTCCATCTGTAAGAGTGTTTGGTGAGACATTCTGCAGTAAATTCTGATATCAGTTGTGTGTGTTCTTACACTGGATTGCATCATGTTGTACTGTAGAGGCCTCATATGGTTTGAATTACACGAGCATACACACACACACACACACACACACGCACACACACCCCCACACACACACACACACACACGCACACACACACACACACACACACACACACCCCCATTTCTCAAACTTTTGTGTGTTATTTGAGCAGAAAATGTGCTGCTAATTAAAATGTTTGACATGCGTTTTCGAATCCTGAATTTTAAGTATCATTCTTTAATTGTCCTCACACTTAGAAGTGCTTAAATGTTCTCATTTTCACTGCTGCAGTGCTCACCGACAGACGTGCTTATTATGGACTGCACACATTCACTCCCGGCCCTCACCTGCCACGAGGAACATCCACATCCTCTTTTTTCCAGCGCAGAGCAGGCGGCGGGTCACCATGGACCTGACATCTGAACTCCACACTCTCATCAACCAGAACCACCTGGTTCACAGGGCGCTGCATAAATGCTGGTCTTTCTAAATGAGGATCGCATACAGCGTAGGTGTTAATTAGGCAAAGGGGTTAAATGTTGTCGGTGCATAGAGAGCGAGTGAATATTTCTGCACTTAGCCGGTTTTTACATTATACACCGAGTGTAGAAGAGATTTCCTACCGTATACTGAAAGTTGTGCTTTTTCACTTTCCCTTTCTCCAACCATGTTAGAGGCCACACACACATATATCCCTGAATCGCTCTTCTTAGTATTTGAAATGGTCAGCTTTCCTCCTCGGACCTGAAGAAGGCAAAATTAGCTAACCAGTTCAAAGCAAAATATGTTAAACTGCAACATATTATTAACGTAAACGTAAGGTTAACATGCAGTTTTTCATTAAACAGCAAACAAGATGATTGACATGTTTCTATGAATTTTTCTTTTTTTTTTTTGAGGTTGGCAACATAGCTTCACATTTTATTCGTCTTCGTTGTTACCACCATGTCCGTTTTTGGAAAGTGAACCCACCATGATCCTGTCATCCTTGAGATCCAGTTGAGTTTTGTCTCTTCGCCAGAATACGGTCGGCTCAGGATGCCCGCGCGGAGGCTGACACTCAAAACTCGCAGTTTCCCCAACCGCCACCACCACGTCCTGCGGGTTCTGACGGAAGTCATCTCGCAACACTAGAATCGAAAGCAGATGCAACACAGAATCATATTTTAAATGTAATGATGTATGATTTCTTTAAATATTTGACTTCCTCCAGCTGGTTTTGGAAATCAAAAGGTCACTCTTAGAATAAGTGATCTTTTCTTTGGCAAGTATTTCACAGTTTTCTAAAATAGAGGCCAAGCCCTGGTGGTAGATTGCAAAGTGCAAGTGCATACAGCAGACACATAAGAGAAAGACATAATTCACACATAAAATATCACACATAAAACTTCTAAATCCATCTACAGGCTAAGTAGCAAGTTCCTACAATTAAGATTAAACATTTCAAAATTAAAAGAACAAAAAATACATTGACATCTGACTTAGCTTTACTGGTCAAAGTTTTTAAGTTTTTAGTTTGTAATGTATATGTTAAAAAAATCAGTAAAGAATTCACCAAAAAAAAAAAAATCTTCATATTTCATACAACCACACAAGGTGACCTCTCCATTTTTTTTTGAGAAAAATCCCCACAGTTTACCTTCTAACTATAAACTAGTTTCCTTTAGTTTGAGTTTATTGAATGTAGTGTAATAAAAAAATAATAATTATATACAAAGAAATAAATTTAAAACAACCTTCGACATTGCAAACAGAGCAGATGTAAAAGAGTCAAAAGACACATTTTCTATATAATTTATGTCCTCCGAAGCTTAGCAAAAAAGGAAAAAAAACATGTACTGGTTAAGAATAATGCTTGATGCTCATGTGATAAATATGAGCTAAAAAAACAAAACAAAACAAAAAAAACTTGCATGTAATCTCTGCTTTGGTAAATATAAGCAGCTTGTGGTCAGTGAAAATATTTATGAGCCGAGCCACGAGCCAGTGATGTTTTAAAGCCTTATATGCCAACATCAACTCAGGGGTATAAGAAGGTTCACTGTGGGCCTCAAACTGAAGGCTGTCCAGAATAAAAGTACTGCAAAAAATGTTTCAGTGAAAAGATTGAAAGAAATCAGTTGTTCCAATAAAATCACTAGTTTGGTTGAGTCTGTTTTTCTGATGAAACCTTGGAAAGAAAAAGCAGAGCCTGTCCTTTTGCAGCAGACACGGAATCAGGCCTTGGATTCCTGAAAATGCATTTGCAGTACGCCGCGTACAAATTTGAAAAGAAAGTACAAGTGACTAAGGGTATCAACTGGATCAAACAGTCCTTCATAAAGACCTGTGAAATTGCAGAAAGGCCTCTATTAGGAGCAAGGGTGCGCACATTTCAAAACATCTCAGTGATAGCAACACATTTCAGAGACTTGTTCCAGCACAGTTATAGTACCTGTTTCAAAAAAAAAAAAAAAAAAAAATTATATATATATATATATATATATATATATATATATATATATATATATATATATATATATATATATATATATATGGAAACTCCTTCATTACTCTCTGCAAGGAATCCACACCAGCTGGAAGGAGGGCGACGACTATTTTATATAAAAAAAATAGCTCTCAAAGCCAAGCGTGGGTAAAATATCACGCTATTCCATTTTTATCTCACATCTACACACTTTTTAGTTCATTAGAATTCCATTTTGAACACTTTTATCATTCCCAAGTCAACATTTTCATTTATCTAAGAATATCTGCGTCTTATTTTCATTATTCCAACAGTACGTGTCAAACAATTACCGCACAAGCCAAGAGAACGCATCCTGACCAGATGTATGAGGTAGTTAAGGTGAAGTTAAAAGGAACAAATCTTCAAAGCTCCATAATGCTGTCAGAACTGTTAAACAAATATCTGTTTAAAAGCTGCCGCCGCTTTAAGTAGCTGCAGGAAAGACTGCACTGTACGCCGTCGTTGGGATTAGGTTTAAAAATAGAGATTGTACGTTGGATCCTGCAATGATTTGTAACTCCTTAGCATTAATAGCTTGTGACATGTTGTTTTTGCGCAAAGCCTTGCTGTAGGCCCGTTTTAAATAATAAAGAGCAGTGTGTGACATCAATCACAGCCATAAAAATAAAATACTGATGCGTCTTACCTTTTCTCATCAAAGAGCTATGGGCTTCTGCTTAAAAAAAAAAAAAAAAAAAAATAGCAGCAGACTGTCATTTCTGCTTTAACGTATGAGGAATTAATGAAAACTGGGAGAGATTAATTATATCTCACTGTAAGTGATAGTTTGTAAAACTCCGAGCAGCATAAACCTGCATGGTGCTCAGTCTGCCTTTTATCCTCATTAATGCCATAAATTGTTCTGTAGATATACCGTAGCATGAATTCCAAGTCCCCGAGGACACCTCGAGTGAAAAGGAAATCAGGAAGCAGCCAGTGGCCCTTTGGCCCAGCTGTCAATCACATCCCGCTGTAAATGAGTCTCAGTTGCAACACTACTTTGGCACAGACGTATGCCTGGTTGGCTGTCATGTTGTAGTGTACGCTTAGTGACCCATTCCATTGCAGGCAACGTTGCATCCGTCCAGGCACACAACAGCGTTGCTTGTCCCCGTGTTGACAATGCTTTTCTAAATCGTGTCCCGGGAGGCTTTAAAACTCAGACGTAAACAGGGGGAAAACTTGAAAACTAGATAATTGGGTACGTGAAGTGTAAAGATACTGACAGAGAAGTAAGTGAAAACTAAAAAAACAAAACAAAAAAATGTCATTTGAACATTTCTGATGAGAGTAGAGAGAAAACAGAGAGAAACTTATTTACGGATTTATTTGAAGTATGTGTCATAGACCGACACAATGTGGTGTAGATTTGTGGTTTTGAAGGAAAATAAAGTTTTTTTCCCCCACATTTTTGACAAATACAGATCAGAAAAGTGTGGTGTGCATTTCTATTCAGCAGCTATGAGTAAATTCAAACATTACAACTAAGTTTTTTGTTTGTTTGTTTTCTTTTGGATATCTAGAGAATTATTGTCCATTCTCTTTGAATGCATTTTAACAGATATTTCTACGTGATCTCAGTTGGATGTGGGACAAGAGCAATGGTTTCCCTCAGCAGACTCTCCCCCCTGTGTTCTGGAACTCCACAGCTCCTCTACAGTCAACATGGCCTCTTGGCTGTTGCTATGACTACAGCTGTCCCGTCATTAGGTGGATGGCCACGTTTGGGTAGATTTTCAGGTATTGTACATACTCGAGTTTTTACGTTGCAGAAAGTGGACTATTGTAAATCCTTCTCAAACTGTGTAATTTTCCTTTCATATGTGTTAGTCTACCACAAGACATCTTATTAAAATACATAATGGTTGTGGTTGTTATGTGACAAAATGTAAACGGGTTCAGAGTGTATATGCCTGCTGAAATACTAGCTTGTTTTTGCAAATGTGTATTTAGATTAAAATATTTCAGAAATTCTCTGACCAAATGATATTCATGGCAGTGCTTAGACATTACCAACTTTCACAACAATGTGAAATCACTACAATTTTGGGGTTCTATTTTGTTTCTAATAATAATTTGGTTGCTTTATGATGGAGTGTGCCGAATCATGTCCGTGCAAATTGGAAGTGAATTACTTGTTGCGTGCAATTTCTTCTTAATAGGCTGCTGTCAATTTAAAAGGCTGTGAAAGCGTGGTCAAATACATCAGCGCTGCTGGTAGTCTGGCAGTGATTTATTCAGTCCTGACAGTATGTATGAATGGCCGCCGTCCTACCGCCTTCCACGCTGTAGAGGCTGTTCCCTTTCCCCTGCCTGATCTCGCTAAGAGGCCCGTGCGGCGTTCTGTGGGTGGTGCGTACGATGGCATGCGAGACATGGGGTGGAGGTGCTGGTGTTCTAATCTGTTTTTCTCAAATGAGGAACCCCCGTAGAGGCAGCAGTAATGTGTAGTCTGTTGTCTGGTGGTAATTATTTCAGATGCTGTGCCTGCCACCTCTGCCTAATGCTGTTTGATTGAGTACTGCTCAATTATTCAAACAAGGCATTCAGGGGTCTCACCCATTTGCTAGTTACATTTATCAAATCAGAAGGAGAATAATTTGTAAATGGGTTTCATTTCATGGAACAATAGGTGGTAAAGGTACGTGACAAGGTGGCAGTCTGTGAAAACAAATAACTATACAGAGACTCATTACGTGATCAGAAGAGGGGATATATACGGTAAAAAAAATTGGAGACGTTTTGTGCAGCGCATCTCGTCGAGCATCCTTGAAGGAAGAAAAGAGACAATGAGGCATTTTTCTCTGTTACACAACTATATTTTACATGACTATCAATTTAAATGATTACAATAGGGCTGAAACGATTCCTCGAATGATTCGAGTACCTCGATTACTAAAATTCCTCGAGGAAAATTTACCTGCCTCGAAGCTTCGTTAATTTATGTTTTATTAGTTAGCGCACCGTGTTCCGGACGGGACTTCATTTGCGTTGCGCGGAGCTCTCACTTCCGCCTCTGAGTTGTTGACAAAAGCTAAGTCTCAGCGGCATAAAGTCCAATCTTCAAGATTGGCCCGTGGGGATTTTATGGATTGATGATAATGCCCGACTTTTTATCGTTTTTGGGGAACCAATAAGCATCCTTAAAATGACTGGGGGAATGCCTGGAGTACGGCAGCATTTCTCCTCCGGGGCTGCTGGTTGAAAGCGAACGGCGGGAAGAGCGCTGAGGTGAGCGGATAGCCTGAACAGGGCGGGCGGCTGAGTAGCTGATGCTTACCGTGTAAATGTAGCTTTACCGACGAACCGCACAATAAATTTCATATCCCGGTCTGAAGAAACGGGTGGCGGAGCGCATCGTACATGGCTGGTAGATGAGTTTCTGAGTGTGACCAGTGAAGGTGTCGTAAATATCCCGTATTGCTTCCCCCGTGTTCGTCCCCCGGTCTAACGGTTCGTCAGTCCGCTGGTCTATTTCCTCCCCTCCACCCCATGTTCGTTCATTCGCCCTCTCCTCCCACTCCAGGCGGCATTTCCCGTATTTTCAAACCCAAAGCGTGACAGGTTAGGTGGCAAGGTGAGTTTAATTAATCTATTAAACTCACTGAAGATGAATACATAAACTAAAAGCTGGATTGTAGACATTTTTTATAAGCATATTTGTGAGCCTGCCTCTTTGTTATTAAATTCAATAGAATTTCAGATTTTTCTATAACTTTTCTTCTGGTTAACTTAGAAAGTGAGCTATTATTGTTACAGGTTAGTTTTCTAAACTACAAAAAAGCAACTGTTAGGGATGCTCAAATATGAAAAATTGGACTGATATTGATATCTGATAGTAACACCGGTATTATGCCAGATTTACCGATATTTCATTTTATAATTTTTTTAAAATCCGATTACTCGATTAATCGTAAGAATAATCGATAGATTACTCGATTACTAAAATATTCGTTTACAACAGCCCTAGATTACAAACTGAAGATTAGGAGAAAGCAGAATGCAGACGTATGCTAGCATCTGTCATTATTGGAGATCTGAATTCTATATAAATAATACGCTGATAATCATGAAAGTACTGCTGCTGTGAGCAACCTCTATGTGTAACCTCACATTTTTAAAAAGCAAAAATCTGAAAAATGTGGGGCACATTAACCATGATATATCTTACTGTGTATTGAAGGTTGTTCCGTTTAAAGTTGAATCTTGAGTTTGGTTTTCAGGCAATTAGGAAACATTTTGACAGACACATTTTGGACTAGTACTTATATCTATATGTTGCCCGGAGGACACATTTACACGCCTGTCTCTGGTTCTCTTACTGTGATTAAATAACATTAATAATTTAACATTCGCAACAAAGTCCGAAACGTTGAGTGGCCAAATCTGTGGCCTAGAAATTGCTGCCAAGAACCAGTTGTGCTCCTTCTCGTACCATCACCTCTTTGTAAAAACATTTGGCTAGACATTTTGTACAAAGAGCTGCAGGACGAATATTAACATTTTTTACCATATTTTTCGTCACGGCGTCTCTTGATTTCCTTTTCTTACATCATTTGTAGGTCAAAATTACAATTTGTCCCAAATTCATACAAAAGTGACATCTTCCTGCTGTGTTAACATGCAGTTTATTAACATGTGGACTAGGGCTGTTGTAAACGAATATTTTAGTAATCGAGTAATCTATCGATTATTCTTACGATTAATCGAGTAATCGGATAAAAAAAAATTCTAAAATGAAATATTGGTAAATCTGGCATAATACCGGTGTTACTATCAGATATCAATGTCAGTCCAATTTTTCATATTTGAGCATCCCTCAAATATGAGGGATGCTCAGTTGCTTTTTGTAGTTTAGAAAACTAACCTGTAACAATAATAGCTCACTTTCTAAGTTAACCAGAAGAAAAGTTATAGAAAAATCTGAAATTCTATTGAATTTAATAACAAAGAGGCAGGCTCACAAATATGCTTATAAAAAATGTCTACAATCCAGCTTTTAGTTTATGTATTCATCTTCAGTGAGTTTAATAGATTAATTAAACTCACCTTGCCACCTAACCTGTCACGCTTTGGGTTTGAAAATACGGGAAATGCCGCCTGGAGTGGGAGGAGAGGGCGAATGAACGAACATGGGGTGGAGGGGAGGAAATAGACCAGCGGACTGACGAACCGTTAGACCGGGGGACGAACACGGGGGGAAGCAATACGGGACATTTACGACACCTTCACTGGTCACACTCAGAAACTCATCTACCAGCCATGTACGATGCGCTCCGCCACCCGTTTCTTCAGACCGGGATATGAAATTTATTGTACGGTTCGTCGGTAAAGCTACATTTACACGGTAAGCATCAGCTACTCAGCCGCCCGCCCTGTTCAGTCTATCCGCTCACCTCAGCGCTCTTCCCGCCGTTCGCTTTCAACCAGCAGCCCCGGAGGAGAAATGCTGCCGTACTCCAGGCATTCCCCCAGTCATTTTAAGGATGCTTATTGGTTCCCCAAAAACGATAAAAAGTCGGGCATTATCATCAATCAATAAAATCCCCATGGGCCAATCTTGAAGATTGGACTTTATGCCGCTGAGACTTAGCTTTTGTCAACAACTCAGAGGCGGAAGTGAGAGCTCCGCGCAACGCAAATGAAGTCCCGGCCGGAACACGGTGCGCTAACTAATAAAACATAAATTAACGAAGCTTCGAGGCAGGTAAATTTTCCTCGAGGAATTTTAGTAATCGAGGTACTCGAATCATTCGAGGAATCGTTTCAGCCCTAATGTGGACATGCAATTATATTTCCACTTTCCTGAAAAGGGACATTTCGTAATTTCACCACAGGTTCTGTATGCTCACCCGCTCTCAAAAGATGACTGGTTGTCATCTAAAAGCCAGATTTCCGCCGTTTCAATAAAAACAACGATGCTCCTGTAGATTCCATCGTGTTCGAAATAATCCTTTTATGCTATTTCATAACGTACGACATGTAAGATGAAGAGTTTTAATAACAAATTCACTATAGTCATTCAGAAAGTAGGCATTATATTTCCTAGGGGAACCACTCAGACACACCATCATCAGTGTTAAGATGAACAATTATGATTATGAAGTCAAATTTCCATTTGCATAACATCAGGAGGTTTAATACCCACTGCATGCACCTGCTTCATAAGCAGTGAATGTTCTAGTTTGAATGGCATCCTGGGAAAGCCCCTCCTACTGCTGCTACCTCCCTTAAAGACAAAGACAGGCAGACAAATACAGAGCGGCAAGAAACGCAAAAGTTAAAAACCTGAGTTGCTTATAGCTTAAGTTTTCAATATTTGTGATTGTAGTAATATGCTTCAGATAAATGCTAAATTTCGCTACAGCTGAGGTCTCTCTCAACGTTTCTGAGCTGGGTAATAGAGAGAGGGGAAGCTTCAGTAAAACCTTAAAGTTGTGCAGCACACAGTCACCATCTTAGCTTCAGTTCGGCAAAAGAGCTAAAGAGTTGCATGGAGAGTGCTAAAAAATATTAAAGACTAACTATATTCACTTACATCATGAAAATGATATTTTACATCATGCAGCTGTGAGCACCTTGTAAGTGTAGCCTTCCATACTGTGGAGCAACCCGGTGGAGTGCTCTCTTTGCTCTTGTTCGAAAGGAGACATTTGGTTTCCACTGGATATATGGAGGAAAAAAAAATATTCCACAAAGTACAGTGAACAAAAATGAATCTAAGCATGATCACATGTGCTTAGATTACAATGTTTCAACCTGGAATCATTTTTTTCTGCGTAATTGGCTATTAACAGGTAACAAATCTTTCCCGTCCATATTGCCTATCCATTTTGCAAAATAGCATTTTCTTTTAAATTACTATTTGAGCTCGGTTACAAATAATGTAGCTTATAGTAAGTATAGCAAATATGTCTAATTGAATCTGTTTATCAATTAATCTGAAACAGGAAGACATTTGTTTAGTTCATTACACAAAGCGAGAAATAAACAAGGTGTGACGGACAGATGGCGTCGGGTGACAAAATAACAAAATTAACTCAGCCGGCAGTCTGTTTACTTTCTACAACACAAAATCAAGTGTGCCTCGTTTATAGGTGTGTGTTGGTGGGCAAGTAAGCTAACAATCCACTGAGGGGATTTTTATAATTTCATGCTGTACAAACTCACACAAAGAGAATGGTTGTGGCAGAAGTGAAAACACCACTGAAGGCAAAAGGGAAATTGTTAATGAGTAGGGAGGGAAGATGAAGATGCAAACACCTTGTGAGTTTTCTGTGTGTAACAGATGGCTGTATTTCCATTTGGGAAACACAGATGCAGTGACGGAGTGCGGTGCCGCATGTAGATAAAGCTTGCATCATCTAGGAAACAAACAGAATTTTAAACCGCATTCAGGCTGCATATCAAACAGGAGCTCTGCTCAAAAATACAGTGCCTAGCGAAGGTATTCAGCCACTAAAGCTTTATAACATTTTTGTCTTGCAAACTGCTGTCAAATTTCAATGTATTTTTCTTATTTGATGTCCTGACACAAAATAGCACAGATACAGAAAATGGAAGGAAAATTATGTTTGGTTTCCGGGACTACGTTGAACCATAAACACATTTTAACTGAGGCGCTATTGATCAACATTACAATGACAACAATAATTATGATTAACTCTCAATATGCAAAGTTAAACATATGGTACAAAGGCTTGACATATATAGTGTTCTACCTGACACAGCATCCAAGCAATAGATTGTATTTGTGATATTACACACTACAAGTATTGTAAAAGATTCATCAGAGTAATACATATTAGTTTTCTTACACACAATAATTCTTTAACTCTTTATTAAATTGGGATATATTTTATATATATATTTTTGTGATATATTTTTATTAAATCGGGATAAGGGGAAGACTTAAATAAGTATTCACTTCTTATTCCTTTTCAAACAGAAAAGCAGCAATAATTAAAATTTTTGTTCTTGGTTATGTGTGCACATGTTTTCTCTTGTCCTACTGGTTATTTGTTTTCTTTGTTTTTAAAAAAACCCTGAAATAAATACAAAAAATAAAATTGCATCATCATGATACTTTGCACAGCTCTAATGGATTTCCTTTTATACATAAAAATCTGAAAAGGTGCCGTGTATTGGCATTCAGCATCGACATTCACACTGACAGGATGATTAACAAGAGCAATATTCAGTGAAGACCTTGCGACTCATTGCAACTCTGGAAGACCTGACGATTCACAATTTAGGTGGGAGAATCAGGACAACAAATTGTTAAACACGCAAATCTGGCCTTTATCAAAAAACAGTTAAAGAAAAAACCCATCATAGTTCTTTTCCTGGGACATGTGTGTATGAGGGTGTTCTGTCTAGAGGAAATCAAAATTGGCCAATATACAAACATGCAGAAAAAGATGTTGAAGACTTTTTCTGGAGGTGGCAGCATCATGATGTGTTGATGCTTTCAATCCATCTACACTGAATCAAAACTTTTTTTGAAGGAGTTTCTGCTCAGATCCTTTAGAAATGTGTGCAAATTTGAAAGGGACATGCACTCTAAGCAGCTTGCAGATATTTGCTGCAAAAAACTCAATGCTAAAAGCAGATTAAAAACAAAACAAAACAAAAGAATCTCTGATTGTAATGCCACAAAATGCGGAAAAAGGTTCAAGTGGTATGAGTCCTTCACAACGGACTTGAGCCTGTTGTCATGAATTATGAACAAGTCAGTCGTGTGTGCAGTCAGTGGTCCTGTGTTGAAAAAAGCTTTAAAGCCAACAGATTTCTCGTGACAGGGGTCTGCTAAATTGTGCTTTGGAGTTTGCTGAAGAATCTCTTTCAAGAACATAGCCTGTAGGGTGTGTGTCACTTTCTCAACAAGTCAAGGATGTTCCACATCTGTCACACACAGAAAATACATACGGACACATGCATGCATACAAACACGCACGGAAACAAATAGAAAACATCTGTATACATATATCGCAAGCTTTGCTGTGGACTGCAAACACATCATCACCGTTCAGGACACAGGAACAGAAACCAGGACGGAAATGTTGACACACAGTCATGGGGGAGAACATTTTCAGGGCGAAAGGGGCTATTTGCACCAGGGATTCTTTTCTTTTTCCCCTTCCTTGCATAAATGAACAACTTAACATGTCTGTGGCCTAAAAAAGTCATCAGCAATCAGTCAGGACTAAGATCAGCAGGGAGATGAGGAGCATTTACAGAATGTCCCCTGAGGCTAGAAGCCCAGTCCAGACTTACATTAGCTATTATATTTTTGTCTTCTCTACGGCAGTACAGAACTTTTTATGAATAATGTTATCCTGAACGGAGATGTGGAAACCTTAAGGTTGTTGGCATTCATTTATGGCTCTCTCACACGGTGGTAAACCGTGGCATTAATGTGAAACAGCGCAGTCACTTACGGAGCAGATGTCATCAAATTTTAGAGCCAGAGAACCTTGAAGTCCCAAAATTAATTTCTGTCAGTTTTTTCTGGTATTCATCAGGGTGATAAATTACGCGGACAGTGATGAATTAGATCGCTGACTGCATTCCTGCTTTCACCAAAGATTATCATCGCAGGAGACCTTTGTAAAAGTAAACAGGTAATGCGGAGCGATTTCTCTTAACATACCAAAAACATTCTCTTTTCAAAAACGATTTTTGCCTCATGATTATGAAACAGTAGGTATCTTGGCATTAAGGCAAAAAGCAATGGTTTTTGTTTGTGAGCAAGAGAGGTTTTTTTTTTTTTTGCACTAATTTTTTATCATAGTTTATTACTTTTATTTGTCTTGCGTCAGCACAACATTGAGTTTCTTTTTTTTTTCTAATGCTAAATGGGTGAAATCAAGAGTGCATCTTACTGCAGCTGCTGTGTGGCTGTCAGTAGTTTAACAGCAGATCCAACCACCGCTTGCAAAGTGACTTTTTAAGGCCAAACAACATGCAATGAGAAACTAAAGAAAGACTGATGCCAGTGTTGTGCAACCAGACCTTCACAAGTAAAAATAAATAAATAAAAAAATCAAATTCATAAAGCATAAAAAGTCGTTTTTCCATTTGCTTCCATTCACTGTCTTACAAATCCACTAATTGTCGGACTAATAAACATTCGTTTGACAGAGTTGTCTGGGGGAAACGTATTGATTCACGTTTATGTACGAGATGGGGAATTTGATTTAGAAATTGTGGTACAAATAACACCATTAGGACAGAATTTGATGTTTTTTAAATTACTGTTTTTGTTACAGGTCGGTCATTTCTAGTGTGGTGAATTACAGACTAGGCTCAAATTGAAGGTGGCAACTTTGCCATTACTGGAGGGAAATGGAAATAAGCAACCTCCGGTGAAGCATAAGTCCAAACACGATTAAACAGACAATTTTAAAAAAATCATTATATACTGTATATTCTTTAAAACACCAGGTAACTAAACTCTCCCAGGTGCTACCTAATGTTGCAGGCTGAGGGGTAAAAGTTTCACTTGTCTTATCCAGCATGTTTCCTAATGATTCAGGTTGTACGTGAACCAGTTTTAGTCTCAGTTCATTGCCATTTTGACAACTGACACAAATGTAAAGAGCAGCGGAAGACCCGGCAGTCAAGGGTAGCCAAAATCAGCAGTCTCCCAAAGTATAAGCAGACAGCTTGCAAACCTAGCTCTGCTTTGCTTTGCTTTTTGGCATCATTAGTGTCAAAACCAATTAGAGTTAATGTGAAGGTTGGAAATAGAAGCATGTCCAAATGTGAGCTTGCCTGTGGCAACACGAAATTTTTGCAGAGTTTTTAGATGCAGTTTTACTTTCTGCTGCGATTTGAGCTCACATGAGCAGGAGTTCATGTCCCCCCCCCCTATTTGCTAACAACGCCGAACAAAGGATTAAAAACATGCGGTTTACGCAGTTTTATTCATAAAGTCTCCCTTCATGGCAAGTGTGCACATGAATTCACACTTTTCTGTATGTTCGTACCGCATTAGTTATGCATGCTTTGGCCTTTGAGTTAGAAGCCAGTCAGCCACTACGAAGAGTTAAACACTCCACCATTGTCATGTTTAATTAACCTCCATTCTCCTGTCGTGTAATGTAAATTGAAGTTGTGGATGGCATGGGCTGGATCTGCCCTCCTTTGGCTTCTCCACATCGCTGCTGTGCCTTTGACTCGCCTCGCCTCTAGTTACTGTAACAGCATTCCCTCAGACCACATCTGCACATCAATAATTAATAACCACTGTCTGCATCCATCTCTTCCCAAGAACACACTGCTGCATCTCCCACACTCACCTATGCAATTTTTTGTTCCTTCTCTTGACTCTCAGCCTCAGTGTCATCGTTATATACGCTGTAAAATCCAGATGTTTTTATTTGCGTTACCATTAACGTAACATTTTCTCAAAGATTTAAGGTAGGTTAATTTGTCTTCCCATTATTTTCTTCTGTTCTATTATCCTAGCTTTATTTATTTTCTTCCGGTTTTCACGGCTATTAAAGAAATCTTTAAAATTATGTGCCTGGGAGGCACCGATGCCCTGTGTTCATAAACCGAGATGCTGCTCATGCAGTTATTTGAGGAGTAAACGAGAGGAGGGGGGGGAGGGTAGCAGATGAAAGCAAAATATAGAAAAGGTCGATAACATTATTTTTCTCTCAGTCCGTGGATATCGTAGACCCTTACAGCAATATTGTCGAGATGCACAACATGAGCTGGAAAATGAGTCAGGGATCAGAATCCAGCATTTTATCCGCCTTGCTTCACTAAAGCAGCGGTCACCAAGGGAAAGAGCTTTCTTGCAGGCTCTCTTCTTTTCTGACTGAAAGCAGGGGCTGTCGCTGTGTTTTCACAGTCATGGGAAACATCAAAATAATATCTAATAGTGTTCCCTCGCAGTTCTGTAAATGATTCATAGTCAAAGCTGGTATTTTTGCACACTTGTCTTTGAAAGACGCTGTCAGGATTTTTTGACACGTTCTATATCTTCTTCTGCTTTGATTCTGTCTTCGTGGATGCAAGAGACGGTAAAAACCGCCAGGGATAATCTGTACATCTGCACAATATAACAGGATCAAACACAACTCATCATGGCCACTGGAGATGGTTGCTGAGCTGTGTTTACCGCGGCATCCTGGCTTTATTCCTCTGTGCACGGACGCATACAGATGGGCCTCAATATGTACTTGTTTGGACAGCATATAAATATGTGCAAATGTATTTGAATGAATACCTGGAGCTACGAAGCAACTGTTGGCATTCGGCACAAAAAGAAACTAATTAATATGGTAATGCCGTGTTAGCACGTTAACCGATAATACACGGGAGGTATTTTTGCTTTGATTTCGATGATTGGCTGAAGAACTTTGAACAGACAAGTGAAGTACAGAGATCAAATATGGGATTCATGTAGCAGCTTCATGTGACCTGACAACAGGGGGATGCGTGGTACACATGCTAGTCCCCCATGACACCCAACTAAGAACTCACATTTCACCGCAACTGGATGCTCCACCTTACTTACTTCACAGTGTAAAGAGACACATTTTAACGGTAAAGCAGGGGTCTCAAATTGAGAAAAGTCTTTTAATTTCACAAAAGCTACCAATAATACAGATGTCCTAATTAGATCCGCCTTCCGCTGAAGCCTGATGAAAACGTTTTTTTTTTTAATTTGGTAATGGGAGCTTCTGATGCCTGTTGTTGGTCTATTGTCTGTGTTTTGTGACATGGTATGAATTCAGAGGTCCCCACTAGGGCAGCACAGAGAGCAGCTACACTACCTGTCATTAAAGCTTTTAATGTTAAGGGCAAAAGTCTTGGTGACTGTTAGTGGTAGTGGTATTTTACCACACTAAATTCTTCTTTATCTTTGTGAGTTCATAGTTAACTAGAAGGGTACTGAAATATGCTACTAAATCATCATCTGTCTCCATCAAAATGAAGTTAGCCTGCCACTGCCACACACAAGCTGTTTCATGTTACGGACAAACAGCATGTTTCAGATACTGATGAGATTTCTTTTATTTTTTTACAACCGAACACTCTTTCTTTTGTCTGTTTATTAGTTTTCCATTTGCTTAGCACTAACGGCACCAAAGGCACGACAGAGAGCGAGTAAACAAGTGTCCCAAAGTCTGAATAAACCTCTCATAGACCTCTACAAATCCTTAAAAACTATTGATTCAAACCACTTTAAAAGATTAAAAGAAAGTCTGGCATCTTAGTAGGAAAGCATAAAGAAATTAAAGGTGGTTTGTAATTTGCTTCGCAATAAGCTCCTACTATATGCCGCCCCCAGCCTCCAACATCAATGATCCAATGAGCAGTTTAGGAGATTATTCACCCCAAATCTATGTTAATCACATCTATGCCTACCCTCTTATATGCTTAAGGGCAACGAGGATGTATCCTCTATGTACACAGGGATCCATTGGAAGGGAGCAGCTAATACTTACAGACCTGCTGCCTCAGAAACATTTCCAAGATCCGTTTCCTTTCCTTCCATCACATTCATAGATTAGAATCTAACAAGAGAAAAAACATGTTCTATTCTCCAGGTATGACATAGTACCTCTACATAAAAACGAAACAAAACAAAATTCCAACTATCTAGACAAAATGTTTGTTTCAAGTTAGCTTCTCTCAATATTCCTTCGTCAATCTTCGTTTTTTGTTTGTCCCCCTCTGCATTTATAATTTACATTCTGTTGAAACAAAGGAGGCGGCTGCTTCCAAGCATTCTGCCAGCTCTGTTTATCCACTAACACTATATAAGTCCCGTTCGCCACGCACTTCCAAATCAGTCCCAAGTGCCTATCCACCAACGTTCTCCCCATCAACAAATGTACACAGTGCTTTTCAAAACCAGTCTAACGGAAAGGTCTTAATTCGAACACACGCGGATATTCAAACATTGCTGCTCATTATTTGAGCAGGGTGTGTGGTTGCGCTGCTTGACAAAATAACTGTAAATACTGACATGGCTAATCTCAGCACAGCTGTTAGTATTAGGTCCTTTAATCCTGGTCCAGATCGGTGATGTGCTCACATTGGCTTGGGGACAGATGAGCAACAGCCACCAGGCTGCCAACTGGGCTAAAGGCAGCAGACGGACGCTCACTTTCAGACATGATAAGCTGTGAATCTGTGAGTCGTGGAGCGCAGCTTCCAACCGCGCAGTTTTAGTCAAACATCAGCAGCATTTTGACTAAATATTGCTGGCTCTACTGAAACTTCACATAAAAACACTAAAATTCCTTTATATTCCAGAAATAATGGGGGGGTAAAAAGGGTAGATGACACAAATACTAACATTTTTGCATTGTTTTTTTTTAACGAGACTGAAATAAAATAATGGTTGGTACTGACTAATAAATCAAGGTGGGTATTATTAGATGGCAAAGCATTAAAACATGTTGACAATCTGCCAAAGAAGAAAGACTGTGGCATTACAGAAGTTAGTATTTTTACGGTTTTGTCTTTTCCGTGACGGGTAATATTGATAATATGATTTATGCTGAGGTTGAACTAGAAACCGTGATAAATTTCCATACAATACTTAACCTTCAAATTTTTTGTTTTTAGTTGCAGTAAATCAAATAGAATAGAGGGTGTTTCTATGTGCCTCATAGCAGTTGGGAGAATTGCACAAATTGATAATAATCTGTTCAGAGGCGTTCTTTTAACTAAACCCTAAATATTTTCTTGAAAACCAGTGAATAAGGAAACATTTCGAATGTGATTTTACATCTGATTTCCCCATCGTGTACTGTCACTAAGTCAGAGTAATTGTGTTGCAAGTAAAAAAAAAAAAACAGTATATGCAAGTGCAATTTTAAACACAAAAAGTAATTTTATTTGCGCTTATACATTCTTAAGTGACAACAAATAAAAAGCAAGCTTTCCTGCTGATCTCTATTAACAACTGAGAAAATTCTTTCAAGGCTGACAGATGAAGCGAAGCACCCCGTCAGTAAACACATGCAACATACGAGGGGAACCGGCACTGTTAGCTCAGATGTTCAAAATATAAAGACGGATCACATCCATTTGATTTTTTTTTTCTCTTCCCAATGTTTTATCTGATTTCATCAAATCATGTTTGTTGATGGTTTCGTAATCTGTCAGTCAGTCCTCTAATGGACAAGCGATCATTCATCCCGGAGTGCTCCCCTCTGATGATTTATGGGGCACCGCAGAGTGATGGGACTCTTCCTTCAGGCTGTGTAATAAGCCCTTAAATCACAGTGAAAATGACTGCTGTGAGAGGCTGATGCTGCACTATGAAGTGCTGCACTTCTCTGCCGCTGACATGCTGGAGCCGGTCTGCACCGACTCCTCTGTCTGATCTGCATACAGCGCCGTGTGCCAAGCCCGATCGTCTGCGGTCAGATGAAAAAAAGGGAGAGGAATAGACGAGACGGCAACTGTGTCACGTATCAGAAAGCAGAAAGGTCGTGAGTGTAAGAAATGAAATGAATGACTGACAGATGGAAGCATGGGCATAGATGCCAAGCCATATTCTCTTGCTAGGAGGCGTAAGGAAACTGACAATCCTGTCTCCTCTGGAAAGGAGAAAAAAAAAAATCAAACAACAACCCCCACAGCATGTAAACAGACTACTCTGTTGACAGCCTGGCCATTTTTTGATCCACATAAAACTGGAATCCAGAATGAATTTTCATGAACTACTGTACCAAGATGAAGGCACCAAAATTGACTCCAATAATAGAATCATTCCTATTGTTAGGTTATGGTAAAAATACATTAAAATTGAAATTCAAACAGCGAAAAATAACTCTACAAATGCCCAAACCAATGAGAGATTTTCTTCTCCCCCTCAACGTAAGCTTGCAGGTGCTTTGAAATGGACTAGAACGTGAGAAAATGTTCTCTTCTAATTACGATGCCCTGCTGTGAATTTTCTCCTCTAATTACGGTGTCCTTCTGTGATCGTCTTCGATGTTTTCTTTGAAGCCGGAGCACGCGGACCAGGTGTGGAGTAGATGTCAAAAATAAAAAAAAGAAAAAAAAAAAGAAAAGGAACGAATGAAAAGGAGGTCAATCAATACAAGATGGCTTTCCCCTAGTTAATAAAGTTGTATTCAGTCTGTGCTCCCAACAGCTCCAAAGGCCGCACTTATGATTGTTAAGTTGCTCCAATTACTTGGTGGCAGAGACTTCTGTGAAAAGCCTCATTAACCCCTGGCTTTGGTAAAAAAACAGAAAACAGTCGGGTGTTTTCTCTCAGGGAATGTAATTGATGGGACACCACAAAACAACACACCCACTGGAGCATCCAGTCCCTCAGCAAATTATTGCTTCGCTTACAGCCCAGAGTACACCTGGCTTTGATTTTCATTTTCTGTACCTCAGTGTAACGTATAATGTGCTGCAATCGGGTTCTGTGTATGACAAATGTTACTTGTTTCAATGGTAATAATTGGGTATCACAAATCACACTGTGTGATGTGAAAGCAAATGGCATTTTTTATTTGACATTGTGTAGCTAGATCTGATAAAGGAATACATGTTTAACTTCAAGTGTGCTAAGGAGACTGATATCTCAGAGGTTTTTGTGCATTCTATCAACAGTCCAAACTTTTGTGGGTGAAATGACTTATAGTCTCAGTTGCTTTGTTGGTCCATTTTATGTTTTGCCAATGAAATACCATCAAGATGTGTGCAATAAGACCTGGGTTGAGCCTGAAGCCGACTACTCCAAAGGTTTTCTGGAGAGGAAATTCCAAAGACAACATAAAATTTCTTGTCAGATTAAAGTTCCGTAATAAATACACAACCGAGAGCCTCCCATTATAGATCACTTTGTCCTTCCACATTATACAAGATTATACTTTGAGTATAGGCACGCTGTCTGCGCGCACCGATTGTATAATATGAGTTTACCAATTGTACACAATGCTTGTGACGAAGTCCTTCATTTCCCACAAATCAAGTGATTAGTAGTAAGTTTGTTGAGCTCGTTGCTTCTTCTCCACCAGGTCAGCCGCCGTACACCTGGTAGAGTTATACACTACTACTCTTAACCTCATCAGCTTTGTGTCACATCCAAAACAGTTTGATGTGAACACTGTTTCCTGCCAAGCTGTTGACATAGACAGAGTATGCATATGATTTTTCACGCATGAACAACTTTGTAACTACAAAAAGTCCAAAACATGCACAATTCTATAGTTACCCTTCTGACAATTTTCAGTTTGACTTATTTAAAAAAGCTAAAATCTGCGAAAACTGAGTTATTCAAATCATATTTTCTGTTGTCCTACTCGTTTTGAAAAGTGGTCAAGAAACCCAAAGTTGTGGATAACTAATTTTTTTAAAAATTATAAAGGTAAACTACACATAAATTCTGCAATATTTATTTTTTGCTTCTTTTTTTTTTAATCGCAATGGTCATTTAAAAAAAATAAAAATAAATAAAAAATTGACTTTTCCTATCATATTATAGGCTGGCATTTTCTTGTCAATAAATGTGGAAGGCTTTCTATATCCTGTAAAAGATATAAACCTAACGTGCCTTTTGGAAAATAAATTTTATTCATATCCATCCACTGGGTTTTATTTTTGGAAAAGTTGGGGTGCAAGCAAATAGGTTCTTACACGATCTTCAATATCTGAAGTCACATCTCAGGCTGCGCAGGCTTAATGGGATGAATCCTCAAGGAATCTTCTTTTTCATGTTTCTCTCGTGCAGCACTTCTGGCTCAACAAATGCTAAAAATATGACAGTCAGAAAGGTGGGCGAAATTCACATCCCCTTAGAAAAAAACTTAAAGCCTATAATTTATTCTGTAAGTGCAAGTATCATCTGTCGGAGCATTCAAGAGCTGGAGGAATCTCATCCACCTCTTCAGCTATTTGGTATTAATAATTCCCCCCCTAAACCCTCCTACGGCCATACCTCCTATCCTGGGAGATAGCCTGCAAGGCATAATCACCTCTGATAACAAGGCTATCGCAGCAGGACTTCCATTCCTCTTTTTTGGGGGGGAAGAGAGTGGGGAGGGTTACCTTTTTTAAAAGAAGTAATACTTATTCCCACTACAATATTTTCAATTAGCTGATTTGTCATACTGCGGAAGCTGTCCGAGATATTTCCAAGCAAACAGCGTGCCTTTGTGTCCTTATCATTTAATTGATCAGTGGAATGATGTGTAGTAATGAATCGTTTCTGAGTAAATTTATAAATGACAGAGCGTGGCATGTGGTAACAACTTCATTAGCCGGGGTTCGAGGTTTTATCAGAATTAAATGTTCATTACGGTGCTACCTTGGTCCCACAATGGTATCTGCGAGCAATCGGAATTAGAGCAATAATTCATTTAAATGAACATATTTTATTGCAAGCAGTCACAGCCAGACAAATCCTACCAGAGATAGTGTGTACTCTTACTCCTTTGTTTAGGCAGTGAGCATGAATTAGTAATAAGCCCGGTGATCCCCTTGCAGCTAAATAGGTTAGGAAAGAGTCTATGCTGATGCATAAAGGAATATGGTGGCTGTAAAAGACAGAGAGAAACTGAAATAAAAACAGAATCCGATACAGCGGGATGCAGAGAGGGACTTTGCTGGGGAGAGGTGGCTGTATTTTTCCAAACTTGGTGGGTGTGCTGTTGAGCACTACATGGCTGAGTTGAGCTGCGGCGCAACTGGCTGTGGCTCGCTTTGAAACCCCCTCCCCCCCTCCACCCACAGAGAGTTTCCAAACTGTCACATGCCACTGAACCACAGTAAACAACAAGCGCGCGCGGGTACACACGCGCACACACGCTCTCACACACCAGGTCTAGCCATTTTCATTAACAGAACCACTGGCACACTCAGCCCAGCTGGTTTCCGAATCGACACGGGAGCTGCACATCTGGTGTCAGTGCTCCGTTAGCAGGGAGGCCATCTGGTTGAGCGGAGGGAGGGAGGAGACAGGAACAAGTCCAAAGAGATTCTCATTGATAGGACTCTCATTGATATCAACGCATACACATAAAAATGGATTTGTTTGTCAGATGCACTTGCAGCATAGACTCCGTGTGCATTAGTCCTCTTTCGAGTAAGAGGATTAGATGTCAAAGTCAGATTTTTTATTTTTTATTTTTTTCCTCTGAGCATTTGCAGCTAATGGCAATGAACAGACAGTATATTTAATGGCTCTGACTCCGACTCAGCAAAACACACATCATCGCAACATGAATATTTCTCCATTTGTATCCCTCGGCTTCCTATTATAATACAGGATACAGCGGCATTAATAATCTTAAGTGTCTCTGTGTGACACTACGGTACATTTTAACTCGTCTGATTTACTTTAATAGTGCCTAACAGTCTGCTTCTGTCAAATAACTGTCTGTTGGTAGTACCCTATATCTGCTCATTTCTTTCCAGCGAACTGCAGTTACTTCAGCAGATAGTTGCATCTAAATTGATTGAATAATTAACTTAAATAATTAAGTTACAGCCGCAAGTCTACTGAGACATGTCCGTACCAGCTTTGCACATTTAAAGCTGGAATTTATGTCCATTCCTCTTTGCAAAATAGCCTGAATTCAGTCATATTGGCTCAAGAATGTCAAATAGTTTCAGGTCATTCAGAGTTTTGTTTTTGTTTTTTCTTCTTTTCAGGATTGTTCTTTTTCAGCTCCGTCCATCTTCTTATAGCCCCTGATGAGGTCGGATGCCTCCTTGGAGGAAAGAACCTGCTGCAAATACTATTATTTAAATGTTAAAAAACTATTTTCCTTCCTCTTCAAATTTCTGAACTCATTTTACTTAGTGTATTTCTAAAAAAAATATCCAAAAACAGAAATGATGACTTTGGATTGTTGTAACGTGATCATGATTTAGAAAAGCTCAAGGGGTGTGCATAGCCACCTTTTGTTGCTATAGGGAGGAACAAAATACAGAGGACTCATGAGCATGTCCATAAGGTCCAGCAGCTGCACAAATCCATTGCTACCCCTTATTACAAGAATACCTCTTCCATGAAATTGCTTGTAAATTATTATTGACCACAGTGTGACCCTGTATTTAAGCCATGTGGCATTTAGCTGTTTATTTACCTACATTTGTATCACAGTGAGGCAAAAGGTCATGGAATGACCACTGAAGCCCTTGGACCCACCGGCAGTAATACACTTAAACCTATTGTGAAATCACAAAACATATCTGTTAAGCCCCCAGACACACACACACACACACACACACACACACACACACACATACAAAGTGCCTCCTGCTGCCAGTGGCCAACTGCATCATGCTCTTATTAAACCTTGATCGGAATTCAAGCTAGAGCATTATCCACTTACAGTTATTAATGTTGCCGCTCTCTAGGGAGGAAAGAGCAGACAGCACAGACGTGTATGTGTGTGGGAGGAGGGAGAGGGTGGATGCACAGCCCACATACAGATGTTGTCCTGACTAGATGCAAGACTGCTACCATTACGTGCATGGATAAGATTTTGGATTGTTGTGGAGCGGCTTGAAAATTGTACCTCCCATTAGTTGAGGGGTGGGAGAGATGGAAATGCTCTAATAAAAAAAGAAGTGGTAATCCAATGAAAGTCACACTATTAAACTATCAATCCAATCAGAGGCAGGATGGGAAGGGACTACAAAAACCCTGCGCTTGACGCTTTATGAGACATTACAAAAATTGTTCCTAAAATCTCAGCCTGAGGGGAGAAAAAGAAATTGAGTTTCTCATTTTACTTCCCCATGTACTCGACATCAGTTAATTAGAAATCCAAAGCGATTCCCTCACTTGGCAGAGTTAATTAAGAATGAACACAATTATGACTGCTATAAAGTGTTGACTAACTAAACGCAACTGGAAGATGAGACAATAAAGGGGCTACATATTATATATATATATATATATATATATATATATATATATATATATATATATATATATATATATATATATATAGTATTTTCTGATTTCAGCTATTGGTTCCTAAAGTCCACAAATCTCAGGGTTTCACAGTATTCTCATTTTAGTATTTTCAGCTCTACTGTTCCCTTTGTACCTTCCTTCATTGTCTCTCAGCTTAATGCTCTCCTTTAGCTGCGTTTTATCCTCTAACTTACTCACCTGCATTACCTTCCAGTAATCAAACCTACTTGGCATAAATTGCTTCTCCTAGTGATGTGGTCTTCACCAACACAGGAACACGACAGAAAAAATAAATAAATAAAATAAAATAGTTAGCTAGTCATACAGAGGAGCTCAGAAACCAGCAGATTCTGAGGAGAAGTAGTTTAGAATCCAACAGAAAATTAAGAAATTCCAAGATGATTGCCAATTTTGGATCAAAGCATAAGCACGTTCTGTGTTGATCCATTGCTCCCAAATGAATGAAATTAGCTTTACTGTTATGCTTGTTTACAACTTAAAAACTGGAAGGCAAAGTTCAAAAAAACAAATATTTTTTTTCCACCCACATAGAAACATTTACTTCATGATGGGCTCAATTATATGATTTCATTTTTTTTTTCTTAGTCAAAATATCTGATTCACACACGGACTTGTTTAAAAAAAAAAAAAATCATAAAAACATTCCCATCAGTGCCAGCAACTTATGGTTTTGCCCCTTTAGCAGTCATCATCCTTCCTAATCCCTAGTAGGTCTTCCAAGCCTTGCGGCACCTTTATAGGCTACACACATTGGCCCCAAACTGCATGAATCTTCCTCTCAGGGACAGCAATAAACCCAAAAGGTCTGACTGCCCCGACAGCAGATACAAGGGTAGTGGTGTCTGTTGAACAGAAGCCAAACCAGCTAGATGGAGAGGGATGGGGGATGGAGGGGAGAAGAGGGTGGCGGGGGTGGATTTGGGGAGGCATGCAGGAAGAGGAAGGAAGGAAGGAAGGAAGGAAGGAAGGAAGCGACAACTGTGGCTGGATCTGGCTTTGATGAGGAGGCACGAGAGTGAGGAAGCTTAGCCTTCAAGGGAGGCAGGTGTGTGAGAAGGTGATAAGAACATGGTAGCGGGCACTGAACACACACACACATAAACACGCACTGACATATACAAGCAAACAAACGAATGAATGAAAAAAAAAAAACAAGTCCGCTTATATTCAGCACAAAATAAGAATGACAGCCCTTGGAATTGCTCTCCAGCTCTTTCTGCTCCCTCATGTCGCAAGAAAGCAGGAATTTCGGTGGAAGTAAAATTCAACAGCAGGATAACAATGATCAAAAAAAAAAAAGCAAAACAGGAATTCATTTGATTGAAAGAGCTGATTAGGTGGTAAACACAAATCCATTCTTGAGGAGAGGATGTGTGTTTCACTACATCTCTGCTCGCAGGCACATGCCACACACACACGCACACACACACATTAATTTGTGAGAGTTAAAGCTTCCCGTGGGCGTGCTTTGTAGCAGTATGTGGTCCAGAACAGAGAAAAGTAATTTATGGATAAGATATTTGTTTGGCTGGCTTATTTCAGAATGCATTAAGATTAATTAAGTGCTTCTAAATGTGGCACCGTGGAGTTCAGATTCCACAGATGCATTCTCATCATTAGCTCACAGATTTTTTTTTGTTTTTTTTTTGCAGCCTGTTTAACAGCTTCTAATAGCCTGGGTGAAGCCAGACCAGAGTGTTCTAATGGCTGGAAAACACCGAGCGTGTCTACTGGACTGGCGCATAGTGATTTACTGATTGAGAAAGGCTATAGAGGTGTCACTGTATAATCCATTGCGTGTGAATGTAAATCTATAATGCGGGCACACTTCAGCACAGTCTGCACCTGTCTGTCCTTGTTAATCAGAAGCAGGGAGAGGGGGAAGATGGAAAGGAAGCAATTAGGGACTCTGTCATTAAATATTTGGTTTGTTTGGCAGGAAAGTGGCATTAAGGAGTGAAGAAGACACAGCTAAGCACGCTCAGATTACTTTATATCCACCATTATTTGAGATAAACTTTGAGCAAGCAATTAGTGCCAATCAGGGATTAATTGAGCACACACAGAAGAAGTACAACGGTTCCAGAATTGTTTTACGAAAGTATTTGCTGAAATTCCAATTAAAACATCATTTAACTGATTGCTTGTCAGTTCATCATAACTGTTGGTGTATTTGTCACACAGGGTGAGGATGAATGTGCATAATTGCATGCGCGCTCAGAAAAGTCAATCCGCTGATTGAGACTGTCAATGCAAATGGAATGCTGTGACTGTCTGACGGAGAAATAAATAAATTTAAAAAAAAAGGTGGACCAGAAATCTGCCAACTGCTTCTTTGGAAATCAAGGAATATTCATACATTCATTTTTCAGAGATGCTTTTGTTCAGAGACAGGGTGGTGGGGGACACCACTGCAGCTGACTTTCGAGTGGGGTAAATGTTCGTCATTCCGGTTTTGCTTTTTATTGATTTTAGCTTACAATCCTTGATAATTCATTGTCAGGTAAATAAGTGGGTTGATACAATCAAAACAAACACGCATGTCTAGCTCTAGCATGAGAAATGGCTCACGGTCTTTTAACACAGACAAGAGAGAAATCCTACAACTACCACGAGTGGAAGGCACTCCAGTTTTGTTTACATTTTGTGAAGAAGGAAGTTGTGCTCGTGTCTTTTTCAGAGGTTTCAGTGGCTCCATCAGGTGTGAAAACATCATTATGTTTTCCTTAAACTTTTCCACACGTCACACTGCAACCTGCAATGGGGATGCTTTTCTGCAAGGTCGCGAGGATCTTAGTCAAAGCTGATGGGAAAATGGATAGACGTAAATACAGGGTAATCCTGGGATGAAATACATGAGGCTAAAGTTCATCTACTCAAATGACAACCTCTAACATGCAGCCAGAACAACATCGGAATGATTTAGATCAATCTAACTAAATCCAACCAAAAATCTGTGGCAAGATTTTTACAGACACTCTCAATTCAAACAGACTGAATCTGTCACATCTTACAAACAAGAATCGGCAAGCATGTCCGTATATAGAAATAGAGCTGCAGAGAGTCTAAGATGCTTCTACAAAGCATTCATTCGAGGTGGCTTCAATTTCATATGCACTCCACACTTTTGAGATTTCTAATTATAAAATCATATATATTTTCCATTCCACTTCAAAATGAAGTGCTACTTTGTGTTTATTCATCACATAGTACAGTTCCACTTAAATGCAATTTGTAGCTGAATTTGTAGTTGCAACTTGATCATCTGTGAAAAAATTTCAAGAGGCGTCATTCATGTAAGAGGCATACAACCGACAATTTAAAGTTTTTGTGGATATTAAGTTTGCATTTGAATCAAAAACGTGTACAGATAAATAACATTATGCAAAATGTTATCATTTGAAGTAAAATGTTATGTTAGTTTTTCTTTTAAAAGTTCCACACATACTCCTTTACCTCTGACCTCATGTTAGGTGGAACAAATGATCCATGTCTGATGAAAAGATCCTCCTTAAATTTTAATGATATTGACAAAACTAAAATGAAGCTGCTTCATTTTTTTATACACTTTAAGAGGGCAGATTAAATGGAACTACCTAATTTGGTTTAATCAACTGAAACAGCCCCATCCTTAAGTGACACAAGATTAGTCAAGCAAAAATAATGATGTCAGATATTTATAACCCTCCTCTGTCCCACTGAGTCAGAAAACGATTGTGGGTGAATCCGTTTTAGGAAGAGAGCTAAATATTTACAAGGTTTTCTATTTTCTGGTGACAATGTATCACAAGGGGCCCAATTGAGATGAAATAAAAATCTAATATTGTAAATATTTTAGAAAAACTGAATTAATTCAATAAATTATGCACGGGAGACAGGGAAAAAAGTTCATATTTGATGCTGAGAAACATTTTCCACGGACGGTTGCACTAGAATCAGACCAGTACCTGTCACTGGTTATGGTGCAAACTCAATGAATATTAAAGGGAAAATAATATAATATCTTGTGGAGTCAGCAACTTAAACCCCTTAATGAAAATTCAATGAATTTTTCTGCACCAACAAATCTCTCTGTTCGTTCAGATATAGATTTATATTTTTTGTGATTTCTCATGATTTATGTTTAGGCAACCAGATAATAGTTCTCCCTGAACATATTAAGCCACATAGAAAGTGAAACTCAAAATTTACTCTATTTTATCAAATCCAAATATATTGATATCTAATGTAATTTATACCATACTGTGTCAGCCGATGTAGTGCTGATGGATCTTCTGATTAATTTTGTACTCAGCAGGTGGAATACCTCAAAATCTAAATTCTTATTGTTAAAACTACCAAAAAGGACCACATCTCTGTTCCCTTCATGGAATATTTTGGGAGTGGCTGACAAATTTGATTCTTCTTTTTTTTTTTCTTTTTCACAAAACACATAAAAGCACTTAAACGTCTGGTTCTGATATTATTTAATCAAGCTTGAGCACTCTGTCAAAAACTCTAATCAGTGTGATAAATGCATCTGTTGTCTTTTATCCACTACATCAAGGGCAAAATTAGAAGTGTTAAAATGGTAATTCGACGCAAGGTTTAATTGTGGTGAGATGAAGAACCAAATTCATAAATAAACATTATAAAAAATGCTATTCACAATACATTTAATGTATTCGAGTGTCATATTCATTATCCCATTTATCTATGACATTATAACATATTTTGTATTGATTCGCATTGCTCTGTTATATCTTATATAAAATGAAGCCAATATGATTAAGTATTAAAGGGATAATTCAGGAACTTCTGAAGTAAGGCTATGGTGAAAACATTGCCATCCTATCAAAAGTAAATAAGACACTTGACATCTTCAGTTATTATAAATACGATGAACCCCTGATGTTTGAGGAAGTTAAGGACCACAACAGAAGAATCGGAATAAAGCACAGAACAAAACAAAGATTTATTAATCTCTATCTGTGTTTTAAGAAATTTATTCAGGTTTGATCAGTCTAAGTATTTCAGATAATGAATTACACCTAATCAACGTAGTGATTAATTTAGATCAGATAGTAATTTTATGAACCAACGTGGCTAATGAAAACTATTAGCCATATTGGTCTTTTAACTGCATGGAGGGAACATGCAAATAAAACATACAAAACATATTCAAATTATTATAACAGAATCTGATGTTGAAAACCCTAAAATATCTTTTGAATGCAAGAAGTACATATATTGAACTGATTTTATAAGATCTGTCAAAATGGGGCAATTGCAAGTGTAGCGTTCGTTTGTGATATTTTAAGTAACACATTATACAGTCAAAAAAAAAATATAGTACATTTTGATGTAGCGAGTCTACAACACAAATCCCTTTACTGTAGTATTGTTTTATATGCAGTTTAATCTATTAAAAATAAAATTAGGTTATTTTTTTTTTCCAACCTCATGAGTGCACACACTCATATTAATCAGTAGGTACTGTATCATACTGCCAAGAACCTATTAGACATTTCATTTTTGCAGTGGTGCTGAGTTCTTATTCACCAATCGTTGCACAGTAATCTGCTTAAGTGCAACCAAAACCTTGAAACCTTATCTTCAGTTCAGACTAGAAATTCAAAAGAGGATTCTCTATTGTGCAGACCTTCAGAAGTCGTTTCTAAGTATACTTGCATGAAGTTAGGCGAGTAAGCTGGATTCCACTTTCTGCTTGCAATAGCTCCTCGCAATAGAAAAGTGTGATTAAACAGGAACTAAAAAGAAGGGAGCTACATTTTTGTTAATCATAATTTTGTAAACTCAAGATCCAAACTACTAGATGAAGAATGATTAAGAGGGGAACAGATCAGAAACTGCCAAACTAATTTGGAGAGTTCTCAATTAAACAATAAAAATCCACATCCTTACTCTTGTTCTGCCTTCCTCCAGTCTGAATCCATCTCAGAAAATGATGGATTCAGTGTTTGTCTCTTTTCAGTAAGCTTTTCTGCACATCCTGACAGAAAGCTGTCAGCTGTGAGGCTGGAGTATTTTTTTTCCCTAACAGCCTCCATGGAGAAAATCCTGGTGGGATTCAGAGCTGGCTTTTCTGATGTGTAAGATTGCTGGAGACAGGCCTAGCAGGTTTAAGAAGATTAATTAGGGTGTAGCGAAGACTGTGAAAAAATCTCTCTTCCATAGATGGTATATCCACTGACACAGCTTTGCATACCGGCAAGCAACTAAAATGTGCACCAGAGCCAGACACACACACACACATCCATCCACGCACACACAAGTATAATGTGCACGGAAGAGACACGGCAGGAGGGCCAAAAGTCTGCCATGCCCCAGACTCATCCAATAATGATATCCCCAACCCCCACTTCTACTCCCTGAGTGTGTTTATCCTGCCTGCTCCTTTCTTACTTTGTTTTCGTTGCGAACACATTTCCCCTTGTTAGTGCACTTGCAAAAATTCTGTTCTATTAGGGACAATTTTCACTTCCCGTCTCTTCATCGGAACAGCGAGTTCAAGTAAACACTGTTGTCCATGAAGCAAACAAACAAAAAAAAAAACCATCCAGCATGAGCAGGAAGCTGTGAAAAGGGGTGTGATTTAAAATTCAAAACAGATAACGAAAACAAAGCTGTTTCGCTCCGTGCGTCACTGGTCGTTAAACATGTGATATACTCTAGCGACTGTCATCTATCTTGATGAATTTAACATACATAGCGTTTATATACACACAAAAAATTTACAGGTTCAGATGGATATATTTAAATATATACACCATTTTAACCTGCAGCTAACAATTACTATACCACAATCAAGTCAGTATGTTATCTTCAGGTGTTATTAAATGTTGCATATATCAAAAATAACTTAAAAGACATTTGACTTCAAAGCCGTATCTGACTCTTTAATGTGGGACTCTGTCTCTTTAAGAAGCTTCGTCTTTTTGTGGCAGTCCTCCTTATGCATACCATCACAACGATGTTTCTTTGTGATGCTGTTTAGAATGGTTCTCAGGGACGTCAGATTGAGAAGTAGTGTGCATGGTAAACTCAACCGAAACACAGTTCCACTAATTGTTTGCTAATGGCTGTTGGTGCTAGTCAGTTGGAGCTGTGTGGGGTAGGTAAGGAGGAGGGGTCCTCTGTGGATTGGAGACTGCAGCTCCAATTAGGGACTTTAGCTTACTCATATAAAGGCTACACTTTATATGAGTAAGCTTTTAGGCACCTCAAGTGGTTGCCCCAGGAGATTTAAGGATTTCTTAAATATACATGAAAGAATCACAGCAATAACTTGAGTATGTTTTCGATGAAGAAATGACAGTATAATATGATATGAAGCTCCAAAAAGTTGATTTTGTATATCCAACCACGTCCCCATCTTTCCCTTTAAGAATGATTAAGTAATTGGACAGGGAAAAAAAATTAAAAGAAGGAATTTGTAGTACGATGGAGAGCAGTTAGGGTGGAGCTACTAAAGTCACACAACATAATCCATTAAGTGGAGGACAGAAAAATATCAACACATGCAACAAGTTTGAGATATGCTAGTGTGTTACGTTTGTCTGCCACCAGTATGGCACAACATGTTTGAGTTTAACTCGGTTAGAGTCCAACTGGTGGTGGAAATGCTTTCCTGAACTGCTTTTCAGGACAGCATTTCCAGTATTTCATTTAAAGTAGTACCACATGGTTCAGTGGAAACGAGGCATTAGATGCTATATAATTGATGCTAGATCCTCCATAATTGATGCTAAGTGTTAACCAAATCAAATCTCGAATACATTAAAGTTGTTTCAGCAAAGCTTTTGGCTTTCTTTTCAAAATATGGAGAACACTGGTTCTAATGAAGGTAGAAACAGCTTTAAATAATTATTATTGTCATGGCACTTTAATAGGATGTGCACTATTTTTGAGATACACTATAATTAAGCTAAAGGAAAACTCGCCCTAAACTTTCTTTGACAGCCCATTATCTACCATCTTGTCAAACTGCGATGATTGATATAGAAGGAAAGACAAGGGCAAAAATAGAAGCACCACCCCACCATCACACATATTCACACACACACACAAACACCACTCCCTGAATCCTCATCACCATCATCATTTTCATCATTACATGAAATATGACCGAGAGCAGAATCCCACAATGCTGCGCAAATGTCGACGAGCGTTAGCGTCAGCGAGACACAAGAGATATGCATGAATCTTCTGGCCAGGAGAACATCACTTGTGGGGAGACTGCCAGGGGGCTCTGAGGAGGAGAAGGAGAGGGAGGTGGCAAAGAGAGAGAAGAGGAGAAAATAACAGAGGGAGAGGAGACACTCAGCAGACGGGAATTGAGAGGAGAGTAAGAACAGAATGAGGTACAGTATTAAAAAAAAAGGAAGGGGGATGAAAGGACTGGGATGTTTTGGCATGGTGCAGGCAGGAAAAATAATACAAAGAGGCAATCAGAGAAAATGGAAGCATAATATCCCTGCATTGCATAATCTCCAAAGATTTAAGCATAATGCATAATCTCTGCAGGTTTTAACAATACTCCATGTGGCCTAATTCTCAGCCAATTACAAACTATGCAGCTTTGGATTTTTCTGCTTTTATGGGAATGGATTTAACTGGAGAGGGCCTCAAATATGGGAGAGAATTTAAAATTTCTGGTGGAGACATTTAAAGGGGGGCAGGGGGGATCTTTTCAAGGCTATTGACAGCTGGGGTCCCCATACAGCCTTTTTGGTATACTCTGTGCTTTTTGGTCTACTCTAATGCCCTTCACTGACCAGATTAAAGCTCATACGACGAACACACAAATGCTGGAAACATCTGTTCTGGAACATGCCATCCGTCCTTCCAACACTGAGCTAGGCTGGTCACTCTTCAGTTGCCATCCCCATGTGGACAGCATCTGCAGTAACGGACTGGTGCACATTAACCACTGGAGCATGAGGCCTTGCTAACCCACTAACCAGGGGACCACCTTTTTTTTTTCTTTTTTTTTTTTCTTTTTTACACATCATCACCTTTCCTCTATAAAAAAAGCAAAGCTTTGCTTTGTCTACTTATATTGGTCTTAGTGTTGATAGTGTCTAGTGATCATGTAATGGTAAAATCAGAATACTGAAGTATTATTAGCATTCAGGCCATCAGGAAATGTGTCATTCTAAGACAGCTGATTCTGTAAGAGACCAGGTATCTATACACTATGTCAGACTAGTCAAGTATCATGCAGCAAAACAGAACTGTGTTTCTAGAATCTAGTGCTCTCTTAATGTGTCCAGAAATACTGCTGTGCTTTGTAACAACATCAATACACCTCAACTTTTTTTAAATATATTTTTGTGATAGACAAAACAGTGCACAATTATAAAGTTATAAAAAAAATAGAAAGACTTCCAAATGCTTTACAAAATAACCCAAAAATTGCTGTTATTTTAACCCCTCTTTACTCTAATTCCCCTAAGAATGTGTTGATGTGTCTGTAATTTAACCTTAGTATAAATTAAGCTGTTCTGTGAAGGCCTCAAAGGGTCTTAAAGGATGAACAAACCGCATGATGAAGACCAAAAGACACAGCAATCAGGTTAGGCATAAAGTTGTAGAGAAGGTTCAAATAGAGTTAAGTAAAAAAGAAACAATTTCCTAGACTTTAAACATCTAAAGGAACACCATTCAATACATTGCATTATTATCAAAACAGCATGGTACAACTGTGACAACATGGATGTCCAGCTACAATGACAGAGTATAAACCAGAGAAATTTACCTGAGGTGGAGGAGCTGCATAGATCCACAGCTGTGGTGGGACAATATTTTGACAGTAAACTACACAAACCTGATTTCTCTGGACAAGCGACAAGATTACTAAATTGCCACCAGAAGTCTCCTCTGCAGGTCTGCTAGAAGCAATGTAGCAGACACACCAAACATTTGGAGAAAGATGCACTGAACAGACCAAAATTAGACTTTTTAGCTTGAAAGTAAAACATTGGTTGTTTGTATGCAGGGGTAGAAGGAATGAACTAGTACCCCGGACTCACCATCCACACTATGAAACATGACAGTGGCACCATCATGTTGCAGTGATGCTTCTTTTCAGCAGAAGAAAATGGTCAGCGTTGAAGGCAAAATAGATGAAGCTAAATACAGGGTAATACAGAAAGAAACAGAAACCTAAGAATTTGTTTGTAGGTTCACCTTTCAGAAGGACCACAACCCTAAAACTACAGAAATAGTTAAAATGAAATGGTTTCAATCGGGCCACGTCATTTGTTGGAATGTTGTACTGCAGATCTAATCTACTCAGTATCAATAATTCACAGGTGTTCACACATGTCCTCCATCCATTCTGCAAATGGGAACAGATAAACATTGTACCCCCCCAAGATGCACAGAGCTAATAGAGACATACCCTAAAAGTCTTGCAGCTCTAATCACAATGAGAGGGCTTGAATTCACTTTTCAGGTTTTTATTTAAATTAAATAGTTTAAGAGGTATTAATACATTGGCAAGGCACTCTTTCTTTTCATCATGGACGGATGGATGGGTGGACGGACAGTCATGAAGCTCTGTATGTTCACTGTTAAAAAAGGAAGGATGCAGGTGTCTAAAAGGTAGGGAATAAAACTGTGTGCTCACTAGGTTTTTGAATAAAAATCTTAACTTCAACCAAAAGTAAAATTACACACTTTGCCATCATTTTAAAGTGATTTATAAATAAATTGTCTGTGAAATTAAGCTCCTTTGGTCACTGTAGCTCATGACAAGGGTTCACAATCACTTTTATGTACGAGGATTTTCTTGCTGACGTGGGGATTTAGCACTCTTTACAGTATGCTATGAATGATAAAGTAAAAATCCATAATCCAGGAAGTGCCACTGTAATCTAACACCTGAGAAACTAATTACAATTGTAAACGATATAAAAAGGTCACCAATACAAATAAAATGGATATGTCAACAAGGTATAATGGCCATTGACATAAAAAAATTAATATTTATTGAACAAAGCTACACAGTGTAAAATTATGAGAATATAGAGTATAAGTGGTATGTTGAAAAATATGATGCCACAAAAGGCATAAAAAAACAAACTCAATAGACTTATACAAAAAGTAAAATGTATGCTACAGAAAATGACGAACATAGATGCTGTTGTTGGTAAGAAATGCAAGAAATGTCTAACACAGGCCACTTACACACTCTGAAGTTGGCCATCATGCAGCAACAGCAGGCATTTCTTACTTTACATGAGTCAAAATGGGAAGAGTGCTGCCTTTACATCTGTGAACAACAAACTGGCACACATCAGGATGTAGTAGGCAGTGACCGGACAGATAGCCCTACTTTGTCTTGTGGTGAGCATTTATTTATTAAATAACCCATCCCAGGTAAAAGGCATTAGGAAACAGATGCTTAAGTGCATAGGTATGGAGGTGCAGGGGATTTCATGAATAAATCAGACTTCCGGATATTCTCGGTCCTTTTTATCCACTCAGGTGTGTGCCGAGGAAGCCTGATGACACTTTCATGCTGCCCCGTAACGGTCACTCCGCACTTTTTTATGAATCAAAGAATAGCTAAGAGTGGTCGAGGATTCCTGGGAGGACTTGTGTGATGGAGATGAATGAATGGACAAACGGAAGTCTTAGCAGTCACTTAGCTGTTATTGCAGCGATTTGGCCTAGATTGGGAGAATTGGTGGGTAGACTGCATGAATAATGAACTATCTACAAAGTCCCTGTGGCTAGTTGAAGATGTTTCTCACTCTCATCACGAATCCCAGACAAGTGAAATAATTGGAAATACCGAAGTGACTTTACTATGAATGGGAAGATATTATCTCAAGTTTTATTCAAACTTTTTTTTATACATATATATCTGAAGATTCCCTCCAACTAAAACCATGTTTTATGCAAGGGAATAATTTAAAAGTGACAGACAACTGGATTTTGGTGAGATGCACATCATCCGAGTTTAATCATCTAACATCCCTTCCCTAACACGCCTGAATTAAATTAATGGTATGTTGCTAGGCTTCTGCAGAGCTACATGGTGAGGTATTTCAGCTATTTGATTTAGGTGTATTGTAAAGGATTGCATTTAAAAGTTTCAGGATGATATCTGTCCAGCTCTGGACTTGGGCACCGCTGATCTAGTTGTTGAGATGAGGGGAAGTTGCAGAATTTAAGGATAGTCACCCTTCTTCAACATTCCATTCATCTTTTGAATTGCACCAATACAGACAACAGCATTATACTACAAATGCCATGTTTTGCAGTTGATACAATGCTCTTTGGTTTGAAAGCTTTACCTTGGCTCATGCAAATATTATTCCAGTCATTGTAGCCAGGAAGTTCGATCTTGTAATGTCTGACCATAGAACATTTTCTGACAAGGCATTTGGCTTGTTCAAGCTTCTGTCAAGCCGTACTCTTTTATGGAGTACACAACTTGTCAGTTCATTGCAATGGCCAACTTTTATTTCTTAAGAATATTTTGTAAAGTCGGAGGTTTGAAACTTGCATTGGATTTGGTTTTACAACAATACAATAAACCAGAAACACAGAAAATTACTAACTGGACATTTTAAGGCTTTTAGAATAGTGTTGCCACAACCCATATTGCAACTCTATTGAACATTTCTCAGCACTGTGATCGTTATCTCAGAAAATCAACCATTTTCGATGAACTTAGGCAACAAAACTGGTCATGTAAAAAAAATTCACCAAAACTGTGACTCTAATCTCATTGAACATTTTGTTTAAACAGTAAACTTCCTGTTCATTTTTTTCATAACTATATGTTATATCAATGATTCATATTTACAGTGAAGACTGTAGGCGACATCTAAACACAGCTCACACGAATGACAGGATTAATAAGTTACAACTATATCTATGAGGAAATGTGAACGCCTTATTTGAGATTTGCTAATAGAGTTGCTTAAGCCAGTGCCAAGTCGTCTAAAAAAAAGATGTAAAGCCATATTTCAAATGTAGATGTTGGAACATGACTGCATTAAATTATAGCCGATATTGTACTATGTATGGCGTCCAATATACTTACTTTGAAAAACAGAGAGGTATGTAATGAATAATTCTGCAATCTGTCATATTGAAAATGAATTTTGTGGCCTACTCCTTGCCAAACACAATCTATCAATCTGCACAAAACAAAGAGCTGCTTTCTGTATATAAAAGAAAGATAGTTCAAACAAACAGATGCAGGTTATGCACAATAATAAAGTGTTTACAAAGTACATCTCTAATACATATTTTCTCTGGCAAGCCACTTAAGTGATAAACTTCAATTTAACTTTGACAGTTAAATATTCTTTTTTCTTTGAGGTGAGAAATCTGAAGCTGGCAGCTGCAGTTTCCTGAGCGGTTTGCTGAAGACTCTCCATCTGGCATACAGTGTTCAGTATAGAGAAATCCTTCACTTTAACAGGTGTCCTCAGTCGTATGCCATGATGGGTGTATATGAACAGCCTGAACCAGTATGACCGTTAACATATAGTCTGCTACATTTAGAAGCATTGACTGAATTTTACACTTCACTACGAAAAGACTCTTCACTTCCCACGTGCTTTGCAAACTACGATCATATTTACAAATAAATATACATGTTTTTCAATTATCTAGAGTGAATAGAGTGGAGGTCTGAGCTCACATTTTCAATGGCAATTTTTGGGATATAAAAAGATTAGACAGACACATTTCAAACATTTTTCCACTTTTAATGTGACCTAAACATGTTCAGCTGCACTAGAAAACAAATTGAAATCTTATGTGGAGATTTCTTTTTTTTTTTTTTAAACTAAACTTTACAAACAAGGTTACCCATATATATGTATTCAGAACCAACCACCACATTCAAACACGTTAAATCGCAGTCGGTATACATAATTCCAGTTGCATCTGATTAAGGTTCAGCTATTTTAGAAAACTTTTTCTGACATGTTTTCATCTTACAGCAAAAGCCATGGGGCTCTTATTGTCATAATATATAAGTCAACGTTCCAAGACTTTAGCTATAGCTAGAAGCATAATGAAGAGGGTGATCAAGTGCTTACAAGTACTGGCTGCGTATCATGTCACAACAATACCCTGTATTTCTCATATGCCCAGGCTATATGGTAGGGTGACATGGAAGCTTTTTTCATTTACAAAGTAAAACATTTAAGCTCAGCTGAAATGTTTCTTCAGCTGAAAGTTAACAGCACACGTGGCCAAAGTGAAAGGACTTCTAAAAGGTTTAAAATATCAACCATTGCTGGCACAAACTCTTCAGCCCTCCAGGAAACTCAAGATGGAGAATTTCATCTTTCAGCACAACAATCCAAAACACGTATTAAAATTAATAAAAGGAAGGCAACAGTTTGGGAATGTCCCAGTTAGAGCAGAGACCTGGATCTGGTTGAAAATCTGTGGGTTGATCTGAAGAGGGCTGTCCACGAAAGACCACAATCTAAAAGATCTGGAGTGGTTTTGTAAATGAGAGCCAGCAAGTCTCATCATGTCAAGATTGGCCATGATGATAACGCCCTACAAAAATGGACTGGGAGCTCTAATAAAAGAGTGCTTAAAAATGTATTAGTTTAGGTAACCACTCTATTGTTTCAGGGGGTTTTTTTTTCCACTAATAAGTCCGTTGTTGTTTTTAATTGTTCAGTTTAAAGTCACGTTAAAGGTTAAAAAAGTTATTAAATGATTTTGCAATTTTTTTCACTAAAAATCTGCCTTTTTAACAGGTGTGTGTAATGATAAGAATATATAGATAAGAAAAGGTATAGTCATATATCTGAATTATTCATGAACATGACAAAGATACATGGAAGACAATTTGTGGAGCTTATTTAGACGTATTTGCACAGTAGACCTTTATTTATGAAATAGAAAATTGTGTTATTTTATTTTAAAAAGCTAAAAAATGTATCTGGATATTATTGTTAGCAGAGCATGTCCGACATCAGCCGCTTTCCCTTCAAGTAATTGGTTATTGAAATCCAATACTGGCCACACTAGCCAGCCACCGATCTGGGGAATCCTTTCATCGAATCATTTTTCCTCTGGGGAAAATTGGGAGTCTTTGGGGAATTTCTAGCTACCACTTTTGTGATGGGTAATGGATAGAGGTAATCCACATAAAGACTTCCTGTTCTTTGGGCTTGTCAATATTTGAACGCAAACATTTTCTTAAAAGCTAATGAAGAGCACATTGCTGCCAGTCTCAGTATCATAAAATCCTTTTTCAGCCATGGGTTTTTTGCTCTGAATTTTAGTGTTTATGCATTTACAGCTGTGCTTTTAATAGAAATGGAATAAAATACAAAAGAATACAAAGTATATATATTTAGCTAATCTAACGTGGAGGACTTAGATCAGTTAATTTCAATTTAAAAATTGTAGTATTCAACCCTGAAATGTAAAGAAAAAACAAAACAATTAACCACATTTTTTTGTCACAATTGAATAACTTGGTAAATTAGGCATTTTTTACAGTACAATAAAATACCTTAAAATCTAAATTAAAATAGCTTAATAAGGTATGTGTAACATACATTTTGACCTTATTTGAACTATATATTCTGTAACCATAAGCCAGTTTACAGCACTGATATTTTCAAAAGTTGAAAAGATGGAACATTTATAATTACATTGTAAATGTAATTATAATTTAATGTAATTTAATGTAATTAAATTTTATGTAATTTCCATGGGATGCAAAACAAAGTTCTTGAATGACTGGAATTGTTTTAATATGTTAAACATAAAGTTACTCTGGGCTGCCAAAACTATTTTGCTTCAAAAAAAATTATTAATATTTCATCTGACAGTTTTATGTAAATACTGTGATATTGTGACACAGTGTATTTTCTGTTCAAGGTTTTTATACAGTAAGAATTTTGTACTGACAGCCTCATTCTATGAGGCTTGGCTACTCCAAGCTATATCTGTAATCATGTTGCTATAGGCTTAGGGTGTTGGAGGACAATATGATCACTTTTCCTCACTCTGATATTTTCTTCTAGTATAGTTGAAGATCTCTTACATAAGTTGCAAAAAAATACTGAAACGACCCATTTTCTGACTTTTGATTTTGTTTTGTTTTGCTGCTTGGTGACTAATATAAATCTACTTTGGATAAACAAAGTCTGGATACTAAAGAGGTAATATATCACTCTCGTTAAGGTAACGTCAGTTGCAAGCTGTTTCAAGTAAGAGCTATTAGATCATGTAGTACATTTTTCTTACCAATTTGTACCCTGATCCAGTGGAACTGTGGTATTTTTTTACTCTTTTTTTCATCATACCATTAGAATCTCATATCGATCCATGTCTACATTGTAATAAAACACCTGTCACATAAAAAAGTAATGGGAGTGTTTGTAGATATGTGTGTAAAACCACCCTGGGATCCTGAAATCATGCTGCTGCCTCTTAAAAATAATCAAAACCAATTTTAACAGCTAAAACAGCCTTCAACAGAGTAAATCATGTTAGTGTGCTCCTTCACGCCAGGCATATGCTTCTTCCAACCACCTGTAAGAAAGTGCACCAGAGCTCTTAAAGGTGTTTGCATGGTCCAATTAACACCAGATGTTAGCCCTTAGCTAACTTACCGAAGCTAAAAATGCACAGACCTCCAAGGAGAGAGCACGGTCCAGTTAGCACCAGATGCTAGCCCCTTATCTCACCGTCTTCAGCAGAAAAAAGGGGAACAAAATGCACTAGTTCGTCATGCTTCCATACCCTGGCCACCTTTGAGTGGACTCTGACAAAATGAAGAAAACAGCAGGCTTCTTTAACTTCCCAGTCTAAGGGATGCATCAAACATTTAGTGCTGTATGAATTTTCAAATTATAAAAAAAACAAGAGCTAAAATCAGGAATTAGATCTATTAGGAAAAGACTAAGGGTCTATGATGAATCTAAACTGAGCAAGATTGGTCAAACAGTATGTTACAATATCATCACCATGCATCGTGTTGCAGGTTACAAGCTCTTCTTTTTTTAAACTATATTTGCTCAACTTTGTGTAAATCTTAAAAAGTGCTAAAAGCCACTTGACTAGTAAGAAGTTCAGTTCTATGTAGATGAAGGCCGTAGGCTGTTTAAGCTTTTCCTTAGCTGTCTAATCGTATGAGTTCGGGAGTTGGCTTTCCTAACTGCACTGTCAACAGCAGAAACCGAGAACAGGGCTGGCAGAGCTGAGCACCCAAAGCTATATGATTTAATAATAAACAGCAAACTCATGGGTACATTAGTGCACACTTCGAGCTAATTCTTCAGGGCTTCTACTTGAAGTTCTTGTTTTTCATCATCCTTCTTTATTCAGAGTTTTTACATAGCTGCTAAAAGTAGTTAAATAAATGAAAATGAATGAATGTACTGTAATTCTTTGTACCTCATCTGAAATGACACTCGCTCTCTTTCCAACTAGATGCAGATATGAGTGCTCGTGCTTCCTGAATTCATTTATATATCGTGTTTTGTTGATTCAATAATAAATGACGCTATTGAGCTCTTCACCTTCATAGACATGTGCATCATAACTAATGAATAATAAACAAAAATCTATACTGTACCTCAAAGAGAAAGATCAGATAAGGTTAGGACAAATAGTACAGGTTTAATGAAGCTTGTCAGAGGATGTTAAATGGAAGATGGTTTCAAAACTAAACCCAAACCTTTTCATTTTTAACAATCACCTCTGAATATGCGAGTCTGGGCCTGATTGGTCAACACAGTTAAAAACAAAAGCACTGTAAATGATCCCCTCTATTTACAATCGTCCTAAATCTCAAAAGAATTTCTGTTCAGTGCAGAGTTTTTCAGTCTCAGGTTTCAATCAAGGAAAAATCAAATTCAGTCAAAATCAAAGGAAAAATGTCCTCTTACTGTAGCTTTGGGGATCTCCAAAGCAGGTGCCATCTTTTGCATTTTTACCAGCTAATAGTGGGCTAGTTGCAGAATTATCAGGGCTTAAAAATCATTTGTATCTAGTCTGCCCTGTTTCTTTTATTTTGTTTACCAAGTACCTAAAATGCTGCATTACAAACTATTTAAAAGTGTTAGAGGATTCTTCAAACAAAGCTTTTGTAATCCAGTGTGACCAACCAGGCCGACAAAACATCTGCATTTGTAAATTTGACAACTCTGTCGACACAACAGACCAACTCAAATACATTTCCTATTTGAAATGTCACACACAGATACATGGTTTCAAACTCAATGCTTAAATTCCAGCACACGTAGTAATAAAAAAGAAAACATATTTACGATCGCAATATTAAACCCGATTTAAAAGCAAAATCCCTACCAAAGAAATTACATTTATATGCTTGGATAGTCAAACAAAAGCAGATGACTAATAATCAGATAGTTGTAGTTTATGTCGATGCTAAAGTATAAATATGGATTAACAATCTAATCCTTGAGATGTGCTTTGTGAAATGAGATAATTTCATGCCTGAAGAAGACAGAAAAACTTTCACCTCTCGAATCAAACCAACTGGCTATAATGTATGCTGTATACTCTATAGCGCCAGTGACCCAGAGAAATGCCCATCCATGCAGAAGACTCAATTACAAGCTAATAGACATAACACAAGCAGAGGTTAAATTGTAGGAGAACTGGTGAGGTTAAAAAAATAACAATGTTTAGAGAATAAATCTTTTAAATATTCATACACACAAAGTGTGACTGAGTTTGATAGATTAACTGGCACAAATATAAATAATGAGGGTAAAGAAGCTCGCAAGGTAAAAATAAAAGATTTGCTTGTCTTAACATCCAACAGTTAAAGCACCTCATTCCAGCACAACCGGTTCTCCAACCCTCTGCTTTCCCGTTCACCTCCATTACATGATGTTCTTTCAAATATTACCTAAAAATATTCAGGCTTGCTCAGTTTAAATACAAAGGCAGTCTGAAATCTTGCCCTCTTTTTTTTTTTTTACTTCCCCATCAATCTTAGGTGTGGTTCACATTGGAAAATCAAGATACAACTGCACTGGCATTGATGCTTCCTTAAAATAACATAGTACAACTCTGGAACTACAGAACTTTCCTTTTTTAAAAGCTGTGTCAACATCACTTGGCAACAACAACAACAAAAAAAAAAACAAAGAAAAAAAACAACAGTTCACATTTTACTCACTGCATAGATCACAACATTATTATTATTACAGTGTAACACCAACAACCCAACAGCATAACCTTCAAAGCAAGATATATTTCTGAGCTGTGACGGAATATAAAATAAGCATCCATTACGTCTTGCACCACAACACAATAGAGAGATTGATTATTAGCTATGTGGCTGAGTGACTTTTGGCACAGTCAAGCAGAATGGGTCCCCTCTTCTTGAGCACTGTGCTAATAAACACCCTTACATTAGCCTCTCCTCCTCCTACAGCTCCCTTCAACACATCACTGTTTATTTCTTACTGTCTCTTCTTAAGACTTAAAGGGAGCTGTTCTAATTCCATCAACAGCCACTCGCCGTGATGATTAGTGCCAGTCCACTGGTGGCCTCGAGGTTCCACAGTTTCTTTCCAAATGTTGCTCAGAATGCAGAGCTCAGCTGCAGTTTCTGACTTGGCTCGGTTGTAAAATGCTGCAACTGTGGACAGCCAGCGCACTCACAGACAAGTGACTTCTGGTTGTCAAAATCGAGAGTCGGAGGATCAAGTGACACGCCACGCCACAGAACACCAAACAAGAGTGTGGTTTATCGCGGTAAACTACGAGACCTTCAAATCGTGAACAGCCACGGCCTCATTTCGCCGTGAAATGGTCGATGTTATCATTTGCGTTGAATATGCAGCCAACGTGACTGCTCAGGAAATCGAATTTCAGGAGAGGTGAAAATACTTCAGATTCAGAGCTTTTTTGATGGTAAATATTTGCCAGTTGGTGTCAAGATCAAATTTTCTTCTGCGTGGTGGGCTCATTTTGTTGCACTTATTTCCATAATAAAAGAAAGAGGTCACAGAAGGGTCTTTGCATTCATTTTCAGTCTGGTGCTAGCTATGTGATACACTTCCACTGCAAATCCATCATTCTACCACTGCAGCACACTAAAAGATTTAATAGAGATTAAATAACCATGGAGAGAGAATAAAAAATATGTTGATGTTGTCCCTTGGTGACTAAGCATGACTAGCAATCTACAAAAAAAAAAAAGGAAAAAAAAAAAAGGCAGAAGCAACAAGACCATCAAATATGTAGGAGACTAGGAAACAAATCGTGCTGACTGAATGTAAAATATATTCCATATATATTTTTTTTTTCAGATTTGTCAGGTCACACCCACTTTTATTTACATGTTATGAAATAAACAAGATAGATTAGGCCTAAAGTTTAAAGCAGGGTTGCGTAATAAAACGATATTGTAAAATCTGAATGCCTCACAGAGTCAACTAAGCTAAAGAAGCCATAGTAAAGCTGTAGCAGCTGCAGAGATCCACAGCTCAGGTGGGAGAGTGTTGACATGACAACAATGCACCAACTGATATGGAATGTGGGTAAGTGTGGCAATAAGAAAGCCATTGTTAAAAGAAAACCACAAGAAATTCCTGTTTACAGTTTGAATTAAGCCGTGTAGGGGGAAACATGAGGAAGGTGCTCAGGTCAGACAGGACCAACACTTTTTGGAGCCCATCATCAAATGGTGGTAGCAGCTTAATGCTATAACAGGGACAGGAAATCTGGTGAGAATGGTGAGAAAGATGGGTAAGACTAAACACAGGGCAATCCTGTAAGAAACCATGTAAGACGCATGTTTTCTTACATGTAAGAGGCTTGAGCCCAATTCTATAAAGTGACACCTAAACAAGCACTGAAATGATTTATTAAAGCAAATTCCTTGTACTGAGCTACGATGCACAATAGAATGAGCACAGTTTAGCCCCAAAAGACTTGCAGCTGTAATTTGGTAAGTTTGGCCAAAGGTTTCTGTACGACCAATTGACCCAAAGAATACAATTACTTCAAATTCACAATTTTACTTGTGACAAAATGTGCAAATGACATATTATTTTGTGTTGGTCTATCATGTAAAATCCAATTAAAATACATTGATTTTTGTGGCTGAAAAGTGACAAAAACATTTAAACGTTCAAATAATTTTGCAAGACACAACAGCTTTCCAATCAGTTTTCATAACATAAAAACCAAAACATACAATATAATCAAATGTATTTATAAATGTTTTTTTTTTTTTTTCTAATGATGTGGAGTCTTTGTAATTGGCTCTACTAGCAATCAAGTATGAATGGAAATCTCTGCAAGGAGCAGTTAATTAATAGGAAAACAAATGTTCTGAGGTATGTTATTTGTTTTGCCAAGACGGCAGCTGTAGATTTATCTGGCATGTTCTGCATAATTTACATATTTTAAGCTCCGCTGCCATCTTAAACAGCTGAAGTGTTTTGCATCAGATGGAGTGAATAATGCCTTGTCAAATTTTTCAGTCAGACTGAGGCTCACAAAATGCATGACAAGCCACCAAAATTGAGCTTGTACAGCAGAAACGCACCCACGGGAGCAGCACCCCTCTGGTTTTGCTACATTTTCTGAACCACTGGTTGAGACGCATTGCCACAGCCCATTAGAAAATTTGCAGATGTGTGTGAACTCTTAAAGAAACAGATCTCTCATCCCCACAGCACTTTCTTCTGCCTGCATGCTCCCATCCCACTTTGGCCGCAGGAAGAGTGGCAAGAACCTGCCGCCCCTGGATATGTCAGAAGATTCTGTATCTCTGTAAGTATGATATTCTGCACCACACAAAGAAAACAAAAGGCTGACATGGTTCTGCAGTATTTGAACAAAAAGAAGCTGCAAGGGAAAAAAAAAACTACCTATTTGTATAATTAATATATATATATATATATATATATATATATATATATATATATATATATATATATATATATTAAAAAAAGAAATTAAAACATGTTTTAAATGGAAAATATATACATTTTTGTTTTCATTTCAATTTAATCCAATAAGGTTTACACTAAAGCAGCCTTGAGGAAACTTGTTGGAATACAGCAAGCATTTTGAACAAGTGACCTGTAACATATTCTTGTTGAGTATAGACAAAAAATAAAATGAATACAAATCTATGTAAAGAAAATGGAATACTACAGATTAAAATATAAAACTACAGATTAAAATGGAAAACTACAGATTAAAAACATCTTGGACATTGTGCATCTCTTTTAGCAATGCAATTAATTCTTGCAAAGCCCACTTACGCTTTACAAAATCATCAATGATTTACAAAAATCACTTTTCAACAAAAATTTGATTGTGTTTTTAATTTCTTTAAATATTATGGGTTTAGTTTATGTTTAATTTGTAATAATAATAAGTTAAAATGTTTGCATTTATCAACCTGATAATTTTGGCCTTTATGGAAAAAATAAGCACTACTGCTTTAGGGTATGCAGGGAATATACATGCATTTAGCAATGCTTCCTATACCAGTTCTAGTAGCTAAAAGGAAGATGATGAAAACAGCTTCCAGTTTTAACTCTTGAATCACTTAGATTTTGTTTTAATTTTGTTTTAAGTGTGATCGTGCGAAGCTGCAGAGCTGTGTAACACCAACTGCTCTCTTTCTCATACACCCATACTGTGATGTCAAATCTAACGCCAATATGACAAACAAATGACAAAGTAGAGAATAAAGGCTCTCGTTGCTATTTGTAGAACTTAAAGAGAAACTAAAATCAGTTTCTGCAGGTCAAAGCTTCAGTCTGCTATATAAAATCTGCAACTGCTGCATCACTGGAACAGATAAGATCACGTCCAGCTACTGTGGTGACTCCAAGCAGCTAAAGAATGCAGAGCGTGTAAGATTTGACTTTCCATGAGCAATCATTGATCCCTCAGAATCTCCTCACTCTCCAGAATGGTTCTATGCACATATTTCTGGCCGGATGAAAGCCAATGAATGGCTTCAGGGGTCCTGCATGCGGTACTACATCGTCCTAGACTCACATCATTTCAGCTTTTCAACGTACCAGATAGAGAGATGCCCGCAGGCAAACATTAAAGCTCTATTTTACATCTACTTTTAGTTGATGTAGGTTTCAAACACCTCATATCTCCTTTTAGATGTATTGCTGTTGAAGACGTCAACCCTCCCGTCAAACAATTAATCTGAAGGAAAAAAAAAAAGAATTACATATGCTAATTTGAGTGACAACATACAAATGAGCTTTTCTGTCTTCACAGAGATCCAGCAAATCCCCACAAAATCACTCTGACACAGTCATTGTGTTAGCAAATTCAGCCTCTATTCAGTCAGGGGAATCAGTGAAGCTGCCATAACATTTTCCCTTTTGAAACTGTAACGACAGTTTTGGGTCTGTGGCTTCTTTGCGAGAGTGGGAAAATTATTCACAACCCTCAAATGCGATAGGACGGCTCAAGATGCACAGTAAATGTGATATGGAGTGCAGTTTAAATTGATTAAAGTGAGAGAGAGAAAGAGAGAGAGAAAGAGGGGGGGATGCAGAGAGGGTGGCTCTCCTGGTAACTTTACAAGACCATAATCTGTGGAAGAATCAAACCCCACAATGTACTGTAGACAAATTTAGTGGCAATCCTGGTGAAGTTTAGCAAAAAGCCTTAAAATAAGGAATATTCTAGTGCAAAAGGATGATCTCACACTGAATTAAAAAAATATATAAATTGAGAACAAATCTGTCTGCATTCAAGGTTGGGGAAACCCACTACAAGTGCATATATTATTTATAAAGGCTGGAGATAAAATAGCTTCCCAGCCAAATCAGAACTAGCTTTACAATTCCCATTTGAATTTACAGAATTTGATTTGATACAAAGACAAAGACAGAGATAAGACCAAGTCTTACTCCAAGTGTAGATGTGCACACAAAGAACTTGGTTGATGTATCTTAATTACAGTTGGGTTTATTGTTTTTATCTCTTATTTTGTTTCTTATTCTTTCCTGTTCATTATTTTAGAAACGCTACAGTAAGATCGTGAATATGTCAGTGTCAGTTACGTCAATATTCACAAAGAGAACTAAATGATATTTTAAACCGTAGTCAAATCATCAGACTACTTCTTAGTCATATTTGTTCTGTGATAAAGATGTGAATACAAAGACGAGACAACGTTTCTGTGAATTTAAAACCAAACCAATATGATTTTGGCCTGCAATTCCCAAGCTGTGAGAACAGAGAGCAGGAAACAGACATTCTTTGTTTTTATTGTGTGCATGCATGTATATCGGTGTGTGCGTCCGAGCGTGTGTGAATGTGTGCATCTTGTTCATGGCAAGAAATCAGCTCAGTTTAGCACATAATGGAAATGTGAATCGCCCTGAGCGCCATTCTCCCACACAGGGAGCGATCTGGCTGGGAGCTGGCTGCATCCTTCCAACTCTAAACAGTGAAAGGGAGTTAGCTGGGTTAAAATCCTGCCCCCGTCTTTGTTCCTCCCCGGAGCGGTTCACAGCTTTGCCCATACATTACTCAAACAGGTCATCCAAACAGGTCTCGCTAGCAGCCTGAAAAACAGATTCACACACATTCTCACGCATTGAGCACACACACACACACACACACACACCCACAAACACACACACACACAGCGGGCGTGCTGGTAGGTTCAGCCGAGAAGGTGAAGTTGCGTGGATTATGATAGATGACACCTTCGATGGATCCTATAGCACAACTGCCCCAAAGTGTTATGCTTAATTTAACCGGAAGTCTACCTTTTCCCAATCCAACATTTACACAATTTCACATTTTCATACACCCCATAAAAGGTTACCTCACTCTACCATTCCTCCACAATACAACTCGGACACCTGAAAGAACCGTTTCGACCAGAGGAAGACGACGGAATATCAAACTTACATGCCACCTCCAGGGAAGCATTCCGACTCACGGCCTCTCCCAAATAGTTGCGGGCGATGCACACGTAGTTGCCGTCATCTGGTTTGCTGCGTCGTCCGTGAACGATGCGCAGGAAGAAGAGTGACCCGCTGGGCAGCAGCATTCGATGGGAACGGGGATTCTCGCGGTCCGTCTCAACACGCTCCCCGTCTTTGTACCATTCCACCGTGGGAGTGGGACGGCCTTCTGCTTTGCAGTTGAGGGTGGCTGGCTCGCCTTTCGATACGATAAGGTCAGAAGGGTGTTCGACGATTCGAGGAGGGGAGTCTTCCTGGCGAAGACGGGACCCTAAAAAGGAGACAAGAGAGTAAAATGTCCTGTTCAAGCAGTAGCAGAGGTCCTAATCCAATCTTGTAGTAACAACTAGATTAAGAACGCAATAAGGCAAGCTCTTTTATTAAAAACCCTTCAAATGTACTTACATTTTGCTACATTATTACCACAAACACCTTTATTTTGGGATTTTATATGAGCCAACACAAATCCTGCATAATTATTAAATGGAAAGGAAATGAGTGGTGCAAGAAGATCTTAAATTCAAATCCCGACCTGGAGTCTTTTTTGCAAGAAATTTGCATGGTCTCCCTGTGCATGCATGCGTTATCTCCGGGTACTACAGCTTCCTCCCAGAGTCCAAAAACATGACTGTTAGGTTAACTAGTTTCTCTAAATTACCCTGAAATGTGAGTTTCCATCCTTTGTGGTCCAAGACGTATCCTGCTCAATGCTGGAGATATTCACCAGATGTGAATGCACATACAAGTGATAGTTGTGATATAAAGCTGTTATATTTATAAAATCTAGTTTCATGACTGTATAAGCAGAATAAAAATAAGATTTTTTTTTTTTTTTTTTTTTTGCAGTCAGTCCTTAAAAAGTAACTTGATGAACATCAAGCTCTTCTCAGTTGAGAGTGGCTGTGTCACCACATGGAAGCTTCCATATTTACTTTCACAGATAAGAGCTGAAAAGTCATTACAACTCATTAGCTTTCCCATTAACACGTTTCGTCAGAAACTGACATCATCAAGCATGTTGTCTCAGCAGGTTCATTGCAGCGAATGCTGGACTACGTTTATCACTTTCTAACGTATCACCATGGGATAAACAAAGTTTACACTTTTGTTTTATCTCTGACCTTTAGATTGATGGCTTGTCGTGCATTCCAACGCTTGTTTTTGACCGTTTACGGTTAAAAATCCCCATAAAAATGTCTGATCACAACTAAAAACAAGAATTCACCACAATACCCTTCAATAAGTGTAGAACAATGTTATTTTCCTCGCCAGCAAGAGATTATGGAGGTGTATATACCGTTTCTCCCCTTCACAGCATATGAAGACATTATAAAATTTGCTCTGTGTGTAGGTGTGTGTGCAAGCAAACAAGAGGGTGATGTTTAAGCTGCTAAAAATTGACTTTTATAAGGCAATGTAATAAATAAGATATAAATACATGTTGACAAAAAGCATTCCATTAGCCAGGAACGCAGGGTGAACCAAGGTGACGTGTTTTTTTCTTCTCTAAATGCTTTTAAAACACTGTCTACAATACATCTTCCGCATTTGTGCAGATCCATAAATCATGCAGAAACAAACAGAGTTTCCTGCAATACTGACTTTGTCCAATATGTTGTCTGCACTGACATTTTTCAGACTGAAGCTGTCAGACGGTGGAATTTAAATGAGTTTATTAAAGTTGTTGGTGGCACACTGGCTCAGTGGTTGGTAACTGTCAGCCAACAGCAGGCAGAGCTTGTGGGGTCCTGTCAGTCTTTTAGTCCTGTGATGGACTGGCACTGTGTTAGGGGAATTTGACTGTTTTCTGCACGATTCATGCTCCATGCAACCCCCTGACCCTGAATGTAAATGAGCCAGGACAGAGCAGATAGATGGAGTTTTTTTTTTTTTTCTAAATTATATCTGGATGAGTAATATCTCTGTCTTGCATGAACGAATGATAAAAAAAAATAGAAGGATTTTTTTTTTTAATTCCTCTAACCCTTCTCCAAATTAAAAAAGCTGCCATGTAAAATGTTTTTGTGATAAAAGGGTGGGAGGACCCCTAGATGAATGCAAGCATTCTTTTTCTTGCAATTTTGTGTTTATGGGGAGCTGTCCGTGGTACTGAAGCAGAAAATCAAGGGCTCAGAGCAGAAAATGTGCTTCTTTAGGGTTTATAAGCAGGGGCACACTTATAAAAGCCAATTTAAAGTGACAGAACCCCTCAGATAAATTTAACTTGGGTTTCTAATCCAATATATTTTTTTTTATTTTTCATTTTTTTGCTGTTGTTGTTTGAAGAGTATAACTAAAAGAGTCTATTTGCAAAGGCAATATAAGAACAAATTTAAAACCAACCAGATCTGAAAATGATAGTCAATATAACACCCTGCCTGTGTTTCAAAAACACATTTTGTTTTCTCAGTGATCTTATCATCACTCTCTCCAGCATATCAAGGGTTATTTGCCTGAACATTGAGTCACACGTAAATAACTTCTGACAATTTTGACCAAAGATGAGGAAGAAGTTTATGCTGTACAAAAGGAGTTACGCATCTCTTCAGATGCAAATCTTTGCAAAAATAAAGCCTTGCAATCAACTCAGTGTTTGTTCTGATTTGTTAACATTCGACTTGGAATAAGGCGACTGGATATAGATGAGGACCGTGCTTTGAAAAACAAGAGGCCCAATCACGAGGAACAAAGCTCAACAGCAGTCAAACAACAACTGAAGTCTCAAAAAGGACCAAGCAGGTCAATCAACGTACCATGAAGCGACCGAGTATAACATTATGACCAGATTGTAGCCCCATATGAAACAGTGGACATTCTAACAGTACTTCAGCAATCCAGACTATGATAGCTCATCTGCTGGACTGGAACTGCACAGGCCAGCCTTTGCTCCCCACTTTCATCAATAAACCTTGATGGTGGGTTACCACTCTTCGTTCCCTGAAACACTTTAGATACGGAACAGGGCACACCAGACCCACTTTCAATTTACCTCCCCTGTTAGTGGTTATAATGTTATGCCCAACCTATCAAGTTTCCAGGCAGTATACCTCATTTTACATCTACATCACTGAAGAATCATTTTTATGAAGCCACAGCCTACAAGCACTTTCAGTTTCCAAAGAGTAAACTGTGCATCAATTCCATCGTTTCCATACCAGCTCTGAGTTCCTTTGAGTTTAATCTGACAATCAGACCATTATTTAGGCTACCTTGATAGAATTATGTCCAACCTTTGTTTTACTAACAGGATTGTAGACAAAATAATAATGAAAAAAAATCTATCAATAAAATACTTTTCTCCGTAACATGTATAAAAAAACACCTTAAATGAACTACTTCTACATGTCATATATGATTTAATTCCTGTGACAAACGAGTTCCCTGGAAGAGACCTCATGAATAAATGAGAGACTTTTGTCTAAAGAAGCCATTAAAGAGTTGGCCTACAGCAACATCCGACACCAGAACTGAAATCAGCCAACTATAACGCGCTGTGCGCTGGCATCATGGCCAATTCAGAAAAAAACAAACAAAACAGAACAAAATTATCTCTTAAGGCACTCAGTTTGTTCTTTCTGAGCTTCAAACTGTGTCTCAGGTCGCATCCTGAACTCAAATCAGTTCACAATGTTAGGGGAAAAGATGCGATTAAACTTACCGTCGCTTGGGGTGTACAGAAGTCCACAGAGGAATAGATACTGTAGAGGACCCATTCTGGCATATTGGCCTCGTAAGCTATCAATGCAAGAATTCCTTCCAAAGCAATTCAGTCAGTGAGTCCCGTTTTCGTCTGTGTCAACAACTGTTTCGGCGCGGTGAACTAAAACAACCTCAAAAAAAAAAAAAGAAAAAAAGAAGAAACAATTCTCAGCCACTAAAGGAGGGAGATAAGTCTCATTCATATGTCCGTTCCTCCTCTCCCTCTCCAGTAAGAGCGCACCAGTGAGCTGAGCTCTCCCGACTCTCCGACACGCTGGCAGTTCCTGCAGTCACCAATTCAAACATCACCACCGACGCCCAAACCGACGCCTCTCCACTTCCCGACGGTTCCGCCGCCTCAACAGCATCCCCTCCCTGACGCCTCTGCTTCACCCGCGGCTCCACGCGAGGCGACCGGTCGCGTCCATCCCCCGCGTGGGACAAGTTGAGGGATGAAAGGTTGAAGATGGGATTCAGTCAGAGGTGAGTAGCTGTGCGCGCGCGGTGCGGGCGCAGCTTAGCCCCTCCTATCAACTCCCGTCGCCCAGGGGAAAAAAATAGTAATAATATGCCCCACGATGATAATACGCACTATAAATTTCAACAATAAATCTCAGCGGCTGTAAAGATAATGAATAACAGCATGCTCACGATGGGATATTGTTTTTAATTTATGTTTCTATCATTGAGTGCATCTTCCTCCTTTCATCTTAAATGCAAAATTACTGTACATACTCTCCCCGGCTATACGAGTTTACACTGTCACTACAACCAGCAGATCCAATAAATTATTGTAAAAAAAAATAAAATAAAATAAAAGTATGTTCTGTCAGTGTGACGCCATGCCTTGATACAAATATTCTCAAATTTACTTTTATAAAGCTGATGCATTTTTAATTCCAGGAGCACTTGTATCTATGTTACACAAGTATTTATGTACCTTGAATTTTTCCACACTTTGTCACACCTGAAAGTGAATATTCAAACAAATTATAACCTAAGTGAAACATGGATTGTTTCCACACCTTACAGTGTTTTGTTGGGGACCAGAATTGAAATATTTGTTACATTTTCAGCTGGAGCAGTTTGCTTTCACATTTACCCCCCTCGCCTGTGGGTGGCGCTGCACCAAGATCCACTGAAGGAAACACGAAAAGACATTTCGGCGCAACTTCCTTCTTCGCAAAATGGAAATAAAAATGGATTGGCGTCAGTGTGGGATTTTCCTTTTGTCTTTTATCAAATGACCATGAGCCATTTCCTCCACAAACCTGAAAAACTCACGTTTGATTGATTTGGTTGTATTTTACCAGAATGCCCTGCGTTTTAATCCGCTGCATTTGGAGCAGTCTCCAAGTTCACGTGGCATTCACATGCAGCTACATCTGATCCGCCCAGAGTTCACTTCAAGCAAACCCAGACCTAGGTTTTTAGGTGGACCAGAGTTTGCTTCTTTTGGTCCTCATCAGACTTAGACTGCTCATTCACATCTCCATAAACAAACTTTCGAGACAAACGAACCAGAGTTTGAATAAGGTGAATAAACAGGAATGGTGTGAACACACCCCTGATGGTGGGTATTATGCTGTGGAGATGCTCTTTTTCTCAAAAAAAAAAGAAAACAAAAAACTTAATCTTGCCCTTGGCAATTAGAAAATCACAATAAAACACATTGAAGCTCGTGGTTGTAATGTGGCAATATGTGTAAAGGCTCACTCTTGAATACTTTTACAAGATACTGTATTTAGCTTAATGTGCGTATGCTTTCTGGGTACAATAATTTAAACAAACTTCACTCATCTTCATAGCCAACATTCATTTTTCATGTTTATGGTCGGAAAAAGTCATTACAAAAGGCCACAGCTGTAAAGAAATGGCACTTCATTCCCCACCCACTGCCTGGGGTGTTTATCCTGATCCACCGTCAATTCGCTCAATATTGTCAATGGCATTATAAATGCAGTTTCCCCACAGTGAGATGAGAGGGAGATAGGCTGCATCAGGCGCCATCGATCCAAACGGTTCAATTAAACCATTTTTTCTTCTTGGTACTGCATTGACAGCAGCGGATCGAATAATAACCGTAGACAATGAGTGAAATGATCATGTGTAAAATGGGGTGTGAAGTGAGCACGGTCAGGTAAAGTGGATGAATCTCATTCCTCTTGCATCATGGATCCAATATGTCATGACGGGTCAAATTTCTTACATCAAAATCTCTGTTTATATGGTTGTTTTCACCTCTTTGTCAAGGAAAATTTTGCCTGGCTAGCTCAAGCTCGAAAAACATGGCATAGAAAAGTGTGGAGTCCGTGTGTGTTTCGTTGCTATGTCATATTAAAATGCCTTCCTCTTCTACTTTGCAGTTTCAAAGTCACTCAGATTGGATGCAGAGCAGGTGTCTTCTGCTATTTTCAAGTCTTCCCACATATTTTTGTTTGTTTTAATCTAAATCAGAACTTTCTTTCAGATGTTTGCTGTGTCACCTTTATATTTTGTGGTGAACTACAAATATAGGCTGGGATTTTGTGTCATACTGAAGTAATATTACCACAGCTTTACTCTTGACCCATCTGCTCAGTCTTCATGATGCCATTTGTTCACTAATGTGCCCTTGCAAACGTCTGAGGCCTATACAAAACAGGAGTTGTTATTCTAAGACTAAATTGCCACAATGTATACGCCACAGTTCTCAGACTTTTACTTACATTTTTTTAAATCACAATTACATTGAGGTTTGTGATTTTAATGTAATATAATTTGTAAAAGCTCAAAGTATTGTAGTAAGTAGATTGAAATACTGCTTATAGTGATGTACGTTTTTAAGTTTTCGGATATTACATTTAACAATTTAAGTGATATAGAAGCACAAGATAGAGTTCTCATAAAATAAACCAGACCTGTTATAAAAACCTAAAAAAAAAAAAAATCTTAAGACCAAACCAGATCTGTTTTAGCTTCAGAAAAATGCAATGACTGTTAAAATGACAACAAAGAAAAACATTGCTATAAATTTTATTTATCCTTAAACAGAAAAACCAAACATGAAATCTCTAGAGATCCGGTAGGTATTTTGATACCGACACGATATTTGAAAACCACACAGCAACCTGACAAGACGTGAAATGACTTGTGTATTTAGTCATTTTCAAATTGCTTTGGTTTGTCTTTTGCAGATCCAGGACTTTGATTGTTCCATTGAAAACTTGGTTACATTTTTTTTGACCAAACTACTTCGGTTGAAAAGATAAAGAACATGAACCTAACTGCTTCATACTCTGCTGGGAGAGGCTACTAAACTCTGTGATCCTGAATGGGATGAAGATTGTACAGAAAATGAGTGAAGATGTAACAAAGTAAAATCCTGACTCATTAACAAAGCACCATCAGTTGAAAATGTGGGCATAATGCAGAGCTATTAAAGATTGAGTAACACTGGTTTTCATTTAGAAAAAATGCTTAAATTAAGTTCAGCATGTAAAGCTTGTTTGCATCATAATGTCTTTTGATAATGGGTGTCTAGACTATAGTAGAAAGAGTAATTTATACACTCAGTGAGTTCAACTCGAAAGTTCAATAAGGCAATGGAGGCGGAGAAAGACCCATCCTCTAATCACACACACAGACAGACGGGTTTCCAGGCACCATGGGATTCTGCTTCCTGTGTCCCACCGACCAAAATGAAAAAGGCTTAGTTACCGTCATCAATCTCGCCCTGGTCACACACAGGAGACAGTGTCAAGGTCAGAATTTTTGTCTGCACCATTACCTACGCGCAGCCATGTTTGCTCAAGCCAGGAGAGCTGGCGGTAACAGATGGTGTGTGTGACAGCGTGTTCAACACCAAGCATGGCCGGCTTCAATGAGAGCCGAGCAGACATGTGTCCTGAGCACCGAGTCCAGACGTGCGTACAAGTGCCAAACCCCTGTCTGAAAGCGAGAGCTGCTTATCCCACAGGCACTCCCTTCATACTCTTCATATCTAAGCCAGTCTCCATAGAACAAATAAGAGAGGGCATCGTGTTTAGCATTTAGCTCAGTTTGTGTGTTTGTTTTGTTGTCATTTTAGCCTGAATGGAGATAGATGTCAAACCATCTAAAGGCCATAAACATGCAGCGTGCAGTAACTCACTACTGTGCTGACAGTCTTTTGCTAGATTACAGTGAGATCCAGTTAATCCAACTATATTTACTGTTTTGATGGTAAAAGGTTTTCTGGCTCAGAAAACCATACTATTGTTTTTTTTTTAGTTGTTGACGTTGAAACAATCCATCATCCTGAGAAAACATCTGACAGTTGAAAGGAACCACTTATTTCTAATGGGAAGAGACTTCCAGGAAAACCAGACTCGGCATGAACAGCTACCTGCCACAACTGTGAGCAGAATAAGTCACAGTCACACTGAAGCAAAGCATCCCCAAACCACAAAACCTCTGACTCTGCGCCTCAATGTTAGCATGAACTTATTTTTTCTGGAATACTGTATTTGGTTTAGACCAAACCTGTTCTTTGGTTTGGTGTCCAAATGATTAAACTTTAGGCCCCTCTTTTGGGGAAAAGAAAGAAAAAAAAACATGACTTCAGAAAACTGTTTTTTTTTTTGGTTTTTTTTGGGAATATTTTTTTCTTCCTTCTTCCATAAAAAGCCCACTTAAGTCAACAGTAGCAAGACAGATTCAGGAAACTTTAGGGTATCTGAAGACTACTTTGAGTGTCTCACATTTTGCGGTGAGGATGAACTTGCCTGGACACTCAGGCCTGGGCATGTCACTTAGAATGCCCTCCATTTGCAGACTGTTGTCTGTGCAGAGGGCTGGCTGACTTCAACCTGTATTTAGATGTCTTCAAGCACCTCGCCAGACTCGAAACTTGCTAAAATCTTCTATTTGGGGCTTTAAACAGCTCTTTCTGTCTCACTATGGTGCACAGGAGCACACAGACCTAAATGCCTAGAGATTAAAATGTTTCAGGAAAACAAACGGCTATCTGACCAGTAAGGCCCTTTTGCACCGTCTTTGATGATAACCTGATTGTCAATCTAATAGTTCTGGAATTGAGGGCTTTTCTTCTTTTTTCTTCCAAACTTAATATATATATATATATATATATATATATATATATATATATATATATATATATATATATATATATATATTGATCAAATTATTCAATTATAAGTGACAATAATTGGTTTCCACAGGTAACGGCATTTATGTTTGCTGCACCTTTCAGTTTTAAAGTGCTTGAAACAACCTTTTTATGGTATAGGTTGTGGACACAAGGCATAAAACCCAAAGGAAAACTCCTGTCAACTAAACTCTTATTTAACTAACTGTAACTCTGAGGACCAAAAGTGTTCTTCAAATATCTGCCGTACCTCTGGGGGAAGTTTTAAATGACTACAAGCCCTAATTACACATCACCGTTTCACCTCCCAAGAGATACCTTTTTTTTTTTGTCTCAGGTCATGGTTTGTGCTGTCAGTGCATTAATATAATTTTATTCTCTTGCACTGTTCAAATACTTTCCTCCGGAACTTCACGCTCCACAAATCACTATTGAACTCCTGACACACCTTGCAATAGTGAAGAGAAAAGAGTCCAATCTTTCCAAGTCCGCCGAAATGCTTTTGAAAGCCGAAAAGGCCCCCCATTCAGACTCTGAAAGGAGCACTTTTGGGAGAGCAAGTGAGACATCTCTCTCGCAATACTTGGACACGGAGGAGACAGAAAGGGTTTGTGCTTAATCAGGCACAAAAGGCATTAACACCATTTGGTTTTCCTCTGGATGAGCAAGTAGAAACAAACAAAAAAAAAATAACAGGAAAACAAGGGAGAAAACGCTGAGTGCAAAACGAGGTACAATCCTGGGAAGCGGTGTGCACATAACATTTTCAAAATGGCAGATAATAGACTTCTTCCATGCGTGTAAACATTGCATTTCCATAGAAATGGCCTCTTTTCGTGTTTCAGACGGGCAGTCATGGATGAGAGAGTTGTGTGGCACTCACCTCTTAATCTAGTTAGATGCTACGAAAATTGCACCAGCTCTCCGGTTTTAAAAAGGACATAAAAATTGTGTCAGTGCAGGCAATTTAAATTCTGCACCAAACAGTGGGATACTGTCAATAAATGAGATCTAATTTATTTGAGAATCTTTGCTTTGCTGTCATTTTGCCAGAGTTTCTCTCAATGCTGTAGGGCATGTAAAATGGACAAATGACTTTTTTTTTTAAAGTCACACCAGAGAGTTATGTGGAAATTCGTGTTTCAATTACGTCACGTTTGCATTTCTTTAATGTCGGAAATTGTAAAGTCAATGTGATTCAACACTTTGAAATTAAAAATGGAACATCTGAATTTGCACATTTTAAGATGTGTAAAAAAGTAACAAATATATTTATTTTTATTAGAAACCAATTTCACTATATATATCAGGCTAGAAAAGGTTTAATTTTCCACCACTCAGAATTTCCTAAGCTTTGCAGCAAAGAATGGCATCTGGTCACCAAGTGTCCATGACGACCACTGGATGATTTCAACATGCCAACCAGTTGTTCTGGAGGCTTGCATGTAAATACTAAGACTTTGCTAAGCCTAAGTGCTTTAGTCAGATCAGACTAAAAGTCCGCTTTTCAGAAACAGTCTTCAGAAACACCAGAAAATTAATATGTGTAACAGCACATTTTTCTTTCTGGTAAGGATGGCCAAGGCCAAGTGAAGATGTGTTCAAGTTTAATTTCCAAAAGTGGGTGGCATATGCCCAATTTAACACAGAAATTGTAGAACACAAGTTACAGTAATAAGCTGCTGTCACACCATTTTCTGTTTTGACATGTAAGGCTGGCTTATTACAAAAAATGTGCAACATGAGTCTAAATGTAAAAAAAAAAAGTAAAGAAATAAAGCGGATTTCCAGGTCCATGAAATCCTGTTATGAAGTAAACGTTTATTTTTTTTCCGATCGGGGACAAAAAAACTCTAAGAATCTATAATAATCTCAGTGTTTTTTGAAATTCAGACAGTTGAAGATTGAGTAGTGTTGACCCTTTCCTCTTCTTGCAATGAGAACTTCCTAAGATCAGCCAGAGTCCTCATATTTTTTAACTGGGTGCCTCGGGCATTTCCTAGTGGTATTCTTTAATTGAGTTATTTTACTGAAATAAAAAAAAGTGACAGGCGATTTGAGTGGAAGTTATTTTTTCTGCTCTGGCTTATGAGGCTTGAGGTTGTGACCATGAGAAAAAATAAATTTGTAAATAAGTTTTAGGCCTTGCTCATATGAACAAAGTAGGGGATTCGGCAATCGTGAGAACGTTGGTATTGTTGTAGAAGAAACTGAATCAATGAAATCCCCAAGGGCGTCGTAAAATTGGACTAAAAATGCCAAAAGTGTTTTAAAAGTACTTATTCTATTGGTTCATCTTTCTTGTTTAATCAAAAAATGTCTTTAAGTAAAAAGTTATAACACTAGAAGGTTTAATAATGTTTTTGCAAAGTCACTTTCTTTCATGTGCACATTACGGGAAACGGTTGATGACATTTTTATGTCAGCCGCATCAATACAAAAGCATAAATAACGGCTGTCTTCCTCATAGGTTAGTGCAAACAGTGGCAACAAATGGAAAACACTTACCCTATATATTTGGAGAAGGATACCATATCTGCAAAGAAATGCTTTTACAACTCATTGATTTCAATATAGTAATGTATCTTCTAGGAATAATGCGAATAATATTGAACTGAAAAAAAGAGGAGCTTGACAGTTATGTAAGTGCATTGACAGGATTCCATTAGATATATCCAGCTAAATTTTTATTTCCATGTTTATGAAGAGAAATTAGGTAAGTTTAAAAGTTAAATGATAATTTAACAAATTTGTTTAATTCCAACCAATATTTTAAATATACTTTAGTACATTTGTTAAATTGGGGCTAATGATTAAGATCATTTTGCTGATTTAATCCATCCCCTGTATTAAAAGGGAAACTGCAACCAACATGAAAGGTTAAACACAACCTGGGTGATAGTTGGGAAACGCATATCGATGAGGAAATGCAGACTGAAAAAAAACACTGACATGATGGGTTGCAGAAACTCAAGTCCCTTTTACCAAAAACAACTTTTTTCAAACATTTTGGGGGATCTTGCAAAACTTGAAAAATGCCGTAGTACTTCAAAAGCAGCTTGAGTAGCAGAGTAGCTGCTGTGCAACATGCAGCAGCCTTTGATGAGTTCTCACACTTACCATTTTACTCTGTTGCACTTACACCATTATATAGTGCGTCTCAGAACAACAGTATGTGTGCATTCCCATAAATGTTGCACAGGGGTTAGATTGTAGTCTTATTTCAAGCGATGACACAAACTGAGAACTCAGGTAGAGTTTACATTGCCAGTGACGAATGTCTGCTGTGTGCAATCCAATATCTCTGCTTCTCAACCTTGGGGGGGAAGAAAAAAAATAAAATAAAATGTTCCACTCAACCAAGGACACTGTGCTGTGTGGTGTTGCTGTATGTGATGCACAAGCCTTTTGCAAAACAAGCAAGCAAAGGCAGCTCAGTTCACACTGTGCTAACATTCACAAACACTTGTACCACCTCAACACTAAACTTTGTCATTTTTGATCTTGAATAGGGTGACGGGGTTTCAAGGACAGCGGATGAGTCATCATATTGATGCAGCTGTGCCATTTTTTTTTTTTTCACAGGCAGGAATAACAGTACAAGCCCAGAGGAAAAAAAAAAAAAGACTCAACAGTTCAAATCATCTGCTGGGATTTGAAAATTAAATTGACCAAAGCTGGCACAAGGTTTGTGTGGAACATCCCATCTGCATATCAGAATTAATTACAAAGGGTGCGCTGACTCTGTAGTCATCAACGTGATTTAAAGGACAGTTGGAAAGCTTTCAAAGCTCCTGATTTTTTTTTTTTTTTATTTTCCACGGGTGGTACATAGTTTGGAACGGCCACAGCTTTCTGTCGAATGTCAAACTTTATGGGATGGGTTTCTACTGTGTCCTTAACACCAATTAATTGGCAGTCAGCCTTCCCAATATATCAGATGTGATTAATGTGTTGGGTACAGTGCATTAAAAATTACATTGAACTGATGAAAATTAATTTTAACACCAAAGAGTCTCATTTATTAGAGTCAATATGTAGAGTCAACCCAAGGTAGTATAAAGCCCTATGTGGAATTGCCTCTGCTGGTATACTTTAGAAAATATATTTTCTTAGTTTTTATTCTATATGTACAATATAAAAAATAGAAATAAAAAGCATTTTCATCCTTACTTAAGATAACATTTATGCTGACAATGATTAAAATGAAACCCATGACAGCAGTTGCATACTGTAGTTTTTTTTTTCCTTACAGCAACCAGCTTTGTCATGTCTCCTGTGAAAATAGCTTGGCAAAAAATTAGCTAAATCTGTTTTTAATTTCCTAGAGGGAAACAAAATTATAAAAAACTACCTTCTTTCAATCTTGCTATTATGTTTTCTAGAGTGAAATGCAGCATTAAAACTGTATATTGAAGAATGAATTGACATTTACATCTTTGGATTATTTGCCCGTCATCCGACCCTGAGGGCTGAGGATAACTCTCCTAAATGTCCTTCGGTACCAACTCCCCGACCATGACGCTTTAATGATTACTCCCCGTCACTACAGTGAAAACCTGGGAGGAAAATTTGCAGCCTAAAATCAAAGCAATTTCCAAGTTCTGTCTCGCTGGGCAAATGTTTGTATGTGTTGGCAAAAGACTCTTGCACCTTGCACTGTTTTGATGACAGCAGGTCCTCTTATCAGCAAAAATAGTAGACGCTAAGATGCGTGGGCCGTTTATTAGTGCTTAGAAAAACGTAGATTTCTTGTTTGACTTGTTTTTAAAATGCATCGTGACCACTTTTGTGCCATACCTGAAATCAGCTGGTAATAACCTGCTGTCAAATTTGTCAAATCACAGTTTTTAAATCAGGACAAACAAAAACCATCATTCAATTATCCCAAACAAATCGCTGTTTCAGGAGCCTTTTTGAGGCACAAATGAGGCTTGCCGCAGTTTTCACGCCTGCGAGTGTTTACCTGTTAATATTTAAAGTCGAATTTTCTTATCAGTCGATTCCCTGCCTGTGCTCTTTGAATGATATGCCACGCTAAGCTGCGTGTTATCACGGTGCACTTTTAGCCTTCCCCTTGTCACTTTACACTGTGCGGCGTTGATGAATGACAACCTGGCATGACCTTTACCCCAATGCTCGCAAGTTCTTGTATTATCTCATTTTTAAAGGACACACAGACGACTGCAAACGTGTAGGGTCGTGGAGTTCCAGTTATGTTGAGTCCTCTGTGCTCTGCTAAATGTTTTGGTTGCTGGAGAAGTAACTGGTCATGTGTCCTTTACTACAGCTTCCCTCAAAGGCAATTAGTTTAATGGCAATGCACAAACAAGACCAAAAAGACATTTCTCCATCACAAATACGGACTAGCTCAACTTCGCTTTTGGCCATCATGGCTTTAAGAGGAAATATTATAACAATTTTTCACAGAAATGTAAGCAAAAGATCTATGCTGAGGTATTTTAATTTCTTAATTAAAAAAAAAAAAATCATACATCGCTTTTGCTATTTAATATTGTCAACAAATAAACAATTTTCCCTAACAAAGTATATTCTATTCTATTCATCAATTGTTTTTGCACAATAAAGCATTACAAGTCTTACTTTCCTTGTAAAAATATTCGTATTCTGTAAAACGCTTAATGTTTTACCCCAGCTACACTTTTCATTTCATTTTTATGTTCATCAAATGCTTATCAATGTTTCTCAAAAATAAACAATAAATTAATAAAGTAGCTCATCAATAATTAATTACTTAATCTTAATTATTTTTTTCTACAAATAAAAATCTAAAAAGCCTGTGGTGTGGTGCATTTTTATTGAGCCGCTGTGTGGCAATACTATTCACTATAATTCCAGTATGTAGTGATACTACATGCAATCTATTACATAAAATCAGAATAAAACATGTTTGTGGGTTTTATGTGGAGGAGAAAAAAAAATGCACAACAGAAGTTCAGAGGGTATGAATGTTTTTTTTTGTTTTTTTTTTTTGTTGAAGGAACCAAGCTGACATATTAGCTGAAGTCAAAACCCCCGAGGAAAATGTTTTCATCACCCACTGCACTGTGTGCTTACAGCACTGGAGCTGTTTGTGTATCATCCAGAGGATTACTGGAGGTAATCAAAGAAATTGCAGCACAGCTGTACACATTTTGAATTTTTGCACACACTATAAGCCTTTCCCTTCCCTTCCCTTCTGTAGCGAAACCATACCAAGCTTCCTTCAGATGTAAAATAAAAAAAAAGAATTTTAAAGCGGCACATCATCAAATATCAAAGACCTCCGTCTTCGCATGTGATGGTGAGACAGTTTAGCTGCAAATCTCTGAAGTTGCTAACATTTTTCAGTGTGCGGAAAGCCGCACTGTGATTTTTCCAACCTCTGCAAACCCCGTCTTCCCATTGCTACTTTGATTATTGCTTATCCAGCGACACAAGCGGTAGTTTTCTGTACTTTAATACTGCCCTGTATTTATGTGCTGCAATAAATAAACCTTATAGAAGCAACGAAAAAGGCTCATTTTGAAATCAGTACTCATGAGAATGAAAGTTATGCTTTTCCCAGGAATAACACTGTGGTGCTCTGAGACCTAATCATTTTGTAGAGTTTTGTTTTATTTATATATAAATATTTTTTTTTTCTCTCTCTCTCCAGACAAATCTGTTTCCATAAAAACACATTTTGTTCTAATCTAAAGAATGCCTACCACTAAAACTGTCAGAGACGGTCAGATTAATTTATTTTTTCTCGCAATTGGGTCATTGAATGCCTTTGATCTGACTGTCAAATAGACATCCAGGAAAGAGACATGGACATGGAAAAGGGAAAATTCATAGAGCTATATTATTTGCATGTATTTAATCACATCCTTTTCATTTTTTTTTCTCTTTTAGATAAAAAAGCCTGTGCCTGTTGGGAAACAGACATTCTTAACTGATGAATCACAGAGATTCATTACAACCCCTGAACGTTTTCACATTTTGTATCACGTTAGAACTACAAACTGTAATGGATTATACAGAGATGTTATCCGATAGACCAAGGGTATTAAACCCCACTCCTGAAGGACCGGTGTCCTGTTGCGTTTAATGTGTCCTTGGTCCAACAGACTTGAATCAAATGGCTAAATTAGCTCCTCGGCAGGCAGTCGAGTCCTCCAGAATCCTCCTAATGAGCTGATTATTTGACTAAGCCGCGTTGAAGAAGAGACACGTCAAAAAGTTGAAAAGTTGCAGGACACCGACTCTAAAGGACTGTCCCTGCAATAGACCAACGTAAGGCAGCATGCAATTGTAAATAAAGTAGGGAAGCAAATTTGTCCATGATTTATAAATTTGTTGACTAGTTAAAACCTGAGTGTGGCGTGCATATGGATTCAGTCCCTTTACACTCCACTAAATAAAACATGGTACAAACAATGTCTTAATAGCAATGGGAAGCTATGGGAGATTCACTCTTCAGGTAGTTGAACTGGCAGTAGTTTGTTCACAAATCTGTTCCTTATGGAAAAGTTGAAGAAAAAAAAAAAGCACTTACTGCAAGGAAGAGAAAAGAAGTCATCTTTGCAGTTTTCTTCAAACAGTGTTGGGTATATTACAAGCTTGGAAAAAGTTAGCATATGAAACCAAAATTTAACTTTTTTTATTTGTGACAGTGTGTTTAGGAACACCGCCCTACACACACTGTCCTAATGGTGAAACATGGTATCATCATGTAGAAGATTTTCTTCTGATTTGGTGAAATTTCAAATAACGTCAAATTCAAGGATAATCCCGGAAGAAAACCTTAAAAATAGGTTGGATTTGTCTTCAATTTCACAGTTTTGGTCCTCCTCTCCTACAATTTAAAAAAAAAAAAGAAAAAAAAAAAGAGCTAACGTCATTTGTAATGTCATAAAATATGAAAAACATGCAAGGTTATGTTTTTACTCCAGTAGTGAGATGTTCTGTTACAGAAAAAAGAAAAGAAAAGGAAAATCAGAGCCTCTGAACACTGGACTTCGAGAACATGCGCGTTGCTCAACCATTCAGCCACATTGCCACCACAGCCTCCATCTTCTGAAACGTAACACACAACTCACTGACTGAAGGATCGAGCTTCAGTTCTCAACTTGAAGTTATTAACGCACAGGGTAGCATCAAAGGTAAATAACTGGGTGACAAGCCGCGAGGAAGGAGCCAGACTGCTGAATTTCCACTGAAGCCATATCTATAAGAAAAAGCTAAGCCGCAGGAGGCACAAAGAAGCTTACAGACAGAGAGCATCAATTTGGCAACAGATTTTCTTTTCCCTTTTTTTTTTTTTTTTTTCTCCAAATGTGAAAATTTTGTGAGGATTAGCGATTTCTTAACATATGCAGCCCTGCCAGACAGAATGAAAGGAATCCCAGCTCTGCTAAACTGCATCCTCTGCCGACTGCAGCTTAGCATGAGCTTCTAATATGCAGTAAAGGGAAGCATAATTGGAGGACAGACATAGACACTTTCCTTCCTGGCTAATGTAATGAAATTGTACCATCCGTGGTGAGCCGCATCTTTACGAGATTTAATTTTCTCAAGGTGATATATTTGAATAGCAGCACACCGTGGGTATGCACGTGCAGATGAGCAGTCTGCTTGTTGCAGGAGCGGAAAATCCCACGGGGATATGAAAAGATGTTGAGCTGAGGGTGTAAAGTAATGCTGACATCAAGTGGGGTGATAAGCATTCTCTCTGTTTAAGTGGGTTTAATCAATAGCTTAGTATGTCTATGCCAGGAGGTGGTTTAAATGAACAAAGCCATCAACAAGCAATTTCAGGCTCAATCCTGTTTTTCTTTGTGCCTACTTCCGTTTGCATGAGGCTGAATCAAAAACAAAGACGGTATGAATTGTCGCCCCAGGATTTCTGCAATGAAATTTACAGACTGTTACAGTTAAAATCAAATATTTACATGTGTTGGATAGAAAATTAACTTTTCTCTCATTGTCAGAGATTAAATCAGCCAAATCCTGTCCTGTTTAATTAGATAAACGGCAGAATAAAGCTAAATGTATTTAGTTTTAGCTTTTTTTTTTTTTAATCACTTTTATGAGCAAAGATAGTCCCAAAAAGCAACCTAAAAAGCCAGATAACAGTTTGCAGATGTGCTCAGGGACAAATACATTAATATCTGGAGACTAGTCCAGTTTTATTGTTGAAAGGAAAATTATAGTTTTTGGCCATAACGTTACATTTGGAGGAAAAAGTCAGAAGCTGGCTTTAGATCCCCATCCCAGGTGTAAAATGTGGAGGAGGCATTGTGTTGTCAAAGTATTGCGAGAGGAGGGAATGGTGCACTTCAAAAAATACAGGCACATCTCAAAAGAATACTAAATTGTTCTTTAGATGTTTAGTGTATTTTTGGTAACTAAATATTTTTGGCCACACTGAATAAAATGTATCAAAATAATTTAATCCTTTATCTTTTGGAATTTTGATAATTATGACTTACATTTAATGAGAATCCAAAATTAAGTGTCTCAGGAAATATAAATTAAAATAGGATAGTATTGTAAACGCCTAGACAAGCTGGTGAGCAGGAAGCCTGGGTTTAGGTTAATGCTAACTTTTTCACAATATTCAGCTGTCTTGACAAGTACCTAGCATTATGGGGAACGTACATTAGATGACAATACTGAAGCAACATCGCAAAAGAAAAGCCAGGAAGTGAAATCCTGGGTTAAGAAAATGTATGGGAAATTCTGAGTTTGAAGAAAGGCATAAAAACAATATCTCTAATGAAATATTTCTCTCATTGTTTCTTCTGAATAAGAAGGAATAATTTTGGCTATCCTGACGGACCCAAAAAAGAAAAGGTTTATTCAGATCGAATGCAAACTATTATATGGAAAATAGCTTCGGAAGTGGATTCTAATAGGCATAGAACAATGCAGAGTGGAACACCCCTTAAAGGTTTTACATCAATGGCTAATGTGCCAAAATTAGCAATTACATCCACGCCTATTAAACGTGGATCCATCCGCTAGTACAAGCTAATTCCCTTTGGTGGTTGTGGCTCATTTACTCACATAATGATGGCAGCCAGAGATTTATGTCCAGTAACTAGCAGCATAGGAAATCAGCACTTTTTAAAAATATTGAATGAAAGTAAAGAGAAAAAAAAATATTAGTTTATGCTGCAAGGAATAAAGTGCTGGTCAAAAGCTTAAATATGCTCAGCATGAGCCTTAATTTCACTAAGTTTTGGTAATAAACTATGCATTTCAGCTGTTCTTAATTTTTAGGTTCATTTACCATGAACCTTTTATTTCAAGTATAGTCCATTTACCCACTGCAAATGTCCCGTGTCTAAGCAGAGAAGCAGTATATCAAAACAGCTTATGTTTTATAATCAATATTACTTGATATTAATTTGGTGTTAAGAGATCAGCGTTATTTTCTGGTAACAAACTGCCACAAAGTGTAAATCAGATTTTTACTTTTGTGTTGATTGTCTGTTTTATAATATGTTCACCAGCAATGTCAAAAAGATCACTTTTCTGCATAATTCCTCAACTGCACAATCCTTCTTAAGTAACATAAGATAAGTAGTATTTCAAAAGAGCAGAAGAAATCTTATGATTTTTGAACAATAACAATATTTGTTATTACCGTATTTTCCGCACTATAAGACGCACCTAAAAACCTTCAATTTCCTCAAAAGCCGACAGTGCGCCTTATAATCCGGTGCGCCTTATATATGGACCAATATTGAGCCACAACAGGTCCAGCAACGGACCTTACCAGAGGGGCCGCGTTTCATTGGCTAATGCCCATTTTAGGTCACAGTGCAGCTACCACGTGCGTGACCGTCTCACAAACACAAGCTACAGTAGTAAACATATGCTAATGTACATTGTGGACCATCAAAACCATGAATGCCGACTTACCCAGCCTTGCAAGAACAATAGGCATCAGTGATCTTGTCCACAGCTATATTTATGCTGAGGGTGTGAGGATCTGCTGTTTTCCTCATCTATCGGTAGCTTTTAGCTGTGACGCGCACAATGTTGGAGGCATCCAGTGGCTCAAACACCTTGATGTCGTCCAAAAAAGATGACATGAACTTGTTGGTTCCCCTGTCCATTGTCGTGGCTGATATGTTGTGAAAATCCGGCAGAAATGCTACGCTAATTAACTCAGATCGAAATGAAAGACGTCATGTTTACACAGACATGCAGTAGGCTGCTTACGTAGTTGGTCCACTACGGTAAGCAACCGCCAACTTCTTTTTCCCCCGTAGAAGAAGTAGTGCGCGGTGCATGCTGGGATAGTTGTCAGAACACTGGTTTGTTAATAAAGTTTGATAATACATTTAAAGGGGGGGAGGGGCAGGGGAAGAGAGACAGAGACTGCAGCGGCAGCGTGTCGGTTGGTCTGTGTTACCCAGAAAGCAGTTGGGCATAATATCGCAACACCAACACCGTGAGTGAAACAACGACTGGGCCAGCCTACTATATAAAGTACTCGGGGACCATTTCTTTATTAATGTGGATGTGTAATAATAGAGTATGAAGCGTCTATTCTATGCGCCTTATAATGCGGTGCGCCTAATGTATGAAAAAAGTCCTAAAATAGGCCATTCATTGAAGGTGCGCCTTATAATCCGGTGCGCCTTATAGTGCGGAAAATACGGTAATCTGTTGCTAAGCAATGAACACATTTTCTGGTAACCAAGTGCTACGAAGCAAACATTTGATTTTTATTTTTGCAAAATTTACCAACTGTTAATTGATTGTCTAAGCAGATAAGCAGAATTTCAAAAGAGCTTATGTTTTATAAACAATAATATTACTTGACATTTTGACGTTAAGAGATGAGCGTTTCTTTCTGGTAACAAACTGCCACGAAGTATAAATCAGATTTTTACTTTTGTGTTGATTGTCTGTTTTATATGTTCACCACCAATGACAAAAACCCCCAAAACAAAACAAAAAAAAACACTTTTATCCAAAATTTCCAAACTGCACAATTCTTCTTAAGTAATATAAGATAAGTATAGTATTTCAGATGAGCAGAAGAAATCTTATGTTTTTTGAACAATAACAATATTTGTTATTAATCTGTTGCTAAGCAATGAACACATTTTCTGGTAACCAAGTGCTACGAAGCAAACATCTGATTTTTATTTTTGCAAAATTTACCAACTGTTGATTGTCTAAGCAGATAAGCAGAATTTCAAAAGAGCTTATATTTTATAAACAATAATATTACTTGACATATGTCGTTAAGAGACGAGCGTTTCTTTCTGGTAACGAACTGCCACGAAGTATAAATCAGATTTTTACTTTTGTGTTGATTGTCTGTTTTATATGTTCACCACCAATGACAAAAAACCCCAAAACAAAACAAAAAAAAACACTTTTATCCAAAATTTCCAAACTGCACAATTCTTCTTAATATAAGATAAGTAGTATTTCAGATGAGCAGAAGAAATCTTATGTTTCTTTGAACAATAACTATATTTGCTGTTAATCTGTTGCTAAATGATGAGCACATTTTCTGGTAACCAAGTGCTACGAAGCAAACATCTGATTTTTATTTTTTCAAAATTTACCAACTGTTAATTGATTGTCTAAGCAGATAAGCAGAATTTCAAAAGAGCTTATGTTTTATAAACAAAATATTTGTTGTGAAGAGATGAGCATTATTTTCTGGTAACGAACTTCCACGAAGTATGAATCAGATTTGTACTTTTGTGTTGAATGTCTGTTTTATAATATATTCACTACCAATGACAAAAAAAACAAAAAACGTTTTCACTTTTCTGCAAAATTCCCTAACTGCACAAATCTTTAGTAAACAATAAGTAATGTTTCAAAAGACCAAAAAATATATACATATTTTTTTAACAATATTTGTTGTTAATCTGTTGCTAAGCAATGACTGTGTTTTCTGGTAACCAAATGCCACAGAGTAAACATTTGATTTTTATTTTTGCTAAATTGACCAACTGTGAATTTCCTGTGTCTAGTCAGATAAGCAGTATGTTAAAATAGCTTATGTTTTAGAAACAATAATTAATTTGGTGTTAAAATATGAGCGTTTCTTTCTCGGAAGTATAAATCAGATTTACACTTTTGTGTTGAATGTCTGTTTTATACTATGTTCACCACCAATGACAAAAAAAAAAAAATCACTTTACAAAATTCCCAAACTGCACAAAAGAAGTATACGATAAATAATATGTCAAAAGAGCAGAAGAAATCTTAGGTTTTGTCAACAATAACAATATTTGTTGTTAATCTGTTGCTAAGCGAAGAGCACATTTCTGGTGACCAAGTGCCACGAAGTAAACATCAGTTGAGACAGACAGTCGAGAGCCACCAGACAGTCGAGAACCACCAGAAAGTCGGGAGCCACCAGAGAGCCACCAACGAGTCAAGAGCCACTAGAGAGTCGAGAGCCACTAGCGACTTGAGAGCCACCAGTGACTCAAGAGTCACTAGTGAGTCGGGAGCCACCAGAGAGTCGGGAGCCACCACCAGAGAGTCGGGAGCCACCAGAGTCAAGAGCCACCACCGAGCCACCAGAGAGTCGTTAGTCAGCAGCAAGGCGTTAGTCAGCAGCAAGGCGTTAGAGTAACCAAAGAGTAACCAAAAAATCGGGAACCACCAGCGAGTCGGGAACCACAGGCGAGTCGAGAGTCACCAGACAGTCAAGAGTCACCAAAAGGTCGAGAACCACCAAAAAGTCGAGAACCACCAAAAAGTCGAGAACCACCAAAAAGTCGAGAACCACCAAAAAGTCGAGAGCCAACAGACAGTCAGGAGCTACCAGACAGTCGAGAACCACCAGACAGTGAGAGCCACCAGACAATCGGGAGCCACCAGACAATCGGGAGCCACCGGCGAGTCGGGAACCACCAGCGAGTCGGGAACCACCCGTGAGTCAAGAGCCACCAATGAGTCATTAGCCAGCAGCAAGTCAAGAACCACCAGAAAGTCAAGAGCCACCAATGAGTCAAGAGCCAGCAGCAAGTCGTTAGCCAGCAGCAAGTCGAGAACCACCAGACAGTGAGAACCACCAGGCAGTGAGAACCACCAGCGAGTGGGGAGCCAGCAGCGACTCACTGCTGGCTCCTCAGCAGTGAGTCGCTGCTGGCTTCACGAGCCAGCAGCGACTCGTGAAGCCAGCAGCGAGTCGGGAAGCCAGCAGCGAGTCGGGAAGCCAGCAGCGAGTCGGGAAGCCAGCAGCGAGTCGGAAAGCCAGCAGCGAGTCGAGAACCAACCAGACAGTGAGAACCACCAGACAGTGAGAACCACCAGACAGTGAGAACCAAGAGCGAGTGGGGAGCCAGCAGCGACTCGGGAAGCCAGCAGCGAGTCGGGAAGCCAGCAGCGACTCGTGAAGCCAGCAGCGACTCGTGAAGCCAGCAGCGAGTCGGGAAGCCAGCAGCGAGTCGGAAAGCCAGCAGCGAGTTGAGAAGCCAGCAGCGACTCGAGAAGCCAGCAGCGACTCGGGAAGCCAGCAGCGACTCGGGAAGCCAGCAGCGACTCGTGAAGCCAGCAGCGAGTCGGGAAGCCAGCAGCGAGTCGGGAAGCCAGCAGCGAGTCGGGAAGCCAGCAGCGAGTCGGAAAGCCAGCAGCGAGTCGAGAACCACCAGACAGTGAGAACCACCAGACAGTGAGAACCACCAGACAGTGAGAACCACCAGCGAGTGGGGAGCCAGCAGCGACTCGGGAAGCCAGCAGCGACTCGGGAAGCCAGCAGCGAGTCGGGAAGCCAGCAGCGAGTCGGGAAGCCAGCAGCGACTCGTGAAGCCAGCAGCGAGTCGGGAAGCCAGCAGCGAGTCGGGAAGCCAGCAGCGACTCGTGAAGCCAGCAGCGACTCGTGAAGCCAGCAGCGAGTCGGGAAGCCAGCAGCGAGTCGGGAAGCCAGCAGCGACTCGTGAAGCCAGCAGCGACTCGTGAAGCCAGCAGCGAGTCGGAAAGCCAGCAGCGAGTTGAGAAGCCAGCAGCGACTCGAGAAGCCAGCAGCGACTCGGGAAGCCAGCAGCGACTCGGGAAGCCAGCAGCGACTCGTGAAGCCAGCAGCGAGTCGGGAAGCCAGCAGCGAGTCGGGAAGCCAGCAGCGAGTCGGGAAGCCAGCAGCGAGTCGGAAAGCCAGCAGCGAGTCGAGAACCACCAGACAGTGAGAACCACCAGACAGTGAGAACCACCAGACAGTGAGAACCACCAGCGAGTGGGGAGCCAGCAGCGACTCGGGAAGCCAGCAGCGACTCGGGAAGCCAGCAGCGAGTCGGGAAGCCAGCAGCGAGTCGGGAAGCCAGCAGCGACTCGTGAAGCCAGCAGCGAGTCGGGAAGCCAGCAGCGAGTCGGAAAGCCAGCAGCGAGTTGAGAAGCCAGCAGCGACTCGGGAAGCCAGCAGCGGCTCGGGAAGCCAGCAGCGACTCGGGAAGCCAGCAGCGACTCGGGAAGCCAGCAGCGACTCGGGAAGCCAGCAGCGACTCGGGAAGCCAGCAGCGACTCGGGAAGCCAGCAGCGAGTCAGGAAGCCAGCAGCGAGTCGGGAGCCACCAGACAGTCGGGAGCAACCAGACAGTCGAGGGCCACCAGAGAGTCGAGGGCCACCAGAGAGCCACCAACTAGTCAAGAGCCACTAGAGACTTGAGAGCCACCACCGAGCCACCAGCGAGTCGAGAGCCACCAGAGAGTCGTTAGTCAGCAGCAAGGCGTTAGTCAGCAGCAAGGCGTTAGCCAGCGCCAAGTCAAGAGTAACCAAAAAATTGGGAACCACCGGCGAGTCGGGAACCACAGGCGAGTCGAGAGTCACCAGACAGTCGAGAGTCACCAAAAGGTTGAGAACCACCAAAAAATTTAGAACCACCAGACGGTCGAGAGCCACCAGACGGTCGAGAGCCACCAGAAAGTCAAGAGCCACCAATGAGTCAAGAGCCAGCAGCAAGTCGTTAGCCAGCAGCAAGTCGAGAACCACCAGACAATCGGGAGGCACCGGCGAGTCGGGAGCCACCGGTGAGTCGGGAACCACCAATGAGTCAAGAGCCAGCAGCAAGTCGAGAACCACCAGAAAGTCAAGAGCCACCAATGAGTCAAGAGCCAGCAGCAAGTCGTTAGCCAGCAGCAAGTCGAGAACCACCAGAGAGTCGAGAACCACCAGACAGTCGAGAACCACCAGAAAGTGAGAACCACCAGCGACTCGGGAAGCCAGCAGCGACTCGGGAAGCCAGCAGCGACTCGGGAAGCCAGCAGAGAGTCGAGAAGCCAGCAGAGAGTCGAGAAGCCAGCAGAGAGTCGAGAAGCCAGCAGAGAGTCGAGAAGCCAGCAGAGAGTCGAGAAGCCAGCAGAGAGTCGAGAGCCAGCAGAGAGTCGAGAGCCAGCAAAGAGTCGAGAGCCAGCAAAGAGTCGAGAGCCACCAAAGAGTCGAGAGCCAGCACCAGTTTTATAGACCAATCCAGTGGAACTAGAATATCCAGTCTGGCAAAAAATATCTGAGAGTTCCAGACTGGTACATGGTCCATAAAACTGTACCTGCCCACTGACCTACTCTCAGAAGTGATGCTGGCTCCTGGCTCTCCTGTTCTGCCAGCCTTTCCTGAAGCAGAGCATTTTCATTCAGCAGCTCTGTATTCTGCTTGGTTACGTTCTTGATTTTTTGATGATTGCTCCGCTGTATGCTGCGCAGATTGTCCAGCTCTGCCCAAAGATCGTCTAGCTCTCTAGCCTGATGATGTACCGTCTTCTCTGCCGTTTTCAGCTCCGTCCTTAGATCATGGACTTCTTCTCTCAGACGTCCTTGGGCCTGTTCTAATGCCTGCATTTCTTTTCTGTTGTCCTGATATTGGCGCTCTTTATGATCCAGCTCTCGACAAATGGACACCAGCTGCCCACGGAGAGCGTTGTTCTGCCTTTCCAGTATGTCATATTGTGCTTGCAGGCGACTAGGCCTGCAAGCCCGAGACTTTAAGTCCTCGATTTTTCTCCGGAGGTTTTCAACGGTTTGTTTGAGTTCCTGGTTTTCCTTTTCTAGTGTTCTCTCCATCTTTTTCGTAAATATTTTTCTGAGCAATGCTGTCAAAGTCTTCACTGAAAGTAAGTGTTCTTCTGACAAATACAGCAAATGAGTTGGCATAAAGGGAGTCATCAGTGATGTCATAGAGCATGAGTGACATCACTGGTACATCAAAGCCACTAGAAGCCTGTTGTGTGTGGGTGTGTGTTCTGTATTTGATGCCTTGTGGGACCATTTTACTGGCATACAGGGGCGCGGGCTGTCTGTTCCTCTTCCGTGCGTCAGAGCTCGCTCTGCAGCCATGTAGTGATGGTTTATTTTGACACAGACGAACAAAACTACTACAAACACTGCACACACGCTCACGAACTCCAACTAATACACTTATTGTCTAAAAAACTCATCCGAAACACTCCTAGTAAAATCCAAAGCGTCACTGCGCTATTCCATATTTTTCTTCCATTACCGTTAATGCGGCTTGTACCGCTGCATGCCCACCCACAAAAGTGGTATCAAAATGTGTGTCTCAATCCCGGCATTGGAGCTATTATTTTTATTGTGGATCGGAGTTACGATGGCGACGTAAAAAGCGAAAAACGAGCGAAATTTCCAACTGCCGAAATGCAGAGTGTAACTGACACCAACTGCCACTTTTTTAGAGTGAGAAACAGGGTGGAATTTTGACCCCAAAATAATTTTGAAATCGCTCTCATGCATGCAGAAATTGCTCTATTTGTATGAAAGTCGGTCATGACATTGATACGAATGCCTGCTCTGGTAAAATGTTTTCAAAATTTCCCTAGGGCTTACGGTTTTCGGTCCAGGTGCCTCAGAGCAAAGTGATGGGACAGGACTAACTGACGCTCCTCCCCAGTGTTTTACATACATTTCTGAAAAATTTCTGAGCTCAGCGCACACCATTTTTCTATCATAACTGCAATTACTGTGAATGAGCTACAGATATGAATCGCGGTACTAAATGAGACGACAAATAGCCCTCTCATATGCTTCAAACGGTTTTTGGATCGGCCTTACGGATCCTGAACGGGAAGCAGTCGTTCGGACTGCTTTTTTCATTAAAACTGACAGGGTGTCTCATAAAGTTAGATAAAGTCTCTGACACACACACAGCAGTTACAGAGGTTTATTCGCTATAGCAACAGAATACAGAGGAAGGCACAGCTGCTGGTTTGGACTACAAAGACTATGTAGTTCTAAATATTGTGGAACACTTTAATACAGAGGGCAGAGCAGAAGGTCAGAACTACAACATGGTGGAACACTCAATTATTACAGAAGAGGGCTGAGCTGGCAGTTAGATCTACTTCCTGTTTGGGGCATTATACAGGTAGATTAACCAAACCACTGTTACACATTGGATTAGTGTGGTACGGAAATGAAGTTTACTGAAAGTTTCAAAATAAAACTCTGAAAATTCCACTCACGAAAGTGCACCGCCTACTGCGGTGCAATAATATAAATCTTTTTTTAATGTTTTTTTTCTCAGGATAGTGAACTGCCTTGCTGCGCAAGGCAGTTCATTAACATTAGCATTTCATGGGTGTCTCAAAGATAGAAATCCTTCCCCAGCTTTCTGTCTCACACACACACACAGCAGTCAGCTGAGGTTTCATCGCTATAGCAACAGAATCCAGAGAAAGGCAGAGCTGCTGGTTTGGACTACAAACCAGCAGCCATAACTGCCATAGCTGTAGTTCTATCTATGGCCAAGACTAAGTTAAAACAGAGGCCTGAGCAGCATGTCAGAACTACAACATGGCGGAACTGTCTGTTACTATAGAGGAGGAGTTGGCTGGTATTATAAACTACTTGTGCTTTGAGCATTATATAACTGATTTAACCCAATCACTATTACACATGGAATTAGTGTTGCCATTTCAAATGAAGCTTATTGAAAGTTTCAAAATAAAAGCCTGCATATTCCCCTCACGTCAGTGCACCGCCAGAGGCGGTGCAAAAATATTATTCTTTTATGGGGGTTTTTCTCAGGATAGTGAGCACAAACATTAGCATTTCACTGCCACCCATTAGTGCACTTCCTTGCACGCATTAGCATTTTACCTAAAATAAGCTTTTAGCCAATTTATTTACTTATTAGCCATGTTTAGAATACTGATTGGACTGAGTCAATGGGTGACAACATGGTAGTGATAAACCACATTCTACTGATACCATTCATGCTATTATTAGCATTTTGGCTAATTTTACCGTATGCAACATACTGAATGGTACAAGTACAGCTTAGTCCACATGCTTCTGACTCTCCACAGGTTATTGACTACATTGAAGCTTTATTTAGCATTAAGGCTAATTTTTAGCATCGGAACGCTGGGTCCAAACCGACGGGCACACTTTGGCAGGCCCCTTAAAATTTCTGCAGGAATTTTCTAGTTTAGTCTCTATTCAGCTCCATTAATCTCTGCCCTGTTTCTTTGTTCCTTTTGAAGACATGAATCCCCATGAAAGAATATGGTGATAGCAGCACAATGCTGTGGGTAGTGTGTGCGTGTTTGTGTGTGTGTGTGTGGAATATTTGTTTTCCACCACATACGATGTTTAGCATGCAAGCCAAAAATTTCAATCTCGTCTGTGCAGAACGCCTTGTAGTTTGTGCCAAATTGTAAACTGTACGTCTTCTGATGATTTTCTGTCAAAATTGTCATAATTCTTCCAATTTTTCCATTAAAGCCACATTTGTAGAGACCACCACAAATAGTTGTACTGTCAGCAGACTCTCCTGCCCTAGCTGGATCTTTATAATTCTTCTAAATTTACCATAAACACCTTGGCTACATCTCAAACGAATGCTCTCCTGGTCTAGTTTGTGCCATTAGGTGGATGATCATGTCTCGGTAGGTTTGCGTTGAACTTTAAGCACTGATTAAATTACTTTTGAAAGTAATTTAAAAGTAAATTACCTTTTACTTTTAAATTAAATCCACTGATTTAAATCCAGTGATTTAAATCCAGTGAAACTTAGATTTAGAGGTCACAAATGAAATGTATGAAATAGAACATATGTTGGAAATTTTCACGACCAAAATGTAAAACAGCTTAAGGGTTGTGAACACTTTTGCAAGGCACAACAACAGATTTGTTTAATTTTCGAAGCGCAGAAATCCTCAATGTCAAACCGAATCTTTAAATCTTCTGTCATAATCTGCTCATGCGCAGTGGGTTTTATTAATAGCATGTGCTAAACTTTCCTATGATTCACTTGTGGCAGGCAGCACCACTCTGACTCTCCCATCACGCATGCCATGCTGGTGCAGAAACAACAAGCAGAACTTCATGTGACCTGCTATCCCTCCACATAAAGGGCCATCTTTGTTGAAGAGCAAAATATGGAGCACAATACACAGTTGACAGCGGGACACACCGTGACACTCTGGCTCCCCACAGCAACAACCCTGCTGCTTAATCTAATCAGTTCAAATTAACCTTAATACGGTCTGCGCTCCGGGCTTTTGATTTCTCTGTATCTCGCCGACACACCTTGTACAAACCTCACCCCGTTCCCGGCTGAGTGACACTCGCCGAGTCCTAACGTGAACTGACAGAGTTGGAGAAAAAGTTTTCAAGGAGGGAAAACTAGTAAAACATGGAGCCCAAATGCATGAAGGAAGTTAAAAATATAGCTAGTCATCACCAACCCATACAAAGGAGATTTACGTGCAGAGGAGCGAGGACAGGGTTGAGATGATGTTAGCCTAAAAATGCTGAAAGGTTGACTGTGTGTTCCTAAAACATATTCATCCTTGTTTACTAAGTGCGTTGTTACATTACATTACTCTCAAGTCCTACCCAAGCTGGTCACCATGTTGACCCAGAACAACAACTCCAGGGCATACATTCATCTAATTATCCCTACCAAAGAACTGCCATGATAATCTGAGAAAGCTGGTCATTTTATGCAGCAGTGAGGTCACAGAAACACTGCATGCTTTGACATTTATAATGGAATATTCATCTTAGCACAGCACACAGCACTGTGTTTAACATTAAAACTTTGCCAGCAGGCTGCCTCGTGTTTATTAACACGGATGGTGACTGAATCACAAGATGCTGTGTACCAGTTTAAAAAGGCCTGTCAGCCGGACTACTTAATGCTTCACAGACTAAATATCGTTGTGTGCCGATTTATATATAGCATCTGACATATCTGACGCAATTACGTTTTTTGTTAGGCACATTTATTGTGGGAATTAACAATTATTTTAGTAATGAATTATTCCATTGATTATTCTGATGAGTAACCAAATACAAAAATGGCACTTTCTACAGATTTGTCGTTTAACCAGTCAAGTTTTTATTACATGACATTAGAAATACATAAATAAATAGAAAAAAAATCATGTCTTGTGGAGAGCTGAGTTTAATTTCACTAGCCGTCCCCCTGCCTGATTACCGTCTGACCTGAAGTTTAAGCTTAAAGGTCTCAAAAAGGAACACATCATGTTTCAATAGAAATAAAGTCACAAAGCCAATGCTAAGGCTTTTGGATTGCAGCGAATCACAGACAGAGCAACTATCTTCAAACAAAGAAAACATGAAACCTTGGTTCAAGTTTCCAGGAACAGCCAAGCTACAAAAGTGTACTTCAACGACTAATTTCTGAGGTCACATAATAACATCTACAACAAACTATCAAGTCTACACCTTATTGGCTGAAAATAACAATAATAATAATAAAGGGTTATTGGGGGAGCCCATTAAACTTTTAGATCTAAATCCAAATAAGATGCTGTGGTCTGACTTTGTGTCCTAGCCATGCACGAAATACCCCAATATTTGTGAATTACTACAATTTAGCAAAGATGAATGGGCCAAAATTCCTCCACAGTTATTAGGTAGAGAAGGCAATTGTTGGTTGAGGTTGGTCTGGATATCTGTGTTTTCTTAACAAAAATAATCATTTGAAAAGTGGATTTCTGAAGATTTAAATTAGACCTAAAACATGTGAACAAAAAAAAAAAAAAAAAAACTTACACAAGACATTAATAAGGGAGCAAATACTTTTTACAGCTAAACAGAAACATTGCATTTTTAATGCTTATTTCTATGAATAAGCTTGGAGTGTTGCCAGTTCTACTAATGGTAGTTCAGAAAGCACTAATGATCAGGTTGCTTAGAGTTTCTACTGGTTTGTTTGTATCTCCTGGTGCTGTGGCATGTCCATCATATGATGTTTGTGGGCAGAATTCGGTTTTGGAAGTCATACAGTGTTATCTCCTCTCCTGTTTCACTGTTAGCCAACATCTTAGGCTGCTCTGGATGGATTTTGAAGATCTGTCAGTTTGTTTTCTTATTGCTTTTTTTTCTTTTTCTTTTTTATAAATCTAAGCAAGTGTAGATGTACAGTTACACTGCCATCAAGTGGTGAAAAGCTATAGCTTTTTTTTGTTGAGGAGTCTGTTCATAGGTCATAATTATGTTTCAGTAGATCCAAATTCAGTGTCACCAGGATTCTATGAATATGCCTTCTCTGAGTAGAAAAGCATGGCAAAGGGCTTTTAAATATGTAAGCAATACATGTTCAGAAGAGATTAAAGAGGGTACAAAATAATTTCCATCCTATCAGTACAATCAAAATGATGGAATTGCATATTGACAAATGTAACATCTCAATAAAACTGAGTTCTGTAATTGCATTTTAGAAGTCATAAATATAGTGGAAAACAAGGCACAAAGTCGCAATAAAGCTGAAGCTGCACCATCATGCTGGTTTATTCTGGATGGATTAATTCTAATATTGTATATTGATGACCTCTGCTGCCATCTCCTGGTTTCAATACCCCATTACATGACATGACACATTGAACAGATCTGATACAATATTGACTTTTCTTTGTTAAGTGGCAACCAGGAAATGATCATGATTTGCAAGAATGTCTCTATTTGAAAGCCAGTAAATGGAAACGGGAAGCGTTCAGTTAAAGCCGTTTTTATTTTACAGCAATGGCTAAAGGTAAAAGCTTATATCTGACACTTTCTCACCTCTTCATTTTAAGAGTGTGGATATATGAAAAATAAACTTCTAGTTTCACATCCTGCTCCGAAAAGCAAAGAACCCTTAAGCAAATTTAATATTTTAGTTTGTTCCAAATTCTCTCAGGTTTTTAGTCAAGTGCTATGCAAAAGGTCACAGCAGTGTATTTGGCACACATGTTGGATTCGGCTCTTTATTGGCTGTGTTTTCTTTTTTTTTTCCATTTCCCTTTTTTTGTCCTTTTCCTTTGTTACTGTATTTGTTTACTAGTTTATTTGGTCTTTCTACCTACTCTCTGACCTTGCAAAGCAGACTCAGTGAAACTGCAATTGGCAGATTTTTTTATTTTTATTTTTTTTAAGATTACTTTTTTGGAGACAGCATTTCTTGTCTTCAGTGCAAGAACGATACGACACTGCTACGTTGCTATATTATTCCTTTTTGGCGCAATCATGCTTGTGTGCCTTACAGCACATTGCGAAAGTATTCATGTTCCCACAATCTGAGACGCTGTTGTGCATTTTTGTTCGCTCTTTGATTCAGATCTGTGTAAAAACCATCTTTTTCTGTAATTACAGCTGCAACATTTTTACTTTGTACGTCTAGGGAATCAAACACGTACCCATTTCTGATTAAAAATTGCTTAAGCTCAGTGAGAGTAGAGGCAGATCATATTTGAACATCAGTTGGTGCCACAAATGCTCAATTGTATCTTGGTTTGGGACTTTACGTGGCCATTTTATCTCACAAATATGTTTTGGATCTACATCATTTTTCAGGTTTTGGCTACGTGTTTAGAGTCATTGATCTGTTGGTAGGCGATACTTCCACCCAGTTTTGAGTCTTTTTCAGCCATTTACAGGTTTTCTTCCATTAAAGTCTAACCATCTTCCTATCGGCTTTGACCAGTTTGCCTGCCATTGATAATGTAAAGTATCCTCACAATAGGATGCAAACACCACCAATGTATTTACACACATATTTTTCCTTCACACAGAGCATTAGGTGAAAAGGTTAACTTGTCGTCTAACCTGACTAGCGCAAGTCTTCTTCTTGTTTCGTTGTGCCTCCCATGTGACTTTTTCGGGAGCTTCCCATCAACCCCTTTCAAACAATGACTACTTTTTCTTCTTCTAAAATCCAAGAAGCTGTTTGCTATTTGCTCACTATATGTTCCCTAACAAGGCTTTAAATATCACTATTGGATTATTTTTATTAATTTGATCACCTTCGATGACAATTGACTGTCCTTAATTTTATTTAGGGGTATCAGAGTAAAAAAGAGCTGACTATAAAAGTACACCACTTTGGGTTAAAAGTACACATGTTGGGTTAGTCTAAAATATGTGGAAGTTTGTGATTCCAAATGACAAAATGAATAAAAGTTTTAAGAGTATGAATATTTTTTCAAAGGTAATGCACTTGCAGACAAACAAAACATACACACAAAAGACTGATCAACAGCACTCGTGTTTTCCTTATGCAAAAGGGCCTGTGCATAAAGATAGTGTGCAAGAGACTGAAATGTCATTCTTCCTAGACTCAGTCACAGCACTGACCTTTTACCTTGGATATTTCATGCCGCATCACTACTGCGCGTGCGGTAAAGGTTGTTGACAGGCAGGAAGGAATCCAGTGAAACAAGCAGGTCTCCCTGGAGGGGAGCACTGCATATTACCAGGATCTTAGTTGCTGTTTTTATTTTTTTTTTTTGAACATTGCTTGACATCTAATTGCCTTAAATCTCAAGGGGACACATGAGGTAATTGGCTGAAATGTAAGGATGAGGAGATGTGTGGAAGAAAGGAATTGGAACTGACAACTGAAATGCCACTCCTTTAGGAAAAAAAAAAAAAAACGTGAGCCCAGTAATAAATAGAGGTAGACGATATGTCATAAAGATTTCATGAAAGCACAACAGGTGGTCTGGTTTTCACTTGGCTTGGCCTTGGATGATTTGGGTTTCTTTCCCTGTCTGCTTTGTAAAAAAAAAAAAAAAAAGAAAAAAAAAGAAAATCCTGTTTGGCAGTCTGCTTGTGTCGCTACCAAATATTGCCAGTTGGCACTCAACCTAATAAAATATCCACCATTGTTGCATATTTTAGTGTTGGTAACTGATACGCTGCAGCTGAAGAGAACATTGCCCTTGAGTTGCTAATTTGACAGCACATCTCTGTGTTTCATCCAGGATCTAAAGCCATTCCCTTTGTCTGGTATTTACTTCACACTCAAATAACAATAACACACTTTAAAGTAAGCAAACAATCATCTACAAGAATCGCCTATTAAAACTGAAGATATGCACAGCTGGTCCCTCAACTCAACCCACTCAGTAAGAGTCATTAACTATATTGGATCACAACAAGCCCATTAAGAAATATGCCAGCACAACAACAGCAGTGTGAGAGTATTTGTTAAATGGAAGTTTTTGAAGCTTTCTTGTGTGCGTGTGTGTGAAAACAAGACAGTATTCATGGCCTTGTTTTGTAGTTGTATATTTTTATGTGTTTTTATATATATATATATATATATATATATAAAACTGGTTTCTGTATAGAATTCAAAGCAAGATGAAGGTCTTCTGCTTCACAGAAGAATTAGAAGACTTGAGTATATCTAAGAAAACAACACACACTTTGTTCTTTGATAGGCGTTACAGGGGGGAAAAAAATCTGTTTGAAGCAAAGAAATATGAGTTGATAGATCCATGACTTGCTTAGTAAAACTTTATTCCTATGTTTTGGTGCATGTTGTACCTAATTTTACCAATCTGAGTATTAGATGACTTCCTACTCGCAAAGCCAGTTGAACTGTCACAGTCAGTCACATGACTAAACTTTTCTCGTTTTTGGTCAGTTAGGTTCTCCAAAACTATTTTTATTTGCTAAATGATGGAACAGTGAGGAAATCCATTAGAGAATTTTGTAATACAGTAGAAGTTTAGCAGGTCTTCTCTACGTAGTGGAGTAATGCTATACACCGCAATCGAGCTCAAGTTTAGACTGGATTCATGACAGGATTTTTAATTAGCATTTTCTTTTCTTTCTGATGAGTTCACTTGAATTCAGTATGGTTGTTTTAAAAAAAAACAACAACCATATTGTTGTTGTTGTTGTTATTTTATCTCTGGATAAAATAACCATCAAAAACACATGGAACGGTCATCTAGAGGACCGATGTGGACTGCAATGGAAGATTTTATTTTTAAGATACCAAACATACAACTGCCAAGAAACCAAACAGTCATATTGACGGTGGATCCACAAGACCCAGCTAGCTCTAATGTGACTGCATGCAGCATCTTTAATTACAACGTGAAGAGCAGGAGAACCGAGGCGACGGCATCGGAATGCAGTCTTTACAAGTGGCAAACGCGCACGGAAATCAATAAAACGCACAACGTTGAGCAGGAATACAAACTGATCGAAGCATGCGATCATTATCCTTGTCAAAGCTCGTTTTAGCCTCTGCACCTGTGTTGCCGCCCATCCTGGCTCACAGATCATTAGAGTTTTGTCCCGGCTCAAATGTACAAGGCTGAATTGGCTGCGGCAGGAACACCCCTTCTGTCAGAGCTGCAGTCCTCGGGTCAAACGTCTCTTTGAGTGGATGAAGAGCTCAAAAATGGGTCTGCTAGACACTTACACTTAGAAAGGAAAAAGAAAAGAAGTGCTGGACCAGTTTTGTTCGCAGTATATGTTTCATATACTGTGGAGCAGTATATGAAACAAATGTGCAACAAACTCTAAATCCATCATAATCACAGCTGTTACTTTAAATAACTTGCTAAAAAAAAAAAGACAAAGGTTTAGTTGGTCGTAAAGAAACATTTGTGTACAAGCCACAACGATATATAAGAGAAGTATTGTTTGAACATATTAGAAAATCCTGTTTGGTCTTGGCTTTTTTTTGGTCCAATTATTGGCTTCAATATTTTGGAAACAACTAGTTTGTATCTATTCTAAATGAGGGTATCACAAAATGTATCTACTGTATTTTTTTTTTATTATATTTTTATTGTTTGTAACCTTTCCAAAAGAATCTGACTTCCAAAATTCAGCTAAGTGATTAGCTTGTCCTCATCTAGCAAGAAAAGTGTTACCATTATTCAGGTCAGAAATCTTAGAATATAAACAAAAAGATACAAAAAAATACGTCTGTGGTAATGGAAGGTGCATACTGGCCCTCTACCTTGGACAGCTTTGTAAACAGTGCATTTTTTTTACCCCCTCCTTTCCCAAGCAATTTGACAAACTGTGACATTTTCATGTCTTTGTGTTTTCTTGTATCACAACTGCCAATAAATCCCAAACTCTGTTAACCAGCCTGCTGTAAATACCCAGCGTTGGAGGGAAAGAGGAGCGTTTTTGCCTCCTCAGCATTTACCAAAGGACAGGACTATCCTTAGGTCTTATATTTTAATGTCAAACTCTGAGTTAGTGCCATATAGGACTTGGCCAAATTGGGCCCCTTCTGCAAAAACATATATCAGTTTTCCTCTTCTATCGAAAGGCGTTTCTCAGCCTTTTAAAGCCTGCAACCCTCACCTAGCCCAGGTGACCTGACTGAAACATTGTTGGTTCTGAAGAAAAATAATTACTCATGGGTCCAAGGAAGCTAAGACGGGACTGGGAGACATCCAAGATGAACAGATTTATTTCATATAGCTTCTCTTGCTGACTACCAGGACCCAGATAGCCCATTGAATAAATTTTATCGAGTCTCTTTAAATTATTAACCCTTCAGTAAAAACACCAGGATGTTGTTATTTTCATCAAAAATGTCCATTGTAGGAAGGCATTTTATTCCAAGCTGCCTTATTAGTCAGTGGTCATAACGTTATAGCTACTTGGTTTACATCTAGGAACCCGAGCTTCTACAGAATAAAACATAATACCAGCTCCCCTGGTAGAATCAGAAAAATGTTTCTTGGTGAGTTTCTATTCCACCAGCACTCCAAGGCATGTACACTTCTCCCCATCTATCTGCTACTTCCTCAAGGAAAAAAAAAAGAAAAAAAAAAAAGGAGGGTGCAGGACTCCTGATTCTTCCGAAATAATTACCAGCGCTGTTGTTTTGCTGACACTGAGCTGCGCACACCGAGCTCACAACAACCACCAATGGTGTGTAATCCTTAAAGTGTTTTGACAACCCATATCCACCTTCCAGTCACAAGAGAACTTTTCTGGGTTTCAGGTCTGTGTGTAATGCCTCATGTCTGAAGTTTGCAGCAAAAAGAGAAAAAATCTGTCTTGGTCCTCCAGGTGAACACCGAACTCTGATATACGGTTCCAAAGGCAGGCAGCCAGCCTTTGGAACCGCTGAGGTAGTTCATGATCCAGAACGCTGCCAACTTGTTTATCATCAGTCATCTTCTTCGTCAACAACACATGAGGGTATTGTAGGTGAACTCACAGAAAACAAGTTTACCCTCTAGTAGAGTGGTGAGTGGGGTTTTCTAGGAGGCACTTATACGTTAGTCACAATGACTTTGATGGAAAACAGAAGAAGTAAAGCTCAGATTTATGAACGTAGAAAGTGTCACTGTATTACTTAAGGATTATATATTTCGCATCACAACTGTTGCTGTGCAATAGTGGCGTATTAATTCAAGGAAGGTTGTCAAACACCTTTTAGCATTTCTAAATACTGTGTGGGTATTTTGAGTCTTTTAATAGACTAGGTCATGAAATGATCAAGCATACTGGAAGACATTTTTGCTGAGATAGAAATTTCCAAATTAGCCCCGATGTTGTGACTTTTTTACACTTATGTTGTTCAGTATATTTGCATGATAAGTGACTGATTACAATTATATGTTAAGCATAATTTACATGATGATTATTATTATTATATTGAATATGATTGTATACAATTACAAAGGCGAAGTGAAATATATTTCAGTGTAAGACATGATTTATTTGAATAGAGGAAGTCTTTTATTTTGAAGAATGCTTAAGGATCTGTTACTGTTTAGTCACTATCTTGCTTTGTTGATTTTATTGCTTGGTTACGAGCAGTTGTTGTTGCTGTTGTTCTGTTTTTATCGGCTGAAGCCCTTTTTTTCCTCTTCAATAAATACTGAACAAAAGGGTTCAGTAAAGGAAATACGAGCCTCCGTCTTGTTTGAGAAGAAGCTTTACTCCGCTACACCCTTTGTTAAGCCAACTCTTTTAGCTTAACAAAAAAACCCCCCCAAAAAACTAGTATTTCCTTACCCGACTGACAAGGCTACATTTTTGATACTTGCTAGTAAAGGGTTCAGAACTGCCTGATGTAAATTGGTGTTAGAAACATTCCTCATTTTGGTGTATATTAGTATCATAGCATTACACAGTTGCTAAAGCTTTGTATTTGTCACTGCCATGGCGGGACTTTCTTGTTCCGCCACACCTCAAAGGTGCTCTATTGGATTAAAATCTGGTGCTTGTAGAGGCCACTGGAGTGCAGTAAACTCACTGTTAACTTGGTGACCCCCCCAAAGGAACTACAGACCAAGGGCAAAAGGCAGCTCTAAAACAGATGCAAACCAAATGAATCCAAATGCACAAAAAACAGAACACAAGAATAAACTAAGAAACTAAATACATAAAAGGAATAAACTAATATGGCAACACTATTCTGACAATAATAGACACAGAAAAAAATAACTCAACTTGCCAAGAATTGTTACAAAGAAGCCTGGTGTGTGCCAAAACAATTTATTTACCCTACAATTAAACCACTTTGTAAAAAAAAAAAAAAGGGAAAAAAAAAACAAAACAAAAAAAAACAGGCACTTTGACGACATTTTCCAATCTAGCCAAGAGAACGGTATTTGCTTGAGTGTATTTTGCAAAGTGTGACTCAGTGGATTTATTATTATTATTATTATTTTATTTTTTTCAGAATTGGGGTTTGAGCACTTGGCTTCAAAGAAAGGAACTCTTAATGCTTCAACATACAAAGGCATTTTTGGGAACTGCTCTGGACTTTCTAGGAATTTTACAGGCAACAACAGAAGAAGCAGAAAAAATGTTCTATACATTTTGATACTGGAGACCAATTGTTTTAGCTTGAAACAGGCAATATGTATATCCACCAGCATATTACATTGCCAAAGGACCCTTAATTATGGTGGCTATTCATCAACAACTTTAAGGCAATGCTATCAGCAACACCATCTACCACTGCCTAAATGATGACCACAGACACATGGTGAAAGTCAATGAACAAATAATGTTATCCTTTGAAATGCAATGGAAACAATGCAACATAGGAGCGTTCCGACGCTATTACACTAAAATAATGACTAGCTGCACTGCAGTGCTAACACTACCTTTGATTTTTGCAGCCTTTGTAAGTTCGTTTCCCATGTTCTCTAGCCACAACAAGGAGTGTCTAGTTCCAATTTAATACAAAAGAATTGACTATTATAATGCAGGATTTCCAGCACATGAAAACAATCAGCTCATTAACAGGTTTTCTCATTCTTGCACAGAAGAGAAATGTCCTTTATTGCTCCAACACCAACTGAGATAAGGATAACAGTGCTGCTATTGCTCATGTGCTATTATAGACAAGAGAGAGTAGCGTAGCCCTTAGGAAGGTCAACTAAATACGTCGTCTTTTTACACACAAATAGGTGCTGGGATTGTTGAAAACTTTGACAAAGTGTTGTTTAGAGAAAACCAACACTGCACTCCAGGCCTTAGGATGACACGCACAGCTTGAAATGTTCAGGAGAGTCTAAAGAGTGCACCGTTTATGTTCAAGTACCTTCCTGGTACACAGTTGATTTAGCAGAGGATGCAGTAGCGCCTGCTGGGGTCTCATTGCAAGCCCCATAAGCCACAGCAAAGCCAGACGTGCCCAGATTCTTTCACTTTTCCCTGGATCTAGCGTCAAGGATTTTTTTTTTCTTTTCTCGCTTTTTGCAAAATTGTCTTGCACAGATCTTTGAGTGTTAAAAAGCAGCTTTAAGGACATCTGATAGAAAGGAAATATAGTCATACGATATTGTAAATAATGTTATTTACCAATGGAGGAAAAATTTAATACATCACTTTGTATTTCCAGGAAGTTTTAGTACTAAAGTTGAGATAAATCACAGCAATTTTATAATTTTTCATTTTGCCTTAAAAGGAGCAGTGTTATGTATTTTCTGGGCATATTGTGCCATTTTGTAGCACAATCAAGTAACTATGTTACCTTCACTTATAAAAATAATGTATCCATCAAACACAACTTAAAAGACATTTGATTATTTCATTATTTCATCCCACTCCTATTATTATTGTGTTTCTTAGTTTTTTATTGTGATTAGATCAGCATTGTTCCTATTTTACTTTAATAAAATAAGCCTAACCCTGGGCACCGGTAGGGTTGTTTGCCCTGGGTATCAAACAGGCTAGAACTGCTACTGCATGTCCGGTTTTCTCGTCACTACCATGCCATCCTTTTTCCTTGGATTCATGTTTTTTTTTTGTTCTGATCTGCCTCCTTTGGTTTCCTGTGATTTTTTTTGCAAACGTTTTGATCATTTCTTTCATGAAATCTTCAATACTACTTGACGTCTCAGCCTGCTGCATTTGGGTCCACCAACAAACACCCATCATGACCTACTAGAAACCCAGAAGATAAGCTTAAAAAATCTTCACTGAGCTAAGAATATGGAATTCAAAGTAAGGAAATGACTAGTTAAAACTGTAAATCTCTGACTCCACAGTAATGAAGATGTCAAAACATTACTCTTAGAACCTTTTCTATCAAACCACTCAAACTCTTTTAATCAGTCTAGAGTTTTTCTCAACTTGTTGTTGGCCCCCAACGTGTGTTATTGTGTTATCCATGTGTTATTTGGAAGATAAGATACAATACTCTGACAGCATCTGTAGTTGTCTCCAACTATTTTCAACATTAAGAGAAAAATATTGATTGCACTGACTGTGTAAAAGAGAAATGTTTTGCTCACAAATAATACCTGCATTTACTTAAATAGTCTGGCTGTTTATTCTCTCCCAAAGCCATCAGTCAAAGCAGTGGTTTCTGTAACACCTAAAATAATCAAGGGACCAAAAGTACTGCCGTTAGAGAAACAGGTTTATGTTTGTCCGGGAGCAGAAATCTTTTCTCCCTACCTCCGTTTAGCTTGATGAATAAATACTCCTTGTGGCAAAAGGACCCACTATGTCTTTTGTCTCTGTTGTGTGAATTCCCATGAAGGGTCAGGCGGACAGGTTGTTGTTTCGGACAGGTTTTATTGGCTAGTAACGTTTCTCTGCCACACTCTCTGAAGGTTCGCCAGCAGATACTGTGAAAGATCCAACGTACACACATGTTCAAAAAAAAAAAAAAAAAAAAAAGCATGTCCCTGTCTACACTTTACATTTTTGCAGAAAGCTTCATATTGAGCTTCAAGTACCAGCTGCCGGTGCTTGAAATGTTTCTCTAGCGATTCATCTCTTTCTGCTCCCTGACAACTGACAAACAGCCAACAGACTGACTTGACTTTTTTTTTTTTTTTTTTTTTTTCTCTTTGACTTAATTTTAAAGTGCTGGCAAGCAAAGTATTATGCGAACTTGGGAAACAATTTTTTTTTCTTCCCAGTATAAGACAAAAAAACAGTAAAAATGCCTTCCCAATCACAATGTGAGGAAATATATTGTTTGACATTCAAATGTAGAGGTCAATGCAGTTAGTATTGACACGCAGGTTCTCATCTGCGGTCGGAAGTCTAGCCTTGAATTTTCTCTGTTGCTATTCAAACAGTCTCGTGGTACTGCTCCATGCATTAGTCATGTGTTAATCAGTGCGCTGTCCAGCCTTCTCTCAGTCCAAACATCACTGCAAAGAAACGGCACAATTTGCAATCAAATGAAGACTCTGGTCAGGTGCTGTGCATGGATAAGTGTCTTGAAAAACTCCTTAACCGAACAAAGCCTGGGTGTTAGTTACCACTGCTTCAGGGGTTTTACATGTTAAACGATATTCACATGTGTAACTTATTTAAAATAATTTATGAGCCTTTCACAGTCGCTTCAGTGAATTTTAAACATGTTAAGAGGAAATGAGAAGAATTTTGTAGAACATTATGATCTTTCATGTCTTAACGTATTTGTGTTGCTTTTGATGCATCCTAATTGTGTGTGTTGGGATGAAACCCAAAGTACAATACTGATTAAGAACAGCTATGTTTGCCGTGACATCACTGCCACTGCCTGTTCTTTGTTAGTTTTGCCCAACTATTTAGCATTCCAACGTTATTGATTCATCAGTGCATCTGAACAGCGTAGCATGAGTTCAAGCGACGCTATTTTCAGGTCGTTGGCACTAAAACGGAGTCACACTGGCATAAGTGCATACAAGCACAAGAAAAAGAAATTCCTCAAAAGTGAAACTGCAACTGTAAACCGCAATCAACAAAACTACAAGAAACAAATGTTTGAAATATTTCACTATTTATGTAATTAATGTATGTACAAGTTTTGCTTTCTAAAGTTAGTGACAAAAGTATTAAACCTTTTCAGAATATTCATGTTTTCTGAGATGTATTGACCAATGATGTCACAAGCACCAACTCAACCCTCAGTTTCCCACTGTTTGGAAAAACAACAGAGCTTGAAACTCATGGAAAACCAGACAAAACACTATAAAAAGTCGTAATGGCCAAAGGTTACAGCGAATAAGAAACCAAGCCTTTTTTTTAATCCTGCATAGAAAAATGCAAGTACAAATCTCTTCAGACCAGAGATGACAGCGAGTAGCAAAACTGGGAGCCTTCGGATCACGGTCACCTGTGCCGTCTGCTTTTTTACTGCAGCCATGTTGTCATGAGTTTACTTTCATAAATGTGTTGAGTTATAGTGTTAACTTTATGAGCAAGCTCTAGACTCTATAACTGTACCGCTCGTTATGCAACATCTGTACATGATGTGCAGAGTTCGTAGTCGCCTTCTGTCTTCCCCCACCTCAGCAGCACGAAGAAGCAGGCGCCTGATTACAGTGAGTGGAGCTGGTCGGAGGCATATAGCAATTGGTTAAAGTACGATATAAAATACCCACTCAGCTCATCTTTAATTTGGGTGCTTTTTATAGTTTTTAATTATAAATCCTGGTAGCTATAGCTATATTTCATCATAAACTTCACTTTATAATAAAATGCATTAACAGTAAATAAGCCTGCACACCAATTTTTCTGCTGCTTTGAGCGCCAACGTTAAATCCATCTAAGCTAGCAAGGCACATCCACGGCTCCAAAGGGTTGCAAGATACCATTAGAGATCGTTTTCTTGAAAACATGCATTTTCTGGCACCTCAGACCATAACGTGTTTACGTGTTAATTAATATGGAGTGGTAGGTGGGTGCAGCAGTCCCATGAGTTGATTCATTAGATAAAGACCAGGGCTGAAAAAATGAAGTAAACCACAAATAACAAGAATAAAAGAAAATGGAAACAACTTCTGATGGACAGAACAAGCAAAGAGAAGGAGCCAGCAAAGGGCTGAATGAAACTACTGTCAGCTGGAGTGGTGAATCCAAGACCAAGTGTTTCTTTAGTTGTCACGGGTGAAACTGAAGTGAATGTGAGAAAATATGTGATGATCAGGGAATAAAAGACAGAAAAACTGGAAAAGGCATAAATCAGAAACATCACACAAACCGACACAAAAATGACTCAAGATGCCAACCAAAAAGGTGACAAAGAAATTCAGGAGGAACAGGACGTAACAAGAGGACTGGCCTTCCAGATATATTTTGACCGGTTTCAAAATATACCCGGAAATAAACTCTGCAGGGATAAACGGTAACTAAGCACTGCAAGCCAGGTCCATCAGAATTGATTTAAAATACTAAAGAGGACAAGAACTAGGAAACTTAAAACTAATGAAAGAACCGAATTTGGAATGCCAGGCACACTAAATCTACAAATACATTTAAAACACAAAACAGACGTCTCAAGGATCATGGCAATACATTCCCAGAGGAAAACTACTTATATTGTCCAATGACCTTTCTGCTTAGAGAGTCTCTTATTCATTGTTTGACTGCAAAACTTATGATCCCATAAGTCACAAACCTAATTCACACAAAACATAATGGGTGACAGGGCAAAGACAAATAGGATAAATAACTTTATGCTGAAAATTGCTGCTATTTTAAATGTGGCAAATGTCTTGGCTCTTCTGCACGTGGGAGATGGAAGAAATTATTTTTATTCCCTTTATTTTTAATGGAGAAACTTGTTTTCACATACAAACTGCCAAGGTCCAAAGTGCCTGTTAGAATGAGAAAAATTCATCTTCAGAGGTTCTACTATGCATACCGAAAACGACCCTTCTCGACATCTGAAGCTCGCTGTAATAATTTGTGCTAATAATCACACCTAAAACCTACAAGGTATAAACAATTTACTGCTCTTGTCATTAAATTTGTGAACTTGCTTAGGCATTGGTTTAGCACACTGCCTGTAATTGCCTGTTTTCCTGAAACTGTGGGGAAAAAAATAAATATATATATATATATATATTTTTTTTTTTTTGGTGTCGACAAAATAGTCGAAATGATTACAAGACATATGGTGGTTATTTTATGACATGTTGACAACTGTAGTGGAAACAAAAGTGAAGATTTGTAAAAATATATATGTATGAATAAGTAAATACATGTTACTCAAGGACAATTACATAGTCAGCCTGAAGGACAAAAGAAAATCACTACCACTTTTGTAACGTTGGCGTTGAAAGCAATCAATTTCCCGTGCATCCAATGCAAAAAACTGATTACTCATAATAACAGAGGCTTTTACACTGACATGCCACTTCTTCTTCTTGTTTGAGGCATCTTTCACATTCTTGATGAACACTGTGCAAACAGAGCATCAAAAAATTAAAGAGCGGCATTAACACTGACTAACACAGCATGGCGAAAAATTGGAGAAAGAATTGCCTCCCAGCACTTTCACAGCCCTGGGAGATTTAAATAATAAAAAGCAGTGGGCCTCTGAACAAACAGGATAATTATGGCCTACAGTCTTCCTGTCGCTCGTCTGGCACGACCAAGCGGAAAGAAACGTGTTATTACCACTCAAAGGTTTTGCAAGGAGAATTAGGAGAAATAAATGTTTCATGTAGAAGGATGGCTTCATGGTGAATGCCTCGGACCAAAATCAACAGCCTCGGTTTATTGCTTTCATTCATTTTATAGGAAAAGACGAGAGTGCTCCGTATGGAACATGCCAGCTTAAAGGTTTCCCAATGTTTATTGCGTTTTGTCATAGAATAATCCATATACTTCAGCCGGCTTTACTCTGCAGTATTTTACTGCTGCCTGCTGTCTTTTTATGCCTTGATTCAGTCAATCAAATTAAACATTAGCACATCAGAAGGGCTCCTTTACAGGCGTAAGATAAATCAAATTCTTTTTACTGATCTGGCGAACTCAATAAGCTCTTAAAAATATCAGTCGTTTTTTTTTTTTTTTTCCCCCCAGATTGTCACATTTAACAGGTACTCAAGTTTCCACGTCTGGCCCCCCAAACATGTGTGCAGCCGCCAGGAGTACAGCTCAGCGGAACAGATGGTCTTGTATTGGAAAGAGCTTGTCTCCATTAGGTGCCATGCCTCTCTCTAGCGCAGTCATTCAAAGCGGCAATGACTTCTCCAAACATAATGATGACAACGGGACACTAAATGAATCTATGTGGAAAGCTGCAATAAAACATTTCCTTATTCTCCTTTTACAATGCGAGTTGAAGAGCTCATCATTTAAAAAGAGGGAAAGGAATACTCGTGGCTGTCCATGTTTATAGTATTTTACCATGAAGATGCATAATTTAGCTAAACAAACATCACTTTACAAGCTTTCTTTAAATATTTCGTTGCAAAGCGAGGCAGAGCCTTCTCGTCAAACTAATCCGCTGACCAGCGTCGAACAGAAGACATGACAAAGAGCAGCGATACGGAATACAACACAATGGTTTAACAACAATAGCATAGCATCAGAGCCATTGTGAATCGTCCAGTAAGTCAATAAATAAGTGAATTGTTATTTTCAGTACCTACTTATATACAGTGCTGCAGCTGTAACTACATCTCCACCTTCAATATGCTATATTTATGAAATCGTATTACTCTCAAATTGTCAGAATTAAATCATTTGAAATAAAAAAAAAGAGAAAGAAATAGAAAACAAAAAAATGTATTCGGTGAGCCATTAGTTCAAAAGCAGCGTGTCTCACAACATAAACTAGCTTCTTCTGTGTAGGTCTGTAAAAAAAAAAAAAAAAAACGCAGTCATTTCTTAAACACAGTGTTCCAGAAAGCAAAAGCAAAGACAAGGGGCTTTACGTCTGACACATCTGGGGAATTGTTCTCGTGCCTTTTCTGGCATTTTGAAAATGACAATGAGTCATGTAAATTCACCGTTTGAATTTGTTTGCTTCAGGCAGCGATTCATTATGTGAACTGACGCGGCGTACGGCTTCTGTACATTACTTTACAAATGTATAATCTCAATGCAGTCCATGAGAATTACCAGCTAGTTAAGAGAGGGGCCAGTCCAGAGGGGTGTTCTTGACTCTATACCACCATCATGTTGGCAGCTTTGACTCATTTAGATCCTAGTCTATGTGTCGGTTCTATTATTCATTACACAAAACATGAAGGGTCAAAAATATTTTGCTTAGCGCCACCTTGGACAGTAAACGTGATCCATATGATTACAAAAAAAAAAAAAAAAAAAAAAAAAAAAAAAACACTATGGGAGTTCAACAATATTGCTTTTTTGTACCAGGTTGCATGTCAGAGTGCTTTGTTAGTTTTTGGCCTGTTCTCTCAGGTCACTTTAGTGTAAACGTAGAGGGGACAGTTGCTCAAAATGTACTCAAATTGAGTTTGTTTAGTTTTGTTTTATGATGTTATATCTCTTCTTATTACAATGAGGGAATGTGGCTCAGTGACTGAGTGCTCATTTCGTAATCTTGAGGGTTTGCATCTAGCTTCCTTCTCCCACATGTTGATGTGCCCCTGGGCAAAGCACCTAAACCCCTGGCGGCTTACCAGTCTTTGTATTTGTGTATAATTGTGTGTGTGTTCGTGAGTGCTATTGGGTGAATGTGGTTCTAGTGTAAAGCATGCTGAGTGGAGGACTAGAAAAGCACTATGGAAACTATTTTCTTAGGACCCATCCACACTAATACGGTTAGTCAGTAAAATTTTGATTTTCTGCTGCATTTGCAAATCTAGTCAAAGTGGAGATTTTTTTTTTTTTTTACTAATTTTGTTTGTGGTCTGTCTTGCTCAACTGGATATCTGGAAATTGTTAATATTTAAGCCCATTTTGTGGCTGCTTATTATTGCTTTCTTAGATGCAACTGCTGAACTGTTATGTTTTTCCCACATAGTTATCCTGAGTAAAACTGTGTATGACTAAACAGAAATGGTAAAAATCAAAGAAAAGAAAAAAAATCTGTTGCAACTGTTTTGTAACAGCTGGAAAAAAAATCTTTTGAATCTTTGGCTTTGCAGTGCTTCTGCTAGGCTAGGAACTTCTTTTTGAAATATGATGTTTACTGTCAGGCAGTCGCCTCCTGTTGGGACTGGCTGACAGTAATGACAGAAAAATATATTTTAGAAAAAAATGAAGAGTACCCAGGTCCCTAGATTCTTGACATGTAGCAGTAATTGATGGTTTTAATTCACTGATCACCATTCTCGATTTCTGCTACCCCCTTTGTTTATTCAGTCCATTGTCAGAACCAGCAAACTTTTTTTTTAGGCTTGAATATATTTTCTTTGGCTGCCTCTTCTTTAGTTGTTATCCAAGCGACACATTTCAGTCAGTTAGCATTAAAGATTCAGCCGTACTTTCTGACTGTGCTTCTGCATTTTGGTTTTTCATTATTCACATTTTGTAATTGTTGTTAACTAATAGTATAAAAAAAAAAACATTTATTTGCTACTTTGCCACTTTATATTTGGAAAGTGTATTACTGCTTAGTCAACAATGTCTTTTGCCTCAATCACAAACCAGATCTTTTTTTTTTTTTTAACTTCACAATTGAAACTGTATAGAAAGGACTGTAGGAAGGCCCTTCTTGGGTCCTTCTGCTACCAAGAAGGACCCAGCATGCGAGGTACCTACATTGTGAGAAAATGTGTTCATGTTCATTAATGGCAGCAGAAGTGTAACTCTTGTATTATTAATCAAATCCTTTGTTTTTGACCAGGTTTTAAATGTGCGTTACGGAAGATGTTTCTGGTAGATTTGTATGGAAAAAAAGATATAAAACTTCAGACAGCTCAGCAGTGAGATATCAACATACAAAAACCTTACAAAAATCTTATATTGCAGCAGAAAGAATTTCAGTATTCAGTTATGGCACATGAACTGGCCAGTACATTATTGCGAGAGAATGCAAAAGTATTGCGTACTTATTACGGGGAATGCACAAGAAAAATATATCTCCCATATCGCCTAGGGGATTCCTCATCCTGGCAAGTCTGATAATTGAAAAAAAAAAAAAAAAAACTAACTAGTACATTACTGCCATCAAGAGGTATGATGTGGAACAAATGATCACATCAGTGAGGGTTTCCCACCTACGTACTCGCTCCAAAACAGTGGCCTACTAATAATTCTGGGAACCTTTAGCGAGGTTCTGAAGTCGTTTTTCTTGTTTGGGTTTTTTCTTTACAAAGCACTGGCCAAGCTAATGCTCCTAATTCCCGTAAACCAAAATACCCTGCATGCCGTTCTATGAGATAGATGGTCATATTTGATAATCTCAATTTTTGTAATGAAGTTTTATGATCATGTACTACGGGCTTTTAGTCTCCTACATTTAGTGACAAGGCTACGCACAGACAAATTACATCTCGACGCCGTCTTTTAATTTTAATGAGGCAAGCCGCATGGTCTAATTTAAATGTCATATTCCTGCATGCTAAATTTACACCTTCTTTTCATATTTAGTTTGGGTAGTGCAGAAAGGCCTTTCAATCAAAAAAAAAAAAAAAAAAAAGCCACCTTCCACTAGACTTGGCGCTTTAATTATGAATATGCTTTCAGGGCAAGGCCATCCAGATGTCTTTCGGCAAGTGGAAAGCCTTCTTTTCTCTCGTCTTGTGTTTGAATTCAGGATGTGAGATTCCTAAATGAAACTCGGGGGGCTTTTTCCTCAATCCAATTACCATGTTAAGCAATTAGAGAGGCCCATGGTAATTTTTAGTTGAGGATATTTGAACTTGGGTTTTGAAGCATATTACACAGCAGAATACTTGCAACAAGAGCTTTTGCCAAACATAAAGGAATCAAATTTTCACTCGGCCGCAAAAGCAATAAAGGAGACGATATTTATGCAAACATGTACTGCGCCATGGGTGTCCACTTACAGGAGAGGAGGAGAGGAAACACTGCAGACGGTAAAACAAGGTCTTATCAAAACCCTATACCGTCTCGCTATTCATCACCCCCATTTTCTATGCTCACTGTGCATAAGCCGATTAGTTTTATTCTATAACATAATGCTGTGAGCACAAAGTGGCTATTCCACTTGCACAATGCAAATATGATAACATCAAATTGTGTATGCTATCTGTAATATCATGCAGCGGGTGTAAAAAAAAAAAAAGAGCAGAAAACTAATAAACTTTTGCACAATATACGGTAAGGCTCAAACATTAGATGGGTCTTGTATACACTTATAATAATAAAAAAAAAAAAGAGTAGTATTGGGAATCCAGAGGAATAAAAATATAAAAATACAATATAATGAACGTGACAGCTGGTGATGCATGCAGTGAGTACATGCTAAGTTCCACTGCAGTTCAAAAGCAAATCTAACGGTTATTTGTAAAATTCCTTCTCTCTGTGCTGGCGGGCGGTTTTCCTTTTCTCTATTCAATAAACAGAACCTGATTTCATGAAAACACAGATGGTCACATGTGAATGCGGGCTCTTTAGTTCAATGATGCAGATAACACCTAATAAATGACCCAGCTGTTACTACATCCTTAACCAGCCACAGAAACCTTGTTAAAATGCTGGTACAACATTGTTGGTGGGTGGTGATCCAAAAGTCTTTCACCACCAAAGAAATCTAAAAAAAAAAAACATTGTAAAAAAAAAAAAAATTACATAATTTGTTTTTGTGTATTTATGCATTTCGTTTGCAAGGGATAAATAGGCCAGAACCTATTGGTGTGAAATTCTTATGGAATAGATACAGGAGAAAATATTCTGCTTTTATATTACCACTGTATTTGCACAAAATTAGCTGGCGTGGCCACAAGGAAACATGAAAATGACATTTTGAAAAGTGTCCACTTTTTAACCTCGATTCAAAAATGATGCTGAATGATCCCAGGGTGCCGAATCAGTGTGGAAAAACTTTAGTGGGTGCACCTGAAACATCTCAGCGTGTTCGGGGCCGTATAGTCAGGCAATCTGCTTTGAAAGTCTTGCAGTCACCTGCGTAACAGATGCATCTGTTAGCTTACCAGCTGTAGTTGTAAACTTAAAAAGAATGATGGTTGCTGCTTGTCTAGTTTTACAATTACGGCACTGTTTTTTTTCTTTTTTTGTTTTTTATGACAAATACTTCTCAGGAGCCAGATTGTTATTTCTCATATCCATGGGAAAAGTAATCAGTCTTTTGTAAACAAGCTGACCAACAGTCAACAGCAACAGTTGAGGTTAAAAGAATTAAATCTATGCCCCACACAGCTGCAGAAATCTTTAGTTAGGATGAATTACAAAAGAATAAATGAATGATTTATTCTAAATTGATTGCAGATTCTTAAAAAAAAAAAAAAACAAAGCTTTGGTTTCACAGAATTTTTGAAAACTACAAAACAACAACAAAAAAAGAAAGACTAATAGCAATTCTTTATGAAAATCTCCTCTCATCTCTTTCTTGTGAACCACTCTTTACCAACACATCATCTGCTGTATGTTGTCAGAGATTAAAGGCTCTCTCCATTCTTTTCATACGCAACAAAGAGCACCTGAGCCCTGCTGGCTATAAATCCCAGCACATGAGCTCACTCTTGTGCTCTTTTATTGCCTCCTGCCACTGTTTGATGTTGCTGATTAGCACATCCCATTCCTAAATTATGTTTGCTTTAGTTTTTATGTAACCTTTGCCTGCGCTTCCTCCTTTGCTACGTTCCCTACGCCGGTCTGTGACAAATCTGGGGATTTTAATACAACACACAGCCGTAAAATGAAAGAGAACATGTTAGCTTTACTTGCAACGTTTACAGAACAATAACTGCGAGGTAATTTGATTGCTCGGATCCTTAAAAATAAAGATTAATTTACTGTATGTGTGCTGTCAGTGCCTGCTTTATTATAGTCACGCTCTCTGGGAGAAGATTAGATACTTAATATCTAGAGCTCAGGCTGCTCTGCACATGGATGAAATGTCCTTCCAAGAGATCTTTACAGACTAATCCTTAACAGAAATATTATAATTAAATATTTGGCTCACACAGTCTGCTTTCCCTAGGCGTTTTCCACTTTCCGCAGGTAGAATCTGCTCATTAAAATAAATTAAAAAAAGAAAAAAAAAAAAAAACAAACGCAAGCTTAAATTAGCTATACATTGAAATGTAAAGAAAATATAAAACCAAGACGTGAACCTCACTGAACAGTATCCGTATGAAATCAATGGCTGCTTTTTAAATGATTCTGATGGGAAAAAAAAAAAAGACCCCTTATGTCGAATCAGTGAATGTACCGGCGTATTGCCTCGCCCTAAAAAGAGAAGGCGTATGTCCACGTGAACGAATTTCGGAAGATAAAAATATTTAAATTAGGCCTGAGTGCTGAAATGACAGATGTGAGCTGAGTACTTTGGATGGAAAATGCAGATGGCCCACGTCTGCCCCCCCCCCACCGTAGACCCTCTTTTCTCCGTCCACCCCCGGACCATGTTGCCTTCACACTACATTTCCTGCCACTGTCCCTTAAAACAGGCTGTACTGCTCAGAGAAAGAAGCTTTTAATTGCATTTTCATGTAGGTGTTTTCTGAGGGTGTCGTTCCCCAGGCAGAGGGAAGAGTGCTCTGAGACGGGCTTTACATGCTCAGCGGTGCAGTCAAGCCCCACCAGGGGAAGTGCGTCAGAGTCGAGAGGTGCTGGAAGTGCAGACAACCCTGTAGGGACACTTGAAAAAGCCATAACAGCCAGAGTATAAATAAATGCATGGAGAGAGCATTTTTACTCATGGATGAAAAGCCTTTAACCTTTTGGTTTAGATGAGGGGAGGAATCATTCTTCGACATTTAACTTGCATATTTCTCCTTTCTTTTTGCTGCATATTTTTGTTTTAGCTTTTTGCAGAAACAAAAGCTTCCAACACAGGCAGCTAGCTTTCTGCTATCCTCAATCTAACAGCACATCAGTAATTTGAATTTGGATAATCCACAGGCAGACACAAACTCCAAGCAGCAGATTCTTTTGTTCCCGACTGTTTTTTTTCTTTTCTTCGGCATTAGTGAGTGCTCTTCGCTGTCCCTTCTTGTGAAGCCAAAAATGATTGTTTTAGTCCCAATCTGTGATGCCACACTGATGTATAATTCATTGGGAAAAGGACAAAAAAGGAAACGGTGACATAACCAGAACAGTTGTTTAAGGGTAGGCTCACTCATTTGTTCAAAAGGAAAGTACTGAACAGAAGTTACCGGCTGGTCACTAAGGGTGTAACGAGATCTGGAGACATGAGATGTGGCAATTTTAGAACACCCCAATATTTCCTTATGAAGGTGTCAGCATGTGATTTTATCTGCTAAAGTTAAGTGTGAGCTGTAATTATAAGCCCCAAATCTTATGGTCAGTACTTATAAATTTTATACCCCAGTGTGTCTTTGTTTCAGCCTTTCGGTTTTCAGTAAGGAAGGAAAGAGAATTTATGTTATCTGGGATAATTCTTTCTCTAAAAAAATGAGAAATGGAAACTGCTACGAAGCCCAGCCCTAAAGACTCGGGGTAGTCGGCACAGGAGCCGACTCCCTCTTTCTCCAGACTAGTTAGAAAAGGCTCAGACGGGGATCATTAGGTTAAAACCTAAAACAAACTGGCTGCTCAAACTGCCTCTGGTCCTAATGCAGCCAAGGTGGTCCGTTTTCCACCAGTTCTGAGAGATGCACATTTTAACCCAAAATTAGATACATTTAGCCACCATCTTCCAGTGGTAGTTGGTGGCTGGATATGCTTAGCTTGACTAATTTCAATACTAAATGTGCGTAAATAACTGTCTTGCTATTTCCAACTGTTCAATCCCCAATTAAGTTATCATTTGTTTGAGGATAAAACTTAAAATATGTCTATATGAGGAATAATTGTCAGTAGGGGGTTATGAAACCTAAAAAAACAGTATGAAAAGCTAATCTACTACCAGATCTGCCAGATATAGTATTACTACTGCTGTTACAAAATTCATGCTCAGTATTGACAATAATAGTAACCTTCGTAAAACCGGAAAGGTAGAGTAGATTACCCCAGTTCCCTGTATCTAGGAAGAAATATTTTAATGTGATTTGATTTTATTAAATAAATCACCGAATGGCTTAGCACCACAATACATTAAAGATCTGCTGTCGTATCAGCCTTCCAGAGCACTTTGGTCTTCTGGTTCTGGTCTGCTCTGCATCCCCAGAACAAAAGAAAGAGATGCAGCATTCAGCTTCTATGCACCACAGATCTGCGATGCATAAAATGTGGTACACAAATAAACGTGATTGATTGTTTAATATGTATGCAGCAGGAAATGTGGAAAGGGACAACATATGTTTTGAGGAACAAATAAACTTGCCTCTGTAACTTCTTGTTTTGTATGTCATATTTCCAAACCCTTTTCCTTCATTGGGTTTGTAAACATCAAAAGTGACCCAAATGAGACTGGTGAACATATTCAATATTAGCTTCTTTTTTTAAAACAGTCATAATAATGCTAACCAAATTAACATTCAGAAATGCAAGAGAGATTTGTTTTTTTGAAAGGCAGTTGAAATCTGTGCTGCTAGCAATTTTTTTTTTTTATTATTTGCAACAAAATTTAAAGTGGCATACTTAGTTTATGAAAACATGGCCATTGCTCTCAGCGTGAATTTAAATTAGACTAAACGTACAGTGATTTATGAGACCTTGGGAATTGCTTTTGCAAAAGATACATGTCCCTGAACATTTTGTGGGTTTTTAGAATTTTATTTTTGCATAACCTTAGCAGCGTTTATTCAAATGGAATAACATTAGCTGAAGTTTGTGTATTTTGGGGTGACTTAATTTCCAGTGATGTTTTTGTTAACTCTTTTTACAGCATATGCCTTTTGAACTCAAAGGACTCCGTGTTCCCTCTGGATTTTCTGAGGTCAACGACTCCCATTTAAAATGCACTTTTTGGGAACACCGCCTTTCTAATTTGATTTGTGCTGCTGGGTTTTGTGTGTGTGCATGCGTGTGTGTTTCCAGTGGTTGAAGTTACTTTTTCCTTTTTTAGTTCCATATAGGGGACAGGAAAAATAGGTTTGCCTGCCAGTTTTTAAAAGCACAGAATTCATCAATATTTGCTATATGTAATGAGGACTTTAATTACATTTTTATGCCAATCCTTGACAGAGTACTTTGTTTGTTTTAGGAACCCAGGTGGCGAACATAGTGAATGGAACAAATTGGCCATGTTTTGAATCTGAAATTTCACTTATCAGTGTGGTGAGTTAGATTCTATTGCTTAGTTGCAGTGTTGCCAAAAGATGATACATTTTTTACTTATGGGTTTAATTTCATGTATATATTGGAAACCATGTGGTCTGACAAAAGCCAACCCCAGAGGTGCTCATGTGGCCTTTTGGGAAAAATAACTGCCCAGACTTGATGTAAGGTTTTAATAGGAATGTAACAGCTACAGTAAACACTGGGTAGTTTAATATGGTAATCATTAATAAAGTCATCCCTATTTTTTTCCCCCCTACTGTTTATTGTGATAGACCTGCTTATACCTTCTACCACACTAACTGCCAACATTAGCGATGGTAATTTAGCTACTCGAGCCCAGCATTGAGAGCTTTTAATCGATATGACGGAGATATCCAGCTCTGATGTTTTGACAACTGCGTCAGTCATTTTTTGTCAGCATTTGAATAACAAATTTAGCCATCAAAAATAAACACCACGGCGACAGGCTGAGGTCGATCGATAGGACCGTGATGCAATAAACGGCTGTGGAATTCATGTACAGCTACTGAATATCAGCGGAGCATGTGAGCTTATCTGTGATTCCCTGGATAAATAAAGGCTAGAACATTGGTTTCACATCCATTGAAACAGAAGAACAGCTTTGGGCTGTACATCAATGTGACATCACAGATCATAGACGTGGATCTCTGCGGGCTCATTTATGAAGCGTGTACTTCTCAAAGATACACCCTAAAAACTGTGCAAAGCGGCTTCCAATCTTAGGCAGAGATTAAGAGTACATGAATGCACCCATACACGTCCTTAGAGAGAAAATGTCTTCAATACAGAAGAAGAAGAAAAAAAAGAGGCAAGCATTGCAATATGTGCACAATTTAAACTTGTGCTTGCTGAAGTATATCATGATCCATTCTGTGTAACTAGACTGAATAGCATTTAATTGGTGTTCAGTTACTCGGTTTGTAATGAGTCTGATGAGATGGTTCTTTTGAACTGCAGCAGACAATTGGAAAGTGAAAACGTGACGCAGTTCTGCGAATCATCAAGCGTATAATGCAAAGTGTAACAATGTTGGCATTATATGTGCGATATGCCAAGAACTACATAAAAGACTTTCTATTACTGACCCAGCAATCTGCTTCATTCTGTGCTTGTTTTCTGCTTTTATTCGACGGTTTTGAATCCTTTGACAGACAGGGAGTGGGAGCGTAACATTGTGCTGCGAGCTCTCTGTGGCAAGAATTTCAAAAAGCACCGGAAATTTTAACCAATTCTAAGCCAGGCGCGGATACTGTATTAGTATTATGTTATGTACTCCTTCAAACAAATGACCAGAGTTGAAAATGGGATTTTTATGGCTGAGCGTTAATGATGTAAATTTACTGCAAAATCAAGCATTATTGAACATTTGTTTCTATATGGACAGACACCAACATATTAGAGATCTTAGAAGTGGAAGCATTCTGTATGGGGATGATGTTATTCTCATTTTTCTTAATGCTTATAGTTGATTTTTTTTTTAAATATACAATAATACACATTAAAAGTCCTTCTGTCATTTTCCTTCCATTCTTCCCTTTTGTTTTTTCTGTCTTCCATTCATAGCTAATTCACTTTATTTGCCCTGTCTTTGCTTATTTTAATCCTGGTCCTCTTTTGGTGCCTGTCTGTTGGGTTTTCCAATCCTGTGCATAATAATGACAGTAAATGAATGCATTTTAAATTTTTAAATTGGCATAAAGGACTCAGAATATTGGAAATTTGAGTCTAGAACAGAATTTTTAATGTAGAAACCCCATGCAACTGCTTTATGAGTTTGTAGATAAAGGTGCAGCGAGATGAGTTGTTCTAACAGAAAACCATGGGTTTGCAAATGTTCTACATGCTAAACGTCATTAATATCTGACCACACCCGCGTCTCATGCTGCATATGACAGACAGAGGTTTGATCTGGAATAATACAAAGTGCTGTGCAGATTTTTATTTATTTATTTTTCCATTGAGGGCACACTGAAATATTTTTACATCAAAGTGAAGTTGTGCTTATGCACAAAAAAACAAAAAAAACAACACAGGATGAATTATGCTTGTGTGCTTTTGGTATAGAGGATTAAGACATGGAATGGTGTTTCATAAAAAGAGGACTAAATTAGAATAGAAGTAGAGCAGGAGTATGGTGAGTAAGATAGAGCATGTAGGAGAGTGTGGGTATGTGTGAGAGTGTTTTGTCACAAAAGCATAAGTACAGGCAGTTACATAGCAGATAGCATTAAGTCTAAATTCCCCCACTTTTGTCCTCTCCATCTGTTTTCTATATCTGCTGCATTCTTTTAGGATGTTCACATTTTAGATAAGCTGTTTTTTGTGAAACATTTATCTTAGGTTATTAGAATAATTCAGTGTACGGTGTTTGTAATAGCATAACTTAATCTTATGTCTGTGTTCTACACTATATGCTTTTGTTAGAGGAGGATATACAGTGTAAATGTCAGCAGCCATGAATTAATTTCTCAATTTCTTTTATGTCACTTTAATAAAACAAACCAAATATTGAATCTTTTATTGAGTTAGTGTGCTAAAAAGGTTTTACCTGTGCATCTCTGCAGTAGGGGTGGGCATTTATTGTGTTGTTTTGATTTTGATTCATCACTGTCATTTTTTTATTGTAATTGTCGATTGCGGGAAAAAAAAAAAACTGACAGTATGATCAGAAATTTTATTTTTGCTTCCCCCAACCCCCATTATCATTTCCATGAGTGCATCAATAAATTTGAAAATATCATTAAACACAGTTACTGTGTGCATTTCAGTGATATATCATCCTTTTTAAAGCAAGTAACCTAGGGATGTTCTTCAAGAACGATATTTAGAGTTGTGTCACTTTATTTCTGTGCCACGCAGTCACAGTCATACAGCTGCCTAAAAAAAAATTAAAAAAAAAATAAAAAATGTGTAACTTTTTTATCGTTTTTTTCTTTGTTACTATCACTACCACAAAAATACAACACAAATTGATTAAATATGTGAAAAATATTTGTCAAAAAAAAAATGCCACTAGTCATAGCAGTATCCATGTTTTGGAGTGAGTTATAAAGCCTAGCATAATCTCACCTGCTCAGCCAATCACATCATATGCCTCCTTCCCAGCCTATCGGCACCCGTCTTTTCTTTAGCTCCTCCAATCATAAGGCATCGCTCCCTTAATAAAGTCCGGCCTCCTCGGCTGAGCTTCAACACACCACCACCCGTTCTCCACTTTCAGCTCCCGACTTCTTCAGGATCCCGTCAGTTCTTGGCCATCCTCTCCACCATCAGTGTCCGGGCCCCGGAGGGGAAAACGTCTCTAATCCTCATCCACAGCGGCTCATCCTCTCTGACGCCACGTCTTCTGCCAGGGTCAGAGAATATTACATGTCAAATAAACTTTCTAACAGCTTCTGAGTCTCCCCAGGTTAAATTATGAGTTGGGAATGCCTTTATATGTCCACAAGACAACTTTTAGTTGGGCACGCGCCAAATCTGTAAATGACAGGAATCCCTATAATAAAGTCTTCTCTTCAGTTTGCCATAATCCATATATATTAGATGAAACAAAGATTAAAATTAACAGCAATGAAATAAAATAATAAATTGCAGGAATAAAAATCAGTTACTCGTGTTATCTTTAATATGTAATTGTGTAAATTATGTTAATTTTTTCAGTGTACTGTACATTCTTTTCTTATTAGAGACCACTTTCAAACTGCAATATTCAAAGATGCGTTTATGCGAGACACAGTATTGGTTTCAAAAATTAAACGCATTAAATAAAAACCAAAACACAGCCACAAAAATTTAGACCACTGCTTTTAAAGTTTCCTTCTGCAAGGCGCTCACAGTGGATGCACTTGTGCATTTTAAAATAAATTATTCTTACTGGGTTTTTTTTTTTTTCTCCATCAGTTAAGAAAATGTTCTGCAGTTTGGAAATGATTTCCTAGGGGCTACAGATTAAAAAAAATAAATAAAAAATGTTTCAACCTCAACAGCATGATCTTTTTGGAAAGACGAGCTGCGTGGTTATTTAGCTTCTCTCTAATGCCGTGCTTCTTTTTCTTCAGATACAGATTTGCTTTACCAATGATATCTGTATTGACAGTCCTAATATTATTCTTGGCCAATTTATTTCATTGTTTTGATCTTGCAGTTGCTGAATTACCCATGTACGTTTCAGAAAATGTCGAAGTAGTGCGGTGTAATGAATAACAATGCTGTTCTCAGTGTGCGGTCTGAGCTGTTCGCTGCTCTCGTCAACTAGCTCGCATGCCTGCTTCAGTCTTTGATGCTTGCATAAGAAAAAAGAAAAAAAAAAAGAAAAGGAAGAAAAAACATGAATTTGTTCTGTTTGTGTGCCATGAAAGGTATCTCTTCTGTTTTCACAGAAAAATCATCCTGTTTTCACAGGATGATCCAGACTCCTCATTTTCCTTTCAGCTGTTGGTGAGAACAACTGTTCTTCTGTGTCGAGCAAATGGTAATAAGTTTGTGTCTTAATACTGGATATTGTAAACACGTTGCAGAGCCAGAGTAACAACACACTTATGCTGTGTTGCCTCAGTTGTACCAATTTAAACCAAAGGGATTTTTATATTTGTACAAATAGCAAACGCTGAGGGAGACAGCACAAATATCCTTCGCAAAGCCCTTAGCCAGGGGGCAAATTTTGTGTTAAACAGTTTTAAAACGCTTATGGCACAGTGCATGTGATAATACCTCATATTATATCCCCGATTACTGTTTCTCACCAGATCTTCTTACTTTTTTTTTTTTTTTTTTCCCCTCCTTTCTGCCTGCCTCGCCTGCGGGCTCCATCATTCCTTCAGATTCTATCTGATCATGCTCCAACAACAGCCAGGAGCAAAAGCAAGTAAGTCAGTTTTTGTTATGATTTCCAAAATTAAAGCTGGACATGAATATTTCCTAACAATGGATGCTCACAGCCTGCTATACGACAGTACATACATATATTTGTCTTAATTTTTATACATAAAAATATTAGCCAAGTGGTCAAGCCTCAACCATCAAATCTAACAGATTAAATCGAGTTTGTTTTTTGGTTTTTTTTTTTTAGACCTTGAATTTGTTGCTTATGGTCAGGGAATATAGCAAGGACGAGCAGCTTTTAGCTTCTTCCCTCCTCTCAGACCATCTAGAAAACAGCACAGGGGTTGTTTTTCAGCTAAGGTTCATAAACAGAGTCAGGATTTTATCAAAGAAGAAGATTGTGGTGTTTTAACTCCCTTATGGCCAAAATCACACACAGGAGAGGAAGTCTGAGAATGCCTTTGCTTTGTCTACGACAACTTTTTAGTATCTGGCAGTTTGTTTGTTTTTCCCCCCAGTAATATTGTGTATTTTTTTGTCTGTCCTATTACAGTTGGAAAGGCAAGATAAAAAACATATATTAAATCTTGTCTGGTATATTAAGGTAAAAGTGAGCACAACAACATAGCCTAAACAATTCACTTCTGGGCTGCTTTAGCTCTTCCAACAGTAAACAGTTGGATCTTGTGTGAGTTATGTAAATCATGGGCAATTATATGTTCTTGTGCTTTTCTCATCTCTTTTGGAAATGATCCATTTGGGCTCACAATTAGCTGATGCACCAAATTGGACTGATGCAGCCTACCTCTGCATAGCTTTTCACTACTCAGGATGTACACACTTTTCCATAACCCCACGATGATATGAGATCGTTCAGTTACAGGTAATGGGACCACTACTAATTCTGTGGAGCACTATCAGCACAGAACCTCTCTTCAAGGAAAATGCTTACTAACCCTTTAAGTATATGGAATGGTCTTCAAATGCCATGACCTGAACCTGAATGAAAAAAAAAAAAATAAATCAAGTATGCATAAGAGCAGGGCTAGTGCCAGGAAACCGACAGATTCAAATGAATTCAGGTGATCCTGGTAAGAAGAAAGTCAAATTACGACAAGGTTGTTATTGGAGTCAAAAACATGCGGTCAAGGTGTACGCTGCTGAAAGCCGTTTCACCTAATTAATGGGGTTACATTTATTCATTTGAGCTTGATTATTTAGCCTCGACGTGGATTAGAATCATCCGCAATATTTTGCATTCACTCTTGTGCACCTATTACTGTGTTCACTACAACCTGGAGAAATGCATGATTAAAAGAAATAAGTCCAAAGTTAATGGCAGCCATGCCAAAGATGAGTTATATATATATATATATATATATATATATATATATATATATATATATATATATACACCAGAGCAATAGAGGCTCAGATCTACCACACCAGACAAGACCCAAGGTGTAGGTTGTGCAAGGAGGCCTCTGAGACAGTCCAGCACATAACTGCAGGGTGCAAGATGCTGGCAGGGAAAGCGTACATGGAACGACATAACCAGGTGGCGGGCATAGTGTACAGGAACATCTGTGCAGAATATGGACTGGAAGCCCCGAGGTCAAAGTGGGGAACACCCCCAAAGGTGGTGGAGAATGACCGAGCTAAGATCCTGTGGGACTTCCAGATCCAGACAGACAAGATGGTAATGGCGAACCAACCGGACATTGTGGTGGTGGATGAAGAACAGAGGAAAGCCGTTGTGGTGGATGTAGCAATACCAAGTGACCACAACATCAGGAAAAAGGAGCATGAGAAACTGGAGAAATACCAGGGCCTCAGAGAGGAACTGGAGAAGGCCTGGAAGGTGAAGACCACAGTGGTGCCTGTGGTCATCGGGGCCCTCGGGGCAGTCACCCCCAAACTGGAGCAGTGGCTCAAACAGATCCCAGGAACAACATCAGACATCTCAGTCCAGAAATGTGCAGTTCTAGGCACAGCCAAGATACTGGAGGAACCCTCAAGCTCCCAGGCCTCTGGTAGAGGACCCGAGCTCAGAGGATGAAAGAGACCACCCGCGGAGGGTGAGAAGGGAACTTTTATATATATATATATACAACTAGAGTTGTAACTCACAACTCTAGTGAGTTTTTTGACTCACTAGTGAGTCAAAAAACCTTCAACTTTTTAAAGCTGCAGTACGTAATTTTTATAAAATTTATTTTGTGAATGTTTTAGTTTTGTCGTTAATAAAATGGAAAAATGCCTTAAAAGTCAGCTTTGCCATCATGTTGCAAAAAATCTGAATTATCTGTGGCTGCCTTCTAATCTAATTCATGCCAGAGTGATTGATGAATGTTAATTGTTTAATTGTACCATACTGCACACCTGAGCTAAACCATTTGCCCTTGTGCTGCTATGCTTTTTTTTTTTTAATTTTTGCCACATAATTTGCCACCTGTCTGTTGGAGAAACACTGCCACTTAGCACATAAAGTTTATTATCTCTCCCGAGCAGAGTCTTGTACTTGTAAATGTGACATTTCGATTCTGTGATATTCATAGAATGCAAATTGACAAATGGTAAAGTGTCCTCAATAGGCACAGCCAAGCGCATGCAACAGAAATATTTATGTTTTGACAACATTTATAAATGTTGCTTCGTGACATGAACTTTGCTGATCAGATGGCAGAAATCCCCAAAAAGGAAATGCAGTTACTGCTATCGGGAAGTCTCTGCAGCGCTGCATCAGCTTGCAGTACATCAGATGCTCAAGAATGTTAAATGAAAAACAAAAATCTGTCATTGTCTCTGTTCTCCACTGTCACCAATTATTACAATTATCCTATGGCTTCAGTAAATAAAACCTTTAGCTAACGCGAAAACAGGCACAAGTCAGTATCAGCTTTCTACAATATTAATAGCAATGACTTAAAATATCACGCATACCATTCTGACACAGAAATTAAAAACAAATACGAGTATCTTGAGCTGATTACTTGCATTTAAACACACAGGTTACAGATTTCCCTACTACAACTCAAACAACATGACATTGATTATTATAGCAACATGAATGTTACTTTTACTTTGACACATAGTTTCAAGCAAAAAATAGACAAAACACCAAATAACTTTAAAGTTTCCAAGTGTCTGTTGTGTGGAATATTACAATTTATTGTTCTACTGTATAGAGGAAAAGCAGCATTGCCTTGCAAAAGTTATGAGAATACGTATTTGTTTCCTACACAAGGACAAAGATTTTTTTTTAAGCCATCTGACCAGCAATACGCACCGACAGGTTTGAGAGGGGCCACATTATGCACTACTCTACAACCAGAGGAAGCTCTGCTCATTCTTTCTCTCGAGTGTCATTAACACAATTTTGACAAAGCAGCTAAACCTGCTAGCATTCTTAATCGGACGGGTCGTTTCTTCATCCCGTTCCCACATTCTGTGGAAGATAAAAGGACTGGTATGATTACTTCTTCCCATTCAAGGTGCAAACACTGATGCTATTGAAATCAGCTAAACACTTCAATACGGGTAACGACCCTCTGCCAGCTTGAAAATGGATGAGAGAAAAAAAATAAATAAGGAGCGGAAATTACATATAAGCTGCCTATGATAACACAGGTAGACGGAAAGAAAAGCAGTGGTTTACTGGGTTAAGTTACTTACAAGTAGAGGCTAAATGCCTGGAAGAACACAACAATAACGTTAGAAAGGCCTGGTCGGTGAACTGGCAGTACATAGAGCCTAATGGGAGAAATGAAAGCAGGTAAGTATGAAAGCAGGAGAGATCAGGGTTGCGGATGACTAGTCTTTTTTTCTGCTTTGGGAGGTTTTTAACCGGGTGAAATGACCTGAACGCAAGAGGCAGCCATGATAAGCGCTGGCTGAGTTCTCTAAATGCTAAGGAAAGGTCTTACAGGGCTTCCTTTCTGTTTTTCTTCTAGCAAGACTCGGCAAGATAACCTTTAGCACACTGAAAGGACAAAGACAATAGAGTAATAATTGAATAATTCCAAAAAGATAAATTATATAACTCCAGTGTAATTTGTGAATAACTTGCAAGAACAATCAAGTAGCTAGACAGACCGTTAAAGCAGACAGGGCATTGTTTTACAAGGCGTGAAGGAATAGTTTCTTCTCCTTTTTCTTACTAAAGTGGAGCTGAAAGCACATTTTTTGCAAAGACACCTTGCTGCTAATCAGTATTTTCTCTAGACAGTGTGCAGAGTTACCCATTATGTCGATCATCTTGTACAAAATTCCCCCTTCCAGGGCTCCAAAGTAGTTTCTCAGCTCAGGGCACAAAGCCAGCCATCCTTCCTAGTCTGCCTAGCTTCTTTGAGTCACTGGCTCTGATCTTGCTGCTCTAAACGACGCACGTATAGCAAACTGTGCTCTCTCTGCACAGACTTCACTGCGATATTCTGCTACAAACACTGAAGGAGCTAGGCTCCCTCCAGAAGCAGAGGATGTTCTGTTTTTTGTAGAGAGTCTGTTACATTCCAAGTACAACCTGTTTCATCACACGAACAATCACATGTAGTCCCTCGCCATCTATACCTCTTTTCACAGGACGGAAACGGTGGCGGGGTTAGGTCCTTTTTTGTCTTGTTCGCATTATAGATGAGAT